>NC_092752.1:77896620-78212472 GCF_047496795.1 Chiloscyllium punctatum | reverse complement strand
CACCCTCTTTTTATCCCCCTCCCTCTCCCCAGCTCTCCCCTCCCTCTCTCCCCCCACTCTCTTGCCCCCCTCGCTCTCTATCCATTCTCTCTCTGACCGCCTGTCTCTCTGTCACCCAACCTCTCTCTCCCCTCTCTCTGTCCCTCCATCCCCCGTCCCCCTCTCTCAATGCCTCCTCTCTGTCCGTTGCCCTCTCTCTGTCACCCTCTCTCTGTCACCCTCCTCTCTGTCACCCTCTCTCTATACTCCCTCTCTCTGTCTCCCCTCTCCCTCCATTGCCATCTCTCCGTTCCCCGCTCTCTATCCCCCTCTCTCAATGACCCCTCTCTGTCCCTCTTCTCTCTGTCCCCCCTCTGTCTGTACCCCTCTCTCTGTTCCCCCCTCTCTGTCCCCCCTCTCTCTGTCCCTCTCTCTCTGTCCCCCTCTCCGCCTCTCTCTCTGTCCCCCCTCTCTCTCTGTCCCCCCCCCTCGGTCCCCTCTCTCTCTGTCCCTCCTCTCTCTGTCCCCCCTCTCTCTCAGTCCCCCTCTCTCTCTGCTCCCTCTCTCTCTCTATCCCTCCTCTCTCTCTGTCCCCTCTCTCTCTGTCCCACCTCTCTCTGTCCCCCCTCTCTCTCCGTTCCTCTCTCTCTGTCCCCCCGCTCTATCCCCCCCTCACTGTTCCCCTCAAACCGTTCTCCACTCTCCGTACCCCTCTCTCCGTTCCCCTCTCTCTGTACCCCCTCTCTATGTCCCAGTCTCTCTATCCCCTGTCTCTCGGTCACCCCCTCTCTGTCCCCCTCTCTCTGTTCCCCCTCTCTCGGTCCCCCCCCTCTCTCAGTCCCCCCTCTCTCTCTGTCCACTCTCTCTCTATCCCTCCTCTCTGTCTGCCCCCCCTGTGTCTCCGCTCTCTCTCTGTCCCACTCTCTCTGTCCCCCCTCTCACTGTCCCCCCTCTCTCTCCGTTCCTCTCTCTCTGTCCCCCCTCTCTGTCCCCCCTCTATCACCGTTGCCCCCACACCTTTCCCTGCTCTCCGTACCCCTCTCTCTGTACCCCCTCTCTATGTCCCAGTCTCTCTATCCCCGTCCTTCTGTCACCCACTCTCTGTCCCCCTCTCTCTGTCACCTATCTCTCTCCCCACTCTCTCTCCCCTCCTCCCTGTCCCTCTCTCTCTGTCGCACTCTTTCCGTCCCCCTCTCTCTGTTCCCCCTCTCTCTGTCACCCCTCTCTCTGTCCCCCCTCTCTCTGTACCCGCATCTCTCTGTCCCTCTCTCTCTGTCCTCCCTCTCCCTGTTCCCCCTCTCTCTGTCCCCCCTCTCTCCGTTTCCTCTCTCTGTCCCCTGTCTCTCTCTCTCCACCTCTCTCTGTCCCCCCTTTCTCTGTCCCCCCTCTCTGTCCCCCCTCTCTGACCCCCGTTTCTGAACCCCCCTCTCTGAACTCCCCTCTGACACCCCTCTCTGACCCACCCTCTCTGAATCCCAGCTCTGACCCCCTCTCTGACACACCCCTCTCTGATCGCCCCTCTCTGAATCTCCCTCTCTGAACCCCCTCTCTGACCCCCTCTGTGACCCCCCTCACTGACCCAACCTCTCTGACACCCCCCTCTCTCTTTCTCCTCTCTCTTTCGCCCTCTCTCTTTCCCCCTCTCTCTAATCTCCCTCTCTCACTGCCCGCTCTTCCTCTGTCCACATCTCTCTCGGTTCCGCCCTCTCTGACCCTCCTCTCTCTGTCCCTCCCCTTTCTGCTCCCCCGCACTCTGCTCCACTCACTCTGCCCCCTAACTCTGTCCCCCCTCACTCTGTCCCCCCTCACTCTGTCCCCCTCACTCTGTCCCCCTCTCTCTGTCCCTCTCTCTTTGTGCCCCCTCTCTCTGCGCCCCCTCTTCCTCTGAACCCCCTCTCTCCGGCCCCCCCTCTTCGTCCCTCGCCTCTCCGTACCTCCCCTCTCTGTCCCTCCCCTCTCTGTCCCTCTCCTTTCTGTCCCCTCTCTCTCTGTCCCCCTCTCTCAATCCCCACCCTCCGCGCCCCCTCTCTTTGTCCCCCCTCACTCTCTGTTCGCCCTCTCTCTGTCCCCGACTCTGTCCCTCCCCTCTCTGGCCCCCCTCACTCTGTCCCTCCCTTCTCTGTTACCCCTCTCTCTGTCCCCCCTCTCTGACCACCCTCTCTCCATCCCACCCCTCTCCATCCCTCGCCTCTCCATCCCTCCCCTCTCTGTCCATCCCCTCTCTGTCCCCCCTCTCTCTGTCCCCTCCTCTCTGTCTTCCTCTCTCTGTCCCTCCTCTCTCTCTGCCCCCTCTCTCTGTTCCCACTATCTCTGTCCCCCCTCTGTCCGTTCCCCTCTCTCCGTTCCCCTCTGTCTTTCCCCCCGCTCTTCGTTCATCTCTCTCTGTCCCCGCCTCTCTCTCTCTCTCTCTCCCCCTCTCTCTCCGTTCCCCTCTATCCGTTTCGTGATCTCCATTCCCCCCGCTCTGTTCCCGTCTCTCTGTCCCCCCTCTCTCTGTCCCCACTCTCTTTCCCCCCTCTGACCCCCTCTCTTACCCCCCTTCTCTGACCCCCCTCTCTGTTCCCCCCTCTCTGACCCCTCCCTCTCCATCCCCCTCTCTGTGATCCTCCTCACTGACCCCCCTCACTGACCCACCCTCTCTGACTCCCCTGACGCCCCTCTCTGACCCCCTCTCTGACACCCCCTCTCTCTTTCCCCGTCTCTATTTCCCCCTCTCTCTTTCCCCCTCTCTCTGTCACTCCTCTCTCTCTGAGCGCTCTTTCTCTGTCCACATCTCTCTCTGTCCCCCCTCTCTGACCCCCTTCTCTCCATCCCTCCCCTCTCCGTCCCTCGCCTCTACGCCCCTCCCCTCTCTGTCCCTCCCCTCTCTGTCCCCCTCACACTGACCCTCCCCTCTCTGTCCCCCATCATTCTGTCCACCCTCACTCAGTTCCCCCTTTATCTGTCCGCCCTCTCTCTGTCCCCCCTCTCTCTGTCCCCCCTCTCTCAATCCCCACCCTTTGCGCCCCTTGTCTTTGTCCCCCTCACTCTCTGTTCACCCTCTCTCTGTCTCCCTTTCCATCACGCCCCACTATGTCCCTTCCCTCTTTGTCCATCCACTCTTTGTCCACCCTCACTCTGTCCCCCTCTCTCTGTCCCCCCTCTCTCTCTGTCCCCTCCTCTCTGTCCCACTCTCTCTGTACCCGCCTGTATCTGTCCCCCGTCTCTCTGTTCCCCCTCTCTCTGTTCCCTCTCTCTCTGTCCCCTTTTCTCTCCGTTCCCCTCTCTCCGTTCCCCTCTGTCTGACCCCCTCTCTCTTCGTTCACCTCTCTCTGTCCTCCTCTCTCTCTGCCCCCCTTTCTCTCTGCGTTCCCCTCTCTCCATTCCCCGCTCTCCATTCCCCTCTCTCCGTTCTCCTCTCTCTATCCCACCACTCCCTCTCGCCCCTCTCTGTCTCCCCCCACTGACCCACCTCACTGAACCCCCTTCTCTGACCCTCCTCTCTGTCCCCCCTCTGAACCCCCACTCTGAATCCCCCTCTCTGAACCCCCCCTCTGACCCCCCTCTCTGACCCCCATCTCTGACCCCCTTCTCTGATTCCCTCTCTCTGAACCCCCTCTCTGATCCCCTCTCTGAGCCCCCCCGACCCCCCTCTCTGACCACTCCCTCACCGACCCCCTCTCTGTGACTCCCCTCACTGACCCCCTCTCTTGACACCCCCGCTCTGACACCCCTCACTGATCCCCCTCACTGACCCCCCTCTCTGACCCCCCTGACACCTCTCTCTGACCCCCCTCTCTGACACCCCCTTTTTCTTTCTCCCTCTCTCTTTCCCCGCACTCTCTCTGTCCACCCTCTCTCTGCCCGCTCTTCCTCTGTCCACATCTCTCTCTGTCCCCCCCTCTCGACCCTCTCTCTCCGTCCCTCCCCTCTCTGTCCCTCCCCTCTCTGGCCCCCCTCAATCTGTCCCTCCCTTCTCTGTCCCCCCTCACTCTGTCCACCCTCACTCTGTTCCCACTCACTTTGCCCCCCTCTGTGACCCCCCTCTCTCCTTCCCTCCCCTCTCTGTCCACCCCTCTCTCTGTCCACCTCTCTCTGTCCCCCTCTCTCTGTACCCGCCTGTCTCTGTCCCCCGTCTCTCTGTTCCCCTCTCTCTGTTCCCCCTCTCTCTGTCCCCGTTTCTCTCCGTTCCCCTCTCTCCGTTCCCCTCTGTCTGTCCCCCCTCTCTCTTCGTTCACCTCTCTCTGTCCCCCTCTCTCTCTGCCCCGCTTTCTCTCTGCGTTCCCCTCTCTCCATTCCCCGCTCTCCATTCCCCTCTCTCTGTCCCACCACTCTCTCTCGCCCCTCTCTATCTCCCCTCACTGACCCACCCCACTGAACCCCCTTCTCTGACCCTCCTCTCTGTCCCCCCTCTGAACCCCCACTCTGAATCCCCCTATCTGAACCCCCCTCTGACCCCGCTCTCTGACCCCCATCTCTGACCCCCATCTCTGATCCCCTCTCTGACCCCCCCCTCTCTGACCCCCCTCTCTGACCCCTCCCTCACCGACCCCCTCTCTGTGACTCCCCTCACTGACCCCCTTCTCTGACACCCCCGCTCTGACCCCCCTCACTGACCCCCCTCACTGACCCCCCTCTCTGACCTCCCTGACGCCTCTCTCTGACCCCCCTCTCTGACACCCCCTTTTTCTTTCCCCCTCTCTCTTTCCCCCTCTCTCTTTCCCCGCACTCTCTCTCTGTCCACCCTCTCTCTGCCCGCTCTTCCTCTGTCCACATCTCTCTCTGTCCCCCCGTCTCTGACCCTCTCTCTCCATCCCTCCCCTCTCTGTCCCTCCCCTCTCTGTTCCTCCCCTCTCGGGCCCCCCTCAATCTGTCCCTCCATTCTCTGTCCCCCTCACTCTGTCCACCTCTCTCTGTCCTATCTCTCTCTGTCCCCCCCTCTCTCTGTCCGCTCCTCTCTGTCCCCCTCTCTCTGTACCCGCCTGTGTCTGTCCCCCGTCTCTCTGTTCCCCCTCTCTCTGTTCCCCCTCTCTCTGTCTCCCTTTCTCTCCGTACCCCTCCCTCCGTTCCCCTCTGTCTGCCCCCCCTCTCTCTTCGTTCACCTCTCTCTGCCCCCCGCTCTCTTCGTTCACCTCTCTCTGTCCGTTCCCCTCTCTCCATTCCCCGCTCTCCATTCCCCTCTCTCCATTCTCCTCTCTGTGTCCCACCACTCTCTCTCGCCCCTCTCTGTCTCCCCTCACTGACCCACCTCACTGAACCCGCTTTTCTGGCCCTCCTCTCTGTCCCCCCTCTGAACCCCCACTCTGAATCCCCCTCTCTGAACCCCCCCTCTCTGACCCCCCTCTCTGGCCCCCATCTCGGAGCCCCCTCTCTGATCCCCTCTGTCTGAACCCCCTCTCTGATCCCCTCTCTTACCCGCCTCTCTGAACCCCCTCTCTGACCTCTCCCTCACCGACCCCCTCTCCGTGACTCCCCTCACTGACCCCCCTCTCTGACATCCCCGCTCTGACCCCCCTCACTGACCCCCCTCACTGACCCCCCTCTCTGCCCCCCCTGACGCCTCTCACTGACCCCCTTCTCTGACACCCCCTTTTTCTTTCGCCCTCTCTCTTTCCCCCTCTCTCTTTCCCCAGTCTCTCTCTCTGTCCATCCTCTCTCTGCCCGCTCTTCCTCTGTCCACATCTCTCTCTGTCCCCCCCTCTCTGACCCTCTCTCTCCGTCCCTCCCCTCTCTGTCCATCCCCTCTCTGTCCCTCCCCTCTCTGAGCCACTCTCACACTGCTCCCCTCACTCTGCCTCCCTAACTTTGTCCCCCCTCATTCTGTCTTTCTCTCTCTGTCCCCATCTCTCTCTGTGCCCCCTCTTCCTCTGTCCCCATCTCTCCCTGTCCCACCTCTCTGACCCCCTTTTCTCCATCCCTCCCCTCTCCATCCGTCGCCTCTCCGTCCCTCCCCTCTCTGTCCCTCCCCTCTCTGTCCCCCTCACACTGACCCTCCCCTCTCTGTCCCCACTCACTCTGTCCACCCTCACTCTGTTCCCCCTTTCTCTGTCCCTCCCTCTCTGACCCCCCTCTCTCTGTTCCCCCCTCTCTCAATCCCCACCCTTTGCGCCCCCTGTCTTTGTCCCACTCACTCCTTGTTCACCCTCTCTCTGTCTCCCTTTCCATCCCTCCCTTCTATGTCCCTCCCCTCTTTGTCCGTCCCCTCTTTGTCCCCCTCACTCTGTCCCCCGTCTCTGTCCCCCCTCACTCTGTCCACCCTCACTCTGTTCCCACTCTCTCTGTCCCCCCTCTCTGACTCCCCTCTCTCCTTCCCTCCCCTCTCTGTCCATCCCCTCTCTCTGTCCCCCTCTCTCTGTCCCTCTCTCTCTGTCCCCTCTCTCTCTCTGTCCCCTCCTCTCTGTCCCCCTCTCTCTGTACCCGCCTGTCTCTGTCCCCCGTCTCTCTGTTCCCCCTCTCTCTGTTCCCCCTCTCTCTGTCCCCCTTTCTCTCTGTTCCTCTCTCTCCGTTCCCCTCTCTCTGTCCCCCCTCTGTCTTCGTTCAACTCTCTCTGTCCCCTCCCTCACTGTCCCTCTCTCTCTCTCCATTCCCCTCTCTCCGTTCTCCTCTCTCTATCCCAAAACTCTCTCTCGCCCCTCTCTGTCTCCCCCCTCTGACCCCCCTCTCTGAATCCCCCTCTCTGAACCCCCCTCTCTGACCCCCCTCTCTGACCCCCATCTCTGACTCCCCTCTCTGATCCCCTCTCTCTGAACCCCCTATCTGACCCCTCTCTGACACCTCCCTCTCTGATACCCCCCTCTCTGAATCCCCCCTCTCTGAACCCCTTCTCTGATCCCCTCCCTGACCCCCGTCTCTGATCCCTCCCTCACTGACCCCTCTGTGACTCCCCTCACTGACGCCCCTCTCTGACACCCCAGCTCTGACCCCCTCCCTGACCCCCCTCACTGTCACCCCCTCTCTGAACCCCCTGACGCCTCTCTCTGACCCCCCTCTCGGACACCCCCTTTCTCTTTCCCTCTCTCTCTTTCCCCCTCTCTCTTTTCCCCCTCTCTCTCTGTCCCCGCTCTCTCTGCCCGCTCTTCCTCTGTCCACATCTCTCACTGTCCCCCGCTCTCTGACCCTCTCTCTCCGTTCCTCCCCTCTATGTCCCTCCCCCTCTGTCCCTCCCCTCTCTGAGCCCCCCTCGCTCTGCTCCCCTCACTCTGCCTCCCTAACTTTGTCCCCCTCACTCTGTCCCCATCTCTCTGTGCCCTCTCTCTCTGTGCCCCCTCTTCCTCTGTCCCCATCTCTCTCTGTCCCCCCTCTCTGACCCCCCTCTCTCCGTCTCTTCCCTCTCCGTCCCTCGCCTCTCCGTTCCTCTCCTCTCTGTCCCTCCCCTCTTGTCCCTCCCCTCTCTGTCCCTCCCCTCTCTGTCCTCCCTCACTCTGTCTCTCTCCTCTCTGTTCCCCCTCTCTCTGTCCCCCCCTCTCTGTAACCCCTCTCTCTGTGCCCTCTCTCTCTGTCCCCCCTCTCTCAAGCCCCACCCTCTGCGCCCCCTCTCTTTGTCCCCCTCACTCTCTGTTCGCCCTCTCTCTGTCTCCCTCTGCGTCCTTCCCCTCTCTGCCCCCCCTCTCTTTCCCCCTCTCTCCGTTTCACCCTTCTGTCTGTCCCCCCTCTCTCTGTCACCCTCCTCTCTGTCCCCATTCTCTCTGTCCACCCCTCTCACTCTGTACCCTCCTCTCCCTCTGTCCCCAACCCTGTGTCCACCCTCTCTCTCTTCCTCCCTCTTTATCCCCCTCTCTCTCCTCAACTCTCCCCTACCTCGCTCCTCCCACTCTCTTGTCCCGCTCGCTCTCTGCCCCCCCCCCCCCGAACTTACTTCTTCTGGCCCCCTCTCTGTCCCCTACTCTCTCTGTCCCCTCCTCTCTCTTTCCCCCCTCTCTGTTCCCCCTCTCTCTGTCCATCCCCTCTGTCCCCCTCTTTCTTTTCCCCGGTCTCGTAGCCCCCCTCTTTCTGTCCCCCGTCTCTCTGCACGTCCATCTCTCTGTCCCCACTCTCTCTCTGTTCCGCCTCTCTCTATCCCCCTTCTCTGTACCCCCCACTCTGTCAAACACCTCTCTCTCCCCACTCTGTCTGTCACCCTCTCACTGTGCCTCCCTCTCCCTCTGTACCCATTTCTCTTTCCACCCCTCTCTCTCCGTATCCCCTCTCTGTCCAACTCTCTCTGTGCCCCCACTCACTGCACCCTTCTCTCTATCCCCCTCTCTCTCTTCCCCCTATCTCAACAACCGTCTCTCCCCTATCATTCCACCCTCTCTCTCCTCCCACTGTCTTGTCCCGCTCTCTCTCTGACCCTCTCTCTCTGACACACACTCTCTCTCTGACCGCCCCCTCTCAGTCCCCATCTCTCTCTGTCCCCCTCTCTCTCTGTCCCCCTCTCTCTGTCCCCCTCTCTCTGTCCACCCTCTGTCTGTCCACCCTCTCTCTGTGCCCCCACCTCTCTCTGTCTCTCCCACTGTCTGTCCCCCTCTCTCGGTCCCCTCTCTCTCTGCCCCTCCTTCTCTCTGTCCCCCCACTCTCAGTCCACCCCCTCTGTCCCTCTCTCTCTTTCCACCTCTCTCTATCACCCCTCTCTCTGCCCCCCGTCCCCGTCTCCCTCTTCCACCCTCTGCCCCCCTCTCTCTGTCCTCCTCTCCGTCCCTCCCCTCTCCATCCCTCCCCTCTCCGTCCCTCCTCTCCCTGTCCCGACCCTCTCTGTCCCTCCCCTCTCTGGCTCCCTTCTCTCTGCCCCCCTCTCTGTCCCCATCTCTCTGACCCACTCTCTCTGTCCCCCTCTCTCTGTCCCCACTCGCTTGTCTCCTCTCTCTGTCCCCCCTCTCTGTGCCCCCTCTCTGTCCCCCCCCCGTCCGCTCTCTCTGTCCCCCTCTCTCAAATTCCCTCTCTCTGTCCCCCCTCTCTGACCCCCCTCTGTCAGTCACTCCCCTCTCAGTCCCTCGCCTCTCTGTCCCTCCCCTCTCTGTCCCTCCCCTCTCTGTCCCCACTCACTCTGCCCCTCCCCTCTCTGTCCCCCTGTCTCTGTCCATCCTCTTTCTGTTCCCCCCCTGTCCTCCCTCTCTCTGTCCCCTCTCTCTCTGTCCCCCCTCTCTCAATCCCCACCCTCTGCGCCCCCTCTCTTTGTCCCCCTCACTCTCTATTCGCCCTCTCTCTGCCCCTCTCCCTCCCTCCCCTCTCTGCCCCTCCCCTCTCTGTCCGTCCCCTCTCTGTTCTGCTCACTCTGTCCCTCCCTTCTCAGTCCCCTTTCACTCTGTCCACCCTCACTTTGTTCCCCCTCTCTCTGCCCCCCTCTCTGACACCCCTCTCTCCATCCCTCCCCTCTCCGCCCCTCGCCTCTCCATCCCTCCCCTCTCTGTCCCCCCTCTCTCTGTCCCCCTCTCTCTCCCCCCTCTCTCTGTCCCCTCCTCTCTGTCCCCCTCTCTCTGTCCCCCCTATTCCCCCTCTGCCAACCCCCTCTATGTCCCCCCTCTCTGTCCCCCTCTCTCTCTGTTCGCCCTCTCTCTCTCTGTTCGCCCTCTCTCTGTTCTCCTCTCGGTCCCTCCCTACTCTGTTCCCGCACTCTCCCTTTCACCGTTCTGTCTGTCCCCCCTCTCTCTGTCACCCTCCTCTCTGTCCCCATTCTCTCTGTCCTACACTCTCACTCACTCTGTATCCTCTTCTCCCTCTGTACCTAACTCTCTGTCCACCTCTCTCTCTCTGTCCCCTATCTCTGTCCCCCACACACTGTCCCCCTCTCTCTGTCAATCCTCTCTCTTTTCCCCCTCTCTATACCCCCTCTCTCTCCCCATCTCTCCCCTACCTCGCTCCCCCTCTCTCTCTGTCCCCTCTATCTCTGTCCGCCCCCACTCTGTCCCCCTCGCTATCCCCCCTCTCTGTCCCCCACTCTGTTTCCCCCTTTCTGCCCCCCATGCCCCCGTACCCCCCCTCTCTGTACCCCCCTCTCTGTCCCCCTGTCTGACCCCTCCCTCACCGACCCCCTCTCTGTGACTCCCCTCACTGACCCCACTCTCCGACACCCCCGCTCTGACCCCCCTCACTGACCCCCCTCACTGACACCCCCTCTCTGACCCCCCTGACGCCTCTCACTGACCCCCCTCTCTGACACCCCCTTCTTCTTTCCCCCTCTCTCTTTCCCCCTCTCTCTTTCCCCACTCTCTCTCTCTGTCCATCCTCTATCTGCCCGCTCTTCCTCAGTCCACATCTCTCTCTGTCCCCTCCTCTCTGACCCTCTCTCTCCGTCCCTCCCCTCTCTGTCCCTCCCCTCTCTGTCCCTCCCCTCTCTGAGCCTCCCTCACTCTGCTCCCCTCACTCTGCCTCCCTAACTTTGTCCCCGCTCACTCTGTCCCCCTCTCTCTGTCCCCATCTCTCTCTGTGCCCCCTCTTCCTCTGTGCCCCCTCTTCCTCTGTCCGCATCTCTCTCTGTCCCACCTCTCTGACCCCCTTCTCTCCATCCCTCCCCTCTCCATCCCTCGCCTCTCCGTCACTCCCCTCTCTGTCCCTCCCCTCTGTGTCCCCACTCACTCTGTCCACCCTCACTCTGTTCGCCCTTTCTCTGATCCCCCTCTCTCTGTCCCCCCTCTCTCAATCCCCACCCTTTGCGCCCCCTGTCTTTGTCCCACTCACTCCTTGTTCACCTCTCTCTGTCTCCCTTTCCATCCCTCCGTTCTATGTCCCTCCCCTCTTTGTCCGTCCCCTCTTTGTCCCCCTCACTCTCTGTCCCCCCTTCTCTGTCCCCCCTCACTCTGTCCACCCTCACTCTGTTCCCACTCTCTCTGTCCCCCCTCTCTGACCCCCCTCTCTCCTTCCCTCCCCTCTCTGTCCATCCCCTCTCTCTGTCCCGCTCTCTCTGCCCGCCTCTCTCTGTCCCCCTCTCTCTCTGCCCCTCCTCTCTGTACACCTCTCTCTGTACCCGCCTGCCTCTGTCCCCCGTCTCTCTGTTCCCCCTCTCTCTGTTCCCCCTCTCTCAGTCCCCCTTTTCCTCCGTTCCCCTCTCTCCGTTCCCCTCTCTCTGCCCCCCTCTGTCTTCGTTCAACTCTCTCTGTCCCCTCCCTCACTGTCCCCCCTCTCTCTCCATTCCCCTCTCTCCGTTCTCCTCTCTCTATCCCATCACTCTCTCTCGCCACTCTCTGTCTCCCCTCACTGACCCACCTCACTGAACCCCCTTCTCTGACCCTCCTCTCTGTCCCTCCTCTGACCCCCTCTCTGAATCCCCCTCTCTGACCCCCCTCTCTGACCCCCATCTCTGACCCCCCTCTCTGATCCCCTCTCTCTGAACCCCCTATCTGACCCCCCTCTCTGACCCCCCTCTCTGACACCTCCCTCTCTGATACCCCCCTCTCTTAATCCCCCCTCTCTGAACCCCTTCTCTGATCCCCTCCCTGACCCCCCTCTCCGACCCCCCTCTCTGACCCCTCCCTCACCGACCCCCTCTCTGTGACTCCCCTCACTGACCCCCCTCTCTGACACTCCAGCTCTGACCCCCCTCCCTGACGCCCCTCACTGACACCCCCTCTCTGAACCCCCTGATGCCTCTCTCTGACCCCCCTCTCTGACACCCCCTTTCTCTTTCCCCTCTCTCTTTTCCCCCTCTCTCTCTGTCCCCCCTCTCTCTGCCCGCTCTTCCTCTGTCCACATCTCTCACTATCCCCCGCTCTCTGACCCTCTCTCTCCATCCCTCCCCTCGCAGTCCCTCCCCTCTCTGTCCCTCCCCTCTCTGAGCCCCCCTCGCTCTGCTCCCCTCACTCTGCCTCCCTAACTTTGTCCCCCGTCACTCTGTCCCCATCTCTCTGTGCCCTCTCTCTCTGTGCCCCCTCTTCCTCTGTCCCCATCTCTCTCTGTCCCCCCTCTCTGACCCCCCTCTCTCCGTCTCTTCCCTCTCCGTCCCTCGCCTCTCCGTTCCTCTCCTCTCTGTCCCTCCCCTCTATGTCCCTCCCCTCTCTGTCCCTCCCCTCTCTGTCCTCCCTCACTCTGTCTCTCCCCTCTCTGTTCCCCCTCTCTCTGTCCCCCCCTCTCTGTAACCCCTCTCTCTGTGCCCTCTCTCTCTGTCCCCCTCTCTCAAGCCCCACCCTCTGCGTCCCCTCTCTTTGTCCCCCTCACTCTCTGTTCGCCCTCTCTCTGTCTCCCTCTGCGTCCTTCCCCTCTCTGCCCCCCTCTCTTTCCCCCTCTCTCCCTTTCACCCTTCTGTCTGTCCCCCCTCTCTCTGTCACCCTCCTCTCTGTCCCCATTCTCTCTGTCCACCCCTCTCACTCTGTACCCTCCTCTCCCTCTGTCCCCAACTCTGTGTCCACCCTCTCTCTCTTTCCCCCTCTTTACCCCCCTCTCTCTCCTCAACTCTCCCCTACCTCGCTCCTCCCACTCTCTTGTCCCGCTCCCTCTCTGCCCCCCCGTCCTTACTTCTTCTGGCCCCCCTCTCTGTCCCCTACTCTCTCTGTCCCTTCCTCTCTCTTTCCCCCCTCTCTGTTCACCCTCTCTCTGTCCATCCCCTCTGACACCTCTTTCTTTTCCCCGGTCTCTTAGCCCCCCTCTTTCTGTCCCCCGTCTCTCTGCACGTCCATCTCTCTGTCCCCACTCTCTCTCTGTTCCGCCTCTCTCTATCCCCCCTCTCTGTACCCCCCGCTCTGTCAAACACCTCTCTCTCCCCACTCTGTCTGTCACCCTCTCACTGTGCCTCCCTCTCCCTCTGTACCCATTTCTCTTTCAAATTCCCTCTCTCTGTCCCCCTCTCTGACCCCCCTCTCTCCGCCCCTCCCCTCTCAGTCCCTCGCCTCTCCGTCCCTCCCCTCTCTGTCCCCCCTCTCTCTGCCCCTCCCCTCTCTGTCCCGTCTCTCTCTGTCCGCCCTCTCTCAATCCCCACCCTCTGCGCCCCCTCTCTTTGTCCCCCCTCACTCTCTGTTCGCCCTCTCTCTGCCCCCTCTCCCTCCCTCCCCTCTCTGTCCCTCCCCTCTCTGTCCTCCACACTCTGTCCCTCCTTTCTCTGTCCCCCCCACTCTGTCCACCCTCACTCTGTTCCCCCTCTCTCTGCCCCCCCTCTCTGATACCCCTCTCTCCATCCCTCCCCTCTCCGCCCCTCGCTCTCCATCCCTCCCCTCTCTGTCCCCCCCCTCTCCCCTTTCTCCCTCCCCTCTCTCTGTCCCCTCCTCTCTGGCCTCCTCTCTCTGTCCCCGCTATTCCCCCTCTGCCAACCCCCTCTATGTACCCCCTCTCTGTCCCCCTCTCTCTCTGTTCGCCCTCTCTCTCTCTGTTCGCCCTCTCTCTGTCCTCCTCTCTGTCCCTCCCCTCTCTGTTCCCGCACTCTCTCTTTCACCCTTCTGTCTGTCCCCCCTCTCTCTGTCACCCTCCTCTCTGTCCCCATTCTCTCTGTCCTACACTCTCACTCTGTATCCTCCTCTCCCTCTGTCCCTATCTCTCTGTCCACCTCTCTCTCTCTGTCCCCTATCACTGTCCCCCACACACTGCCCCCCTCTCTCTGTCCATCCTCTCTCTCTGTCCCCCTCTGTCTGTCCCCCCCTCTCTTTACCCCAGCTCTGTCACCATCCTCTCTGTCCGTACTCTCACTGCCGCCCTCTCAATCTGTCCCTCCCTCTCCCTCTGTTCCCATCTCTCTCTCCTCCCGTCTCTCTCTGTACCTCTCTCTCTGTACCCCTCTCACTGTCCCCCTCTCTGTCTTCCCCCTCTCTCTACCCCCTTCTCTTCGCCTATCACTCCACCGTCTCTTGTCCCCCACACTCTGGTCTCCCACTCTCTGTTCCCCCTCTCTCTTGTCCCCCCCTCTCTCTCACCCTCTCTCTCTCTCTGACCGCCCCGTCTCTGTCCGCTTTTTTCTGTCCCCCTCTCTCTGTTCCCTCTTTCTTTGCCCCTCCCTCTCTCTGAACCCCTCTCTCTCTCCATTATCCCTCTCTCTCTTTCTCCCTTTCTCTCTGCCCCCTCTCTCTGTCCCCCCGTCCCCCTCTCTCTCACTCTGTTCGCCCTCTCTCTTTCCCCCCTCCGTCCCTCCCCTCTCTGTACCCCCTCTCCCTGTCTCCCTTCTGTCTCT
Source organism: Chiloscyllium punctatum (assembly GCF_047496795.1). Classification (NCBI taxonomy): domain Eukaryota; kingdom Metazoa; phylum Chordata; class Chondrichthyes; order Orectolobiformes; family Hemiscylliidae; genus Chiloscyllium; species Chiloscyllium punctatum. The sequence goes on along the minus strand of NC_092752.1, from coordinate 78,198,452 downwards.
CCCCCTCTCTCTGTTTTCCTCCTCTCTGTCCCCAATCTCTCTGTCCAACCCTCTCACTCTGTACCCTCCTCTCCCACTGATCCCGTCTCTCTGTCCATCCCTCTCTCTGTCCCCCTCTCTCTATCGCCCTCTCTCTGTCCCCCACTCACTCTAACCTCTCTCTGTCCACCCTCTCTCTCTTCCCCCTCTCTGAACCCCCTCCTCTCTCTCCCTAGCTCGCCCCTACCTCGCTCTCCCCACTCTCAGGTCCCCCTCTCTCTATTCCCTCCCTCTCGGTCCCCTCCCTCTCTGTCCCCCCTCTCTCTGTCCCCCTCTCTCTGTCCCACGCTCTCTCTGTCCCCACTCTCTCTGTCCGTCCCCTCTGTCCCCCTCTCTCATTCCGCCTCTTTCTTTCCCCAGCTCTCTCTGAGCCCCTCTTTCTGTTCCCCTCTCTCTTCGCCCCATCTCTCTGACCCCCTCTCTCAATGTCCCCCCTCTCTCTATTCTGACTCTCTCTCTGTCCCCCTCTCTCTTTCCACCCTCTCCCTCTGTCCCCTTCTCTCTGTCAACCCCTCTCTCTCTGTACGCCTCTCTCTGGCCCCCTCTCTCTGTCCCCCCACTCTCTGCACCCCTCTTACTGTCACCCCCTCTCTCTTCCCCTCTCTCTACCCCTCTCTCTCCCCCATCACTCTACCCTCTCTTGTCCCCCACTCTCTTGTCCCCACTCTCTTGTCCCCAACTCTCTTGTTCCCCTCTCTCTCTGTCCTCCTCTCTCTCTCTCCCCCCCTCTCTCTCTCTCTGACCGCCCCCTCTCTGTCCCCCTTCTCTCAGTCCCACCTCTCTCTGTCCCCTCTTTCTTTGCCCCTCTCTATCTCTGCGTCCCTCCCTCTCTCTCTGTCCCCCCTCTCTGTCCCCTCTCTCTGTTCCACCCTCTCTCTCTCCCCACTCTCTCTGTCCGTCCCCTCTGCCCCCCCTCTGACTGTCCCCTCTGTCCCCCACTCTCTTTCCTCCTCTTTCTTTCCACCTCTCTCTCAGCGCCCCTCATTCTGTCCCCCTCTCTCTTCGCCCCATCTCTCTGTCCACCCTTTCTCAATGTCCCCCCTCTCTCTGTCACCCACTCTCTCTCACTTTCCCCCTTTCTCTGTCCTCCCTCTCTGTACCCACGCTCTGTCACCCATCTCTCTGTCTACCCCTCTCTCTCTGTCCCCCTCTCTCTCAGTCCCCCCACTCTCTGCACCGCTCTCACTGTCCCCCTCTCTCTGTTTCCCCTCTCTCTACCCCCCTCTCTCTCCCCTATCACTCCACACTCTAAAGTACCCCACTCTCTTGTTCCCCCTCTCTCTTGTCCCCCTCTCTCTCTGACCCCCTGACTCTCTCTGACCGCCCCCTCTCAGTCCCCATTCTCTCTGACCCCTCTCTCTCTCTGTCTCCCCTCTCTCTGTCCCCTCCATCTTTGCCCGTCCCTCTCTCTGTCCCCCTCTCTCTCTGTCCCCCCTCTCTCTGTCCGTCCCCTCTGTCCCCTTCTCTCTTTCCTCCTCTTTCTTTCCCCTGCTCTCTCTGCGCCCCTCTTTCTGTCCCCCTCTCTCTTCGCCACCATATCTCTGCCCCCTCTCTCAATGTCCCCCCCCTCTCTGTCCCCACTCTCTATCTGTCGCACCCTCTCTCTGTCCCCACTCTCTCTCTCCGTCCCCTCTGTCCCCCTCTCTCTTTCCTCCTCTTTCTTTCCACTGCTCTCTCTGCGCCCCTCTTTCTGTCCCCCTCTCTCTTCTTTCTGCCCACCTCTCTCAATGTCCCCCCTCTCTCTGTCCCCGTCTCTCTGTCCCCCGTCTCTGTACCCTCTCTCTGTCCCCCCTCTCTGTACCCCGGCTCTGTTATCCTCCTCTCTGTCCCCACTCTCTCTGTCACCCTCTCACTCTGTCCCTCCCTCTTCCTCTATTCCCATCTCTCTGTCCACCCTCTCTCTCTGTACCCCTCTCTCTGTTCCCCTCTCTCAGTCGCCCCACTCTCTGCACCCCTCTGACCCTCTCTCTCTTCCCTCTCTCTCTAACCCCTCTTTCTCCCCTATCACTCCACCCTCTCTTATCCCCCACTCTCTTGTCCCCCACTCTTTTGTCCCCCACTCTCTGGTCCCCCACTGTCTGGTCCCCCTCTCTCTTGTCCCCCCCTCTCTGCCCCCCCTCTCTCAGTTCCCCCTCACTCTGTCCTCCCTCTCTCAATCACCCCCTCTGCCGCCCCCTCTCTCTGTCTCACCCCCGTCCCCCCTCTCTCTCTGTTCGCCATCTCTCTGTGTTCACCATCTCTCTGCCCCCCTCTCTGTCCATCCCCTCTGTGTCCCCCCACTCTCTGTCACCCTCTTCTCTGTCCCCATTCTCTTTGTCTAACCCTCTCACTCTGTACCCTCCTCTCCCTCTGTCCCCATCTCTCTGTCCACCCCACATCTCTGTCCCTCTCTCTCTGTCCCACTCTCTGTCGCCCTCTCTCTGTCCTCCCACTCACTGTCCACCTATCTCTGTCTACTCTCTCTCTCTTCCCCCTCTCTATACCCCCCCTCTCTATCCCCATTTCTCCACTACCTCGCTCCCCCCACTCCCCCCACTCCCTTGGCCTCCTCTCTCTCTGTCCCCTCCCTCTCTGTCCCCTCTTTCTCTCTCGCCCCTCTCTCTGTCCCACCCTCTCTCTGTTCCCACTCTCTCTGTCCGTCCCCTCAGTCCCCCTCTCTCTTTCATCCTCTTTCTTTCCCCCACACTCTCTGCCCCCCGCTTTCTGTACCCTGTCTCTCTTCGCCCCATCTCTCTATCCCCCCTCTCTCAATGTCCCCACACTCTCTGTCCCCACTCTCTGCCACCCTCTCACTCTGACCCTCCCTCTCCCTCTGTACATATCTCTATGTCCACCCCTCTCTCTCTGCACCCCTCTCACTGTACCGCACTCTCTGTCCCCCTCTCACTGTCCACCTCTCTCTGTCCCCCCACTCTCTGGACCCGTCTCACTGTCCGCCCCTTTCTCTTACCCCTCTATCTACCCCCCTCTCTCACCCCTATCACTCCACCCTCTCTTGCCCCCCACTCTCTTGACCCCACTCTCTCTGTCCCCCTCTCTCTCTGTCCCCTCTTTCTTTGCCCCTCCCTTTCTCTGTCCCCCTCTCTCTCTCAGTCCCCCCTCTATCTATTTCTTCCCTCTCTCTGTCACCCCTCTCTCTGACCCCACTCTCTCTCTGTCACTCTCTCTCTCTCCCCACTCTCTCTCTGTCATCCCTCTCTCTTCCCACTCTACCCCCTCTCTCTGACCCCCTCATCCTCTGTTCTCTACTCTCTCTGTCCCCCTTCTGCGCTCTGTCCCCGGCTCTCTGTCCCTCCTCTCTCTCCGTTGAGCCTCTCTCTCTGCCCCCCCTACTCTGCGCCCCCTCTGTCCCCCCTCTCTCTTTCTCCCCCTGTCTGTTCCCCTCTCTGTTCCCCTCTCTCTGTACACATCTCTCTGCCTCCTCTGCCGCCCTCTCTCTGTGACCCCCACTCTCTCTGTCCCCCCCCACTCTCTGTCCCCCTCTCTCGGTCCCCTCTCTCTCTGCCCCTCCTCCTATTTGTCCCCCCGCTCTCAGTCCGACCCCTCTGTCCCCTTCTCTCTTTCACCCTTTCTCCGTCCCGCATCTACTCCTCTACTACGCCCCTGTCTCTCTTTGTCCACTCTCTTACTATCCCCCTCTCTCTGTTCCCCCTTTTTCCTGTACTCCCACACTGTAACCCCTCTCTCTGTCCCCCCTCTCCCTGTACCACCTCTCTCTGTCCTCCCTCTCTCTCTCCCCCTTTCTCTCTCCCCCACTCTCTCTGTCACCCTTCTCTCTGTCCCCCCTCTCTCTGTCCCCCTCTCTGTCCCCCCCTCTCTGTCCTCCCCACTCTGTGGCCCCCTCTCTGTCCCCCAATCTCTGCCCCCCCGCCCCCCTCTGCTCCCCACTCTCTCTGCCCCACCACTCTCTGCCCCCCTCTCTCTGTCCCCCCACTCTGTCCCCCCATCTCTGTCCCCATCTCTGACACCATCTGCCCCTCCTCTCTCTGCACCGCCTATCCCTGCCCCCCCCTCTCTGCCCCCCGCCCCCCTCATTCTGTCCCCCGCTCTCTCTGCCCCCCCCTCTCTCTGTCCACATTTTCTCTCCGCCCGGTCTGTCCCCCTATCTCTTTCCTCCTCTTTTTTCCCCCGGTCTCTTAGCCCCCCTCTTTCTGTCCTACCTCTCCCTGCGCCCCCATCTCTCTGTGCCCCCTCTCTGTACCCACTCTCTCTCTGTCCCCCTCTCTGTACCCCCTGCTCTGTTACCCTCCTCTCTGTCCCCACTCTCTCTGTCACCCCCTCACTCTGTCCATCGCCGTCGCTCTGTCCCCATCTCTCTGTCCAGTCCCTCTCTCTGTCCCCACTTTCTCTTTGTCCCCACTCTCTCTCTGTCCCCCTCTGTGTCCCCCTCTCTATACCCGCTCTCTCTCCCCATCTCTCCCCTACCTCGCTCCCCCCACTCTCTTGTCCTCTTCTCTCTCTGTCCCCTCCCGCTCTGTCCCCTCTTTCTCTGTCCCCCTCTCTCTGTCCCACCCTCTCTCCGTTCCCCCCTCTCTATTTCTCGCCTTTCTCAGTCACCCACTCTCTCTCTCCCCACTCTCTCTCTGTCACCCCTCTCTCTCCCCCCTCTGTCCCCCTCTCTATTTCGTCCCCTTTCTTTCCACCATTCTCTCTGCCCCCCGCTGTCTGTCCCCTGTCTCTCTTCGCCGCAATCTCTCTGTCCCCCCTCTCTCAATGTCCCCACTCTCTCTGTCCCCACTCTCTCTCTCTGTCTTCCTCCCCTCTCTGTCCACCGTCTCAGACACCCTTTCTTCTGTCACCCTACTCTCTGTCACCCACTCACTCTGTCCCTCCCTCTCCCTCTGTCCCCATCTCTCGGTCCACCCCTCTCCCTCGGTACACCTCTCACTGTACCAACTCTCTGTCCCCCTCTCACTGTCCAGCTCTCTCTGTCCCCCCACTCTCTGTACCCGTCTCACTTTCCCCCTCTCTCTCTTACCCCTCTATCTACCCCCCTCTCTCACCGCTATCACTCCACCCTCTCTTGTCCCCCACTCTCTTGACCCCACTCTCTTGTCCCCCTCTCTCTCTCTGTCCCCCTCTCTCTCTGTCCCCCTCTCTCTCTGTCCCCTCTTTCTTTGCCCCTCCCTTTCTCTGTCCCTCTCTCTCTCTCTCTCCGTCCCCCCTCTCTCTATTTCTCCCCTCTCTCTGTCACCCCCTCTCTCTGTCCCCACTCTCTCTCTGTCACCCTCTCTCTCTCCCCACTCTGCCCCCCCTCTCTCTGACCCCTCACTATCTGTTCTCTACTCTCTCTGTCACCCTCTCTCTCTCCCCACTCTGCCCCCCCTCTCTCTGACCCCTCACTATCTGTTCTCTACTCTCTCTGTCCCCCTTTCTCTGCTCTCTGTCCCCCGCTCTCTGTCCCCCTCTCTCTCTGTCCACCCTCTCTCTCTGTCCCCCCTCTCTCTCTGTCCCCGTGTCTGTTCCCCGCTCTGTTCCCTTCTCTCTGTACACATCTCTCTGCCTCCTCTGCCGCCCTCTCTCTGTGACCCCCACTCTCTCTGTCCCCCCCCTCTCTCTGTCTCCCACTCTCTGTCCCCCTCTATAGGTCCCCTCTCTCTCTCTGCCCCTCCTTCTCTCTGTCCCCCCGCTCTCTCTGTCTCTCCTGCTCTCTGTCCCCCTCTCTCGGTCCCCTCTCTCTCTGCCCCTCCTTCTCTCTGTCCCCCCGCTCTCAGTCCGACCCCTCTGTCCCCTTCTCTCTTTCCCCCTCTCTCCGTCCCCCATCCACGCCTCTACTACGCCCCTGTCTCTCTTTCTCCCCTCTCTTACTGTCCCCCCTCTCTCTGCCACTCTCTCTGTCCCCCCTCTCCCTGTACTCCCCCACTGTAACCCCTCTCTCTGTACTACTTCTCTCTGTCCTCGCTCTCCCTCTCCCCCTCTCTCTCGCCCCACTCTCTCTGTCCCCCTTCTCTCTGTCCCCCCTCTCTGTCCCCCCCACTCTGTGCCCCCCTCTGACCCCCACTCTCTGCCCGCCCGCCACCCACTGCCCCCCACTCTCTCTGCCCCACCAGTCTCTGCCCCCCCTCTCTCTGTGCACCCACTCTGTCCCCCCATCTCTTTCCCCCCGTCTCTGACCCAATCTGCCCCTCCTCTCTCTGCACCGCCTCTCTCTACCCCCTATCTGCCCCCCCTCTCTCTGTCCCCCCCTCTCTGTCCCCCGCTCTGTCTGTCCCCCCAGTCTCTGTCCCCACTCTCTCTGTCCGCCCCCTCTGTCCCCCTGTCTCTTTCCTTCAATTTTTTTCCCCTGGTCTCTTAGCCCCCCTCTTTCCGTCGCCCCTCTCCCTGCGCCCCCATCTCTCTGTCCCCCCTCTCTCTGTCCCCACTCCCTCTCTGTCCCCACTCTCTCTCTGTCCCCCTCTCTGTACCCCCCACTCTGTCACCCTCCTCTCTGTCCCCACTCTCTCTGTCACCCTCTCACTCTGTCCATCGCTCTCCCTCTGTCCCGATCTCTCTGTCCACCCCCTCTCTCTGTCCCTACTCTCTGTCTGTCCCCACTCTCTCTGTCCCCCTCTCGCTGTCCCCCTCTCTATACCCCATCTCTCTCCCCATCTCTCCCCTACCTCGCTCCCCCCACTCCCTTGTCCTCCTCTCTCTCTGTCCCCTTCCTCTCTGTCCCCTCTTTCTCTGACCCCCTCTCTCTGTCCCACACTCTCTCTGTCCCCACTTTGTCTGTCCGTCCCCTCTGTTCCCCTATCTATTTCGTCCTCTTTCTTTCCCCCACTCTCTCTGCCCCCCGCTGTCTGTCCCCTGTTTCTCTTCGCCCCCATCTCTCTATCCCCCTCTCTCAATGTCCCCACTCTCTCTGTCCCCACTCTCTCTCTCTGACCACCTCGCTCTGTCCACCCTCTCAGTCACCCTTTCTTCTTTCACCCTTCTCTCTGTCACCCTCTCAATCTGTCCCTCCCTCTCCCTCTGCCCCCATCTCTCTGTCCACCCTCTGTGCACCTCTTACTGTACCCCACTCTCTGTCCCCCTCTCACTGTCTGCCTCTCTCTGTCCCCCCACTCTCTGGACCCGTCTCACTGTCCCCCTCTCTCTCTTACCCCTCTCTCTATCCTCTCTCTCTCCCCATCACTCCACTCTCTCTTGTCCCCCACTCTCTTGTCCCCTACTCTCTTGTCACCCTCTCTCTCTGTCCCCTTCTCTCTCTGTCCCCCTCTCCCTCTGCCCCCTCTTTCTTTGACCATCCCTTTCTCTCTCCTCCTTTCTCTCTCTCTCTCGGTCCCCCCCTCCTCTCTCTTTCTCCCCTCTCTCTGGCACCCCCTCTCTCTGTCCTTTTCCCTCTCTCTCTGTCATCCTTTCTCTCGCCCCACTCTGTCTCTATCACCCCTCTCACTTCCCCCTCTGCCCCCCTCTCTCTGAAACCCTCTCCCTCTGTTCTCTCCTCTCTCTGTCCCCCTTTCTCTGTTCTCTGTTTCCCAATCTCTGTCCCCGTCTCTCTCTGCCCCCCTCTCTTTCTGTCACCCTCTCTGTTCCCCCCTCTGTTCCCCGCTCTCTGTCCACTTCTCTCTGCCTCCTCTGCCGCCCTCTCTCTGTTACCCTCAATCTCTCTGTCCCCCCTCCCTCTGTCTCTCCCGCTCTCTGTATCACTCTCTTGGTCCCCACTCTCTCTGCCCCTCCTTCTCTCTGTACCCCCGCTCTCAGTCCGAACCCTCTGTCCCCTTCTCTCTTTCCCCCTCTCTCCGTGCCCCTTCCCCGCCTCTACTGCGCCCCTGTCTCTCTTTCTCCCCTCTCTTACTGTCCCCCTCTCTCTGCCCCTTCTCTGTGCCCCCCTTTTCCCTGTACTCCCCCTCTGTAACCCCTCTCTCTGTCCCCCTTCTCTCTGTACCACCTCTCTCTGTCATCCCCTCTCTCTCCCCCCTTCTCTATCTCCCTCGCTCTCTCCGTCCCCCTTCTCTCTGTCCCCCCTCTCTCTGTCCCACTTCTCTGTCCCCCCCTCTCTGTCCCCCCCTCTGTTACCCTCTCTCTGTACACATCTCTCTGCCTCCTATGCCGCCCTCTCTCTGTGAGCCCCACTCTCTCTGTCCCCCCCTCCCACTGTCTCTCCCGCTCTCTGTCCCCCTCTTACGGTCCCCTCTCTCTCTGCCCCTCCTTCTCTCTGTCCCCCCGCTCTCATCCGACCCCTCTGTCCCCTTCTCTCTTTCCCCCTCTCTCCGTGCCCCTTCCCCGCCTCTACTGCGCCCCTGTCTCACTTTCTCCTCTCTCTCACTGTCCCCCCTCTCTAGGCCCCCTCTCTGTGCCCCCCTTCTCCCTGTACTCCCCCTCTGTAACCCCTCTCTCTGTCCCCCCTCTCTCTGTACCACCTCACTCTGTCCTCCCCCTCTCTCTCCCCCCTATCTCCCCCACTGTTTCCGTCCCCCTTCTCTCTGTCCCCTTTCTCTGTTCCCCCCCCCCTCTGTCCCCCCTCTCTATGTACCACAACTCTCTGGCCTCCCTCTCTCTCGGTCCCCTCTCTCTGTCTTCCTCTCTCTCTCTCCGCGCTCTCTATCTCCCCCACTCTCTCTCTCCCCTTCTCTCTGTCACCCCTCTCTCTGTCCACCCTCTCTGTCCCCCATCTCCATCCCCCCACTCTGTGCCACCTCCCTGTCCCCCCTCTCTGTCCCCCTCTTTGTCCCCTCCTCTCTTGCCCTTCACTCTCTGCCCCCCCTGCCCCCCTCTGCCCCCCTCTCTCTGCCACCCCGTCCCGAACTCTCTGCCCCCTCGCCCCCCTCTACCTCCACTCTCTCTGCCCCACCACTCTCTGCCCCCTCTCTGTCCTCCCACCCTTTCCCCCCTCTCTGTTCCCCCTTCTGGTCCCCACCTCTCTGTCTCCCCCTCTCTGCCCCCCATCTGCCCCTCCTCTATCTGCACCGCCTCTGTCTGCCCCCTTCTCAGTTCCCACTCTCTCTGCCCCCTCTCTCTTTCCGCCACCTCTGTCCCCCTCTCTCTTTCCTCCTCTTTTTTTTTTCCCTGGTCTCTTAGCCCACCTCTTTCTGTCGCCCCTCTCCCTGCGCCCCCATCTCTCTGTCCTCACTCTCTCTCTCTCTGTCCCCACTCTCTCTCTGTCCCCCTCTCTCTGTCCCCCTCTCGGTACCCCCCCCGCTCTGTCACCCTCCTCTCTGTCCTCACTCTCTCTGTCATCCTCTCACTCTGTCCATCGCTATCCCTCTGTCCCCATCTCTCTGTCCCCCCTTTCTCTCTCTCTGTCCCCTCATCTCTGTCCCCCACTCTCTGACCCCCTGCCACCCTCTGCCCCCCACTCTCTCAGTCCGACCACTCTCTGTCCCCCCTCTGTATGTACCACCTGTATCTGTCCTCCCTCTCTCTTGGTCCTCTCTCTCTGTCTCCCTCTCTCTCTCCCCCCTCTCTCTCCCCCAATCTCTCTGTCCCCTTCTCTCTGTCCTCCCTCTCTCTCTGCCCCCCCTCTCTGTCCCCCTCTCCGTCTCCCCCACCCTGTGTCCCCCTCTCTATACCCCCTCTCTGTCCCTCCTCTTTGTCCCCCTCTCTGTCCCCTCCTCTCCGTCCCCACTATCTGCCCCCCCCGCCCCCCTCTGCTCCCACTAGCTCTGCCCCACCACTCACTGCCCCCCCTCTCTCTTTACCACCCTCTCTCTGTACAACCCTCTCTCTGTCCGTCCCCTCTGTCCCCCTCTCTCTTTCCTCCTCTTTCTTTACCCCGGTCTCTTAGCCTCCCTCTTTCTGTCCCCCTCTCCCTGCGAACTCATCTCTCTGTCCTCCCTCTCTCAATGTCTCCCCTCGCTCTGTCCCTACTCTCTCTGTACCCACTCTCTCTGTCACCCTCTCACTCTGTCCCCCTCTCTCTGTCCCTCTCTCTCTGTCCCCCCACTCACTGCACCCGTCTCTCTACCCCCTCTCTCTCCCCTATCAATCCCCAGTCTCTTGTCCCCCACTCTCTTGTCCCCCTCTCTCTTGTCCCCCTCTCTCTCTGACCCTTTCTCTCTCTGACTGCCCCCTCTCTGTCCCCCTTCTCTCTGTCCCCTTCTCTCTGTCTCCGTTTTCTCTGTCCCCCTCTCTCCTCCTCCTCTCTCTGCCCATCTCTCTCTGTCCCCCCTCTGTCTGTCCCCCTCTCTCTGTCCCCCTTTCTGTCCCCACCTCTCTCTGTCCCCCCTCTCTCTGTCCCCCCTCTCTCTGTCCCCCGCTCTCTCCCATTCCCTCTGTCCTGAATCTCTCTGTCCCCCTTTCTCTCTATCCCTCCCTCTCTGTCCCCTCTCTCTCTGTTCCCACACTCTCCCGGTCCCCCCTCACTCTGTGTCCCCCTCTCACTCCCTCCTCTCTCTGTCTCCTCCCTCTCTGTCCCCTCCTCTCTGTCCCCCCTCTCCGTCCCCCACTCTCTCCGTCCCCCACTCTCTCCGTCCCGAAATCTCTCTGTCCCCCTCTCTCTCTGTTCCCCTCTTTGTCCCCCTGTCTCTGTGCCCCCCTCTCTCTCTCTGTCCCCCACTCTCTGACCCTCCCTTATTATGTCCTCCCTTATTTCACTCTCTCCCTCATCTTATCTCTCCCTTGCCTCTCTCTCTCTGTCTCTCCCTGCTCCTTCACTCTGTCTCCACTTCTCTCACTCTCGATCCTCCTACCTCGGTCTCTCTTTCTCCCTACCTCCCTCTGTTTCTCTCTTATTGAATCTCTCTCCCTCCTACCCTTCCAATCCTCTCTGACGCAGTTTGTCTCCCTAACGCGTCCCTCTCCCTCTGATCCAGAGACTGGGGACGGGGGTAGTGGTTGGTGCTGTGGCTGCATGTAGTTGGAGGGGTGGTAGTGAGATGATAGAGGGATGTGGGAGGTCGGAGGAGGGGGAAAATGGGGTAGAAACGGAATTGCGGGATGGAGACAGACGGCAGGAGAGAGAGACAGTGCAGGGGAGGGGGGACAAGAAAGAGTGGAGGCAGGTGGAGAGATTGGGGAGAGGAAACATGGAGGCCACGTTGTAGTGGGGGGGGGGTCAGAAGAAGTTAAACCCAGGTCCTGAGCTCAGGGCCCGGTGCCCTCCCCTTCCCTGAGGACCAGGACTTGGGGCTGAGTCTGTCTCTCTCCAGCTCAGCTTCTCCAACACAAAGACACACAACAACATCGGGCACGCTGCTGCTCAGCACGCTTTAAACAACATTTTTATTGTTTACAAATGGAAGTGATGGATACAGTCAGTGGGATGGTGCCTTTTCTCATTAGCCCCTGAGTTGTGAGATACATTGAAATGTTTCCCTGTAACCCCCCTGTGGGATAAGGATGGACAAACCAGCGCAACCCTCAATCTGTTACCATAGCGACAGGCTGCTCCATCGCTGAAACACTGAACTGAAATGAGAAAATCCCAGATGGAGTGATTAATGAGGGAATTTGATTCGTGGATGGATTTGGGTGAAGGGATATTTCAGCACATTCTTCAGCTGCTGCCTGAACTTAGTCTGGGTCACGGCATAAATCGCGGTGTTTGTGCAGCAACTGAGGAGCTGCATCATGAAGCCCAATTCCTGCACAAAGGGATGGAGAGACAGAGGACTATCCACAATCCTGCTCATCCGCAGCCATATAGAAAACAGCATGAATGTTGACCATAACAGGATGAAATTGGCCGAGATCACAAACAGTAAAATGATGGATTTTTGTCGGTTTCTCATTTCAGTGTCAGACTGAGCGTCCCCATTGGTGTGAGCGCGGAGTCTCCTGCGGGCTCTGCTGGTCACTAAAATGTGTCTGACGGTGAGAACATTGAGCAGCAGAATCAGGAGAAATGGGACACACGGGGTTAGAATGTGGTGGAGGGACTCAATGGTGATCCAGACAATGGAGAATTGGACAGCAACTGTTCCAGCACAAAACCAGGGGAGGTTCTGCAGCCAATACTGAGCCGTGAGCATAAAATACCAGGAAATGTTCTTTAAACAGCTCAGCACAGTCACTGCTCCCAGAACCACAGCCGCCGTTTCCTCACTGCAATACTTACTTTTCAGCTTCTGGCAACAAATGGCCACAAACCGATCAAAGGTGAAAGTGACGGTGAACCAGACAGAGCAGTCAGTGGCTGCATAAAGCAGGACGGCGTGGATATTACACACGGGGACGGAGACCCACAGGAAATAAAAGTGTTCCCGATAAACAATGGGGATGTGTCTCAGGATCAGGTCGAGGATAATGACCAGGAGATCCGCCGCTGCCATGGCCCCCAGGTAACGTCTGACACATGGAGACAATCCACAATCTTTATAAAGCAGGACGTAGATGGTCACTACGTTAACTGTGAGGAAGGAAAACAAACCCATTATACATCAGCCTGGAGGCAAAGGGACCCGTTTGATCGGGGACCCAGTGAGATTTTCAAAGGTGTCCCTGTATTCAGGGATTTATTAAAATAATTGGAGCTGGAATAACAAATGGTAAGGTCGGAATTACTGACAAAAATGTGACATAAACCACAAGAAACCCTCACTCCCCAAACACACAGAGACACATCCATAAGGACAGATGGTTTCTGGAACATTCCCACACACTCGATCCCTCGAGAGCAGACACAGGTCACTCCTTCCCAGTTCCTATTACGGAGGGTGGAAGCGTTGCTGTCCTGAAGGATTCTCTCCCAGTTTCCTGAAGACAAACGGAGTTTGGGAATTTCTGTATTTTGCTCTATATTCTGGTCGATCCTGTGTCGTGGAGAAATGTAAACGCAGGGAAAACGTATTCCCCCCTTTAACTGCCCGAGGGCCATTCAGAACAGTGTCTCCTTTTCCCTGGAACGGGATCTCTTCCCTCGGGAGCTTATCGTTTGTTCAATTCACTGACGTCTTGCCGTTTACAAACAATGTCAGGGACAGAACGTTCCGGGGAATGTCAGTTATAGAATGTTGGGGACAGAACGTTCCGGGGAATGTCAGTTATAGAATGTCAGGGACAGAACGTTCCGGGGACCCCTTGACCTGTCCATCACCTTTCCCCCCTACCCACCCCACCCTCATGATGTCCTGTGCATGGACACCCTGTAACATTAATAGGGTGAGAGACGGAGGGTCCAATCACAGGAATGGGAACTAAAGGCATTACCAGATCAGCTGAAATGGCTAGATATACCACATTCTCAAACCACCTCACAGAACCAGCCCAGACAACATAAACCCAGGGGAGATATCTGTTCACCGTGGAACACTGTGTAGACCAGGCCAATGTACTGCTCAGTATAACCCAGCAATCTGTCCAGAGTGGAACACTGTGCAGATCAGATCAGAACATTGATCTATAAACACAGACCATATATATTTGTCCAGCACGGGAGCTGTGCAGACTACAGCAGGGCATTGATCTTTAAACCCAGACTCGATATCTCTCCAGCAAGGGGAGCTGTGCAAACCACAGAAGGGCACTAATGTGTGAACCTGAAACAAACATCCATCCAGCATAAGGAGCTACACAAAACATATCATTGCATTATCTATAAACCTCAACCAGATAGTCTGACCAGCAGAGCGAAACGTGCAGTGATCACCCATGAATTAATCTGTAAACCAGGAGCAATTACCCTTCCAGCATGTAGGACTGTGTACACCACCCCAGTGCATTGATCTGTAACCCAGGAGCAATTAACCTTTCAGCATGTAGGACTGTGTACACCACCCCAGTGCATTGATCTGTAACCCAGGAGCAGTTACCCTCCCAGCAAGTAGGACTGTGTACACCACCCCAGTGCATTGATCTGTAAACGAGGAACAGTTACCCTTCCAGCATGTAGACTGTGTACACCAAGCAGTGCATTGATCTGTAAACCAGGAGCAGTTACCCTCCCAGCATGTAGAGCTGTGAACGCAATCCCAGTGCATTGATCTGTAAACCAGGAGCAGTTACATCCCTCCCCCAGCATGTAGGACTGTGCACCCCACTCCACTGGATTTATTTGTAATCAAGGAGCAGCTACCCTCACAGCATGTAGGACTGTGTACACCACCCCAGTGCATTGATCTGTAAAACAGGAGCAGCTACCCTCCCAGCATGAAGAACTATGTACACCAACCCAGTGCATTGACCTCTAAACCAGGAGCAGTTACCGTCCCAGGATGTAGAGCTGAGTATCCCACCCCAGTACATTGATCAGTAAACCAGGGGCAGTTACTCTCCCCGCTGTGTACCCCACCCAATGCATTGATGTGTAAACCAGGAGCAGTTACCTCCCTGCATGTAAGACTGCGTACCCCACCCCAGGGCATTGCTCAGTGACACTGTGTAAGATCACTGCCCAGCGCGGGAAAATAGCAGCCCATGCTGGAAGTGACTGGATGTGCAGCTTACACCCATTTACAGCTCCATAATTTCCATTGTTGCCCTTACAAGGGGGTGATGTGGGTGTGAACATCACTGCCAGAGAGACCAGGCAGGGGAATCCGTTTAAATATCACCACATGGGAGGGGTTTGGCGTATAGACAGTGAGGGGGAGACTGAGAGGCAGTGTCATGGAAGGATGTGTTCCGAGGTTTCAGAATGCTGAAATGTAGACACTTCAATAGCATCCTGTAACATGAGCATGTATTCCCAGGAAAGATGATAAAAGGGATATTGGTGTGAAGTCAGATGATCATTTGTTGTACATCATTATAACTGGAATTAGTTTCAACAGAATCTACGTCTCATTGGGCAGATTCCAACAATAATTTATCTTTGTTTGATTTTCCTTGAGTGTGACAGAGGGATTGTCCTCACGAGCTGAGCTAGTTTTACGGTGCTATATAACTCACCTAATTAACTACCCATCCCACCCCATGGTGTCCCCCTCATTCAATACCAGCCCGATTCTCCCACCCATCATGGCTGGAGTAACTCACCATCGCCCGGGTGCCCCGATATTCTCTGATCTCTGACACTGGTGCCATCTTTAAAAGGCCAAGGGGCATATAGTTGAGCTTTCTCTGTTAGAAGCTGCCCTGCACAGTTTACCCCGAACATGGCAGATAAGGGGGAATTACACCACAGTTTGTCGACAGGGGTACAGAGGTCCAGGCGGATGGGCTAGTACAGAGGGGACCATTCACTTCCCAGAGGGGGTGACACCACCAGAACCCCCGAGTATGATCTGGGCTCACAAGCCAGCTCAGTGCAGTATTTGAGGTCTGAAGAAGTGTCCAGCAATTCAGGACAAGCATCAATTACCTTCTCCGCTCTGTCAGGATAAGGGTCACCATATTCTCTTTGCTCCCTCACACTCACTGTATATCTGTTATAGCACCGACCCCGAAAAATGTTCATGTCCACCACTCTCACTACTGCATGCAGCACCTCCGTCTCTGTCTCTCCCTCTCTCTCTCTCCCTCTCTCTCACCCCCTCTCCACTTCACCCCCAAACTAATTAGACTGCATGGATACAACACTGTGGACTGGCTGCCTCCGGACCCCTCACCATGACCCCCTCCCCACCTAACTAACACTAACAGCAGGACCACCCACTCCCACCTCACTCTCTCCCTCCCTTTCTCCCATTCCAAGAGAAACAGCCTGGAATAGGACAGAAATGGCCAAGCCGGGTGGTGGAGTGCCCGATATCAGTTCCCTCACCGCCCCTCCCCGCCATTTGGGGAGGATCCTGCTTCGAGCCGGAGAGGAGCGGGACATTTCATGTGGAGATTCTGATACATCCGCGTCCCACCGACCGAGTCAGGACCAATGTTCAGTGAAAGGCAATTCTCACTTTAAACCCACTGTCAGCTCCGTTTCCCCCACAGCTTAGATGCTGTGGCCCTGATGCCATCTCCCTTTTGTCTCGAGCTGGTACAAATGGAATCCCCACGGTCTCGGTTCGCAGGAGGGTGGGCTCACAACACATCGTCACCACAACCTCCCAGGAAGGGAGCACCGAGAATCCCTCCTACAGCTCCTCCTGTAAACAGCTCAGATACTGAAACTAATCTGTGATATTCACTGCTGTCCCCACTTGTTCTGATATCGTCAACAATCTGTGCTCATATACACCCAGAGCCCTCTGCTCCTGCAGCCTCTTTATAATGGCACAGCCTGTTTTAAACTATCTTTCGTTTTCTTGCCTACCAAAGTGCATCACCTCAAACTGCTCTGCAGTGATCCCCATCTGCCATAAACCTGAACACTATACCCATGCGTGATTGCCCTGTTAGAGTTCCACACTCTCCTCCATAGACTTCAGAGTTCTTCCAGGTTCGGTGCCATCTACAAGCATTTAGATTGTTATAGAGTCACCGTTCCCATGCACCAACTGAAATCCTGCCCCACATACACGAGTGTGAGCAAGTGAAATGCTGATATATTCCCACGGACGGAGTCGAATAATGACATACTGTCAATGGAGCAACAAAAATCCTGACACATACGAGACAGAGTAGATGAAATTTTGACAAACCGCAGAGCAAGAGAAAGCCGGATAGGATCTACTTATCGATATTCATCAGGGTATAATGTGATGAAATTGAAAGTGTGTATTGTACCTTTAAGAGAGAGGGAATGCTGTTCTGAACTGAGAGCATACAAGCACCTGAGATATGAGAGGATGGCAGACCCAGAAACAGTATATTGCGATGGAGCTGGAGTCAGGTAATAGGCAGTTAAGAGATAGAGGGTCCCAGAGTTGTAAATCATTGATGTAAAATGTTCACTTTCAGAGTCAAAAAATAAATTGATGTTTTTATTTAAACAGTGGAATTTGGCAGATCTGTCCCTCATACTTTAAAAGTTTACGAGGCGACTTGTGCATTTCTTTATGTTTCATTCAAGTTACCAGATGAGCTTCACGCAATATCCTAACCATTCCCGTGTGTGTATCTGTGTGTCTCTGGGTGGGGCAGGCCTGGCAGTCTCTGTGGTGCTTAAAGTGATGCAATGCCACCGTCTGCTGGCCTCCACACGCCACTGCACAGGCATTGGCAGAGGGTGAAAACCATTCATTCAGAGAGGGGGAGAGAGAGGGCAGCGGTTCACAGCACCATCAAAAAGGATGTCTTATCCATGGTCTGATCTAAATGTCCTTTAAACGTTGTAACTGTCTCTGCTTTCACCACTTCCTTTTGAAGTTCATTCCACACACAAGCCAGATTAAAATATTTACCTCTCATGACTTTTGTAAATCTTTTTCCTCGCAGTTAAAATATCCCTCAGTTTTGAATCCACAATTCTAGGGAAAAGACATCAGCCCTTTAGTTTATCTGTACCCCTCATTATTTTATAAACTTCTGCAATGTTACCCCTTAATCTCTTATTCTCCAGTGAAAAAAGTCCCAGCCTATCCAGCCTATCCTTATAGCTCTTTCCCTCCATTCCCTGCAACATCCAGGTTAATCTCTTCTGAACCCTTTCCAGCTTAATAATATCAAGGTCAGTAATATCTGGGTGAATAGTCAAGGTATTTCCTAAGGGTATGGGGAGTCCAAACCTAGAGGACATAGGCTTAAGGTGATAGGGGAAACATTTAAAAGTGACCTAAGGGGCAGCTGTTTCACCCAGAGGGTGGTGTGCCTATGGAATAAGCGGGAGGTTAACCAGGCTGGACACAGTATTCCAGAAGAGGTCCCACGAATATCCTGCACAGCCACTACATGAAGTCCCAATTCCGATACTCAAAGTTCTGACCATTGCAGACAAATGTGTTAAAAAACCTTCTTAACCGCACTAACTATATGAAATGCAAATTTTAAAGAACTATACCTGACGGCCTAGGTTTCTGTTCTACAACACTGCCAAAGACCCTACTTTTAATTGTATAGGTGCTGCAGTTGTTTGATTTACCAAATCCAATACCTCGCATTAATCCAACCTAAACTCCATTAGCCACCCCTCAGCCCAGTGAGTGATATTACTGTCACCTCACCCCCACCTTCAATTTTAAAATGCCCATCCCTCTCCAGGATGCCTGCACACTCCGGCCTTGATTTTCACAAAGACCCTGAGCTTTGTTTGCCTTTTGTGGTTAGGGGGAAGATGGACGGATTGCAGACACAGTCAGTGGGGAGGAGAGGGTGGACAGTAATCAGCAGCTTGGTTAAATTTCATGGTTTTAGGAAGAAGCCAGTTGCACCTTAGAGGTGGGTAATAGTGATCGGTGCTTTGGACCAGAAATTAAGCTCTTCCTTCGTCTCTAGTGTTCAGTAATATCCATTTGAGACCCTTCATTGTGCAGAGTGTGTCTGCAGGATTTCTTTCCCAAATATTGCAGTCTACAGACAATCGCGATTAAAGACGCTCATACTTAATTTCGATAGCATAGCATGTACACTCAACATCCGACGGTTGTGACAAATATCTTGCATTTGTTTAACAATACAAGGTGTTTTGTGTAGTTCAGTAATGGTAACCTGATTATAATAAATCCACACCGAGCTGAAAGTGGGCACTAAAATATGACCCAAAATCTGGGTATGGTTTTGTAATGGGTAGTGTACCAGTCTCTGAGCCAGAGCTCTGAATTTGATTCTAATTCCTGAACTTGTTTGGTAGTTTTCCTAGCTCTGAACTCGAAGGTCTGGATTCAAGTTCTGCCTGTTGCAGAGGTATGTCACAACATGTCAGAACAGGCTGATGAACAAACACACAGGAGAATACTCTTGCAGCTTTATGGGTATTGCCCAGTGATGATAGTCAGATCACTTACAGTGTGGCAACTGGCCCTTTGGCCCAACAAGTCCACACCGACCCGCCACCCACCCATTCCCTTACATGTACCGCTTTACCTAATACTACGGGCAATTTAGCATGGCCAATTCACCTGACCTGCACATCTTTGGACTGTGGGAGGAAACCGGAGCACCCGGAGGAAACCCACGCAGACACGGGGAGAATGTGCAAACTCCACACAGTCAGTCGCCTGAGTCGGGAATTGAACCCAGGTCACTGGCACTGTGAGGCAGCAGTGCTAACCACTGTGCCACCGTGCCACCCACATAGTGTCCCTATCTCCGGGCACAAAGGTCGAGGTGTAAAGCCCACAGCAGTGTCTCATGATACATCTGAACTAACTGATTAAAATGGATTTAGAATTGTGACTTGATGGAGAAGGAAGTGGTGTCAGTATTGAATTTCAGAATTTAGGCCCAGGGTGACTGAAAGTACAGCTATTCGTGTTGATTGGAGTCACATTTCACAGCAGTAAAGGTTTATAAAATCAGAACGGTCATGGATAGGTTGAATAGTCAGGGTTTTTCCCCAGGTTAGGGTCGTCCAAAACTAGACGGCATTGGTTGAAAGTGAGAGTGGAAAGATTTTGATGGGATCCAAAGGGCACCTTTTCACGCAGAGGGTGGTGTGTGTATAGAATGAGCTGCCAGTGGAAGGGGTGCAAGATGGTAGAACTACAGCATGTAAAAGGCAACTTGATGCTGAAAGACCTGCCAAGCTGTTCCAGCAATTTCTGTATTTCATTTTAACAAAGGTATTCTGAATACATTAAACATTTTATGTTTTAATGATGCAGGGCCATGTAAACATATTTAAAATCGAACGTGACCATTTTCTGCTCAGGGTATGGCTCTGTGCATGACAACAGCAATGATGCACCTACATGGAACAGGGAATGTGATGGAGACATAGTTTGGACAATGTACAAGGAGACCTCACGTGATCCAGCTTGGGAGAGGATGACATTAGCTCATTAGTGTGATTCAGCTCAGAGAGGGACAAAATGCAGATTAGATTTGATCACTTACAGTGTGGAAGCAGGTCCTTCGGCCCAACAAGTCCACGCCGCCCCGCCGAAGCGCAACCCACCCATACCCCTACATCTACCCCTTACCTAACACTACGGGCAATTTAGCATGGCCAATTCACCTGACCGATATATCTTTGGAGTGTGGGAGGAAACCGGAACACCCGGAGAAAACCCACGCAGACACGCAGAGAATGTGCAAACTCCACACAGAGAGTCGCCTGAGGCGGGAATTGAACCCAGGTCACTGGCGCTGTGAGGCAGCAGTGCTCACCACTGTGCCACCGTACCGCCCATAAAATGCAGTCTGCCCGAGAAGGAATGGCCTATTGCACTCTCTCTCCTTCATTGTTCCTCATCACAACAATGTGTGCGAGCTAAAAAAAATCTCTACAGTCATCGTTACCATTCTTATAGGAATTCCTACAGTGTTGAAACAGGAATTCGGCCCAACAAATCAACACCAACCGTCCCAAACCATTCACCTATATATATGCACCTGACTAATGCTCCTAACCTAGAAATCCCTGAACACTACGGACAATTTAGCATGACCAATCCACCACAGTTTGAGCTGTGGTAGGAAACTGGATCACCCATTAGAAGCTCACACAGGAAAGTGGAGAATGTACAAACTCCCCACAGACAGTTACCCAAGGCTGGAATTGAACACAAGTCCCTGGTGTTGTGAGGCAGCAGTACTAACCATCGTGCTACCCTTTGGGTGATCCCTGACCAGAATTCATTGGAATCTACTCACTGTCTAAAGCAAAGGGAATTCAGCCAAATCCATCTTTCCCAGCATGAAATCCCATTGCTAGCAACTGTGTGAGTACAATATCCTCAGAAGCAGAATAACGTTTTGGACAATCACTCAATTTTTCCTTTTGTCATTGGTTCCAATAATATCTGGACAAAGTTCTTTCAAGTTAAAATTGCCGAGATTTCGTTTATCTGTGTGTGTGTGTGTGTGTGTGTGTGTGTGTGTGTTTCAGCATTTTTAGAAACCGAAATATTAATTATATATTTGCAATATCCAAACAGTTTGCCATTCATCTTTCCATCATAGTTTGAGTAACATTGCTCTGGATCATAAACGTGTTGTTTTAGCAGATGAAAGAAACTAGCGTGACTTGTTGCTAAAACTGACCCTGACCCAGTCTGAGACCGATATCATGGGGCATATCACCAACCTTGTTACATTTAGCATTTGTTGTGAGCAGTGGAGGAGTGGGACTAGAAAAGGAAACAGTGACCCAAAAAGCCGGGGAACAATCGACCGGTGAGCCTGTCGTAAGTTGTTGGAGGGGCTTCTGAGGGATAGCATTTACATACTATTGGGAAGACAAGGGCTGATCGGAGTAGACAACGGAGCTTTCTGCATGGAAAATCATGTGTCATTAATTTGGTTGAGTTTTGTAAAGAGATGACAAAGAAAATTGATGAAGGCAGTTTGGTAGACATTGTCTATATAGACCTCAGCAAGGTGTTCATTTAAAGAACAAAGACCAAAGAAAACTAACAGCCCAGGAACAGGCCCTTCGCCCTCCAAGTCTGAGGCGATCCAAAAGTACTGTCTATATTTGTCGGTCAATTCCTAAGCATCTGTAATCCTATGTACCCCACCTACTCATACATCTGTCCAGACGCATCTTAAATGAATCTACCGTGCCTGCCTCTACCACCTCTGCTGGCAACGCGTTCCAAACGCTCACCACCCTCTGTGTGAAGTAAATACCGCGTATATTCCCCCTTAAACATCACACCTCTCACTTTGGAAGCATGACCTCTCGTTTTTGAATCCTTCACCCTGGGAAAAAGCTTGTCTCTGTCCAGCCTGTCTATACCCTTCATGATTTTGCAAACCTCAATCAGGTCCCCCTCAATCTCCTTTTTTCTAGTGAAAATAAACCTAACTTACTCAGCGTCTCTTCATAGCTAGTATTCATTCGGATTGGTAGACAGACTAGTAAGTTTCGGTCACAAGGGATACAGAAGAAGCTAGTCACATTTGGCTTGAAGGAAGAGGGATTTTTTTCAGTCTGGAGGCTTGTGAGAAACAGTGTGCTGTAAGAATCAGTACAGAGTTCACTGCATTTCATCATTTATGTAAAGGATTTAGATGGGAATATAGGGGCAATAGTTAGTAAGTACACAGATGACATCAGAAAGGTGGTGTAATAGATTATCTCAGAGTACAACAAGATCACAAATAGATGGGACAAAGGGGCAAGGAGTGACAGATGAAGTCTAATTCAGATAAATACGAGATTTTGCAGTTTGGGAAGTCAAATCAGGGTAGAAATTATACACTTGATAGTCAGGTCCTGGGGAGTGTTGTGGAACAAAGGGACCTAGGGCTGCAGGTGCATTGTTCCTTGAAAGTGGAGTCGCAGGTCGCCAGAGTGTTGCAGAACACATTTGGCACTTTTGCCTTTATCAGTCAGGGCATTGAGTATAGTAGTTGTGGTGGCATGTTGCATCTGTACATGATGTTGGTGAGGCCACTTTAAGAATACTGCGTTCAATTCGGGTTTCTGCTGAAATGACTTACACAGATGTTCCAGGACTGGAGGTTTGAGCTTTAGGGAGAGGTCGATTAGTTTGAGGTGCTTTCTCCTGGAGTGTAAGACGTTGAGGGGTGACATTATAGAGGTTTATAAAACCATCAGGGGAATGGATGTTCTGAACAACCACGCTCTGCTCCCCAGGATAGAGGAGTCCAGAACAAAAGGGCATAGGTTGAAGGGGAGAGGGCGATTAATTTAGAAAGGACCTGATGGTAAATGTTTCACACAGAGAGTGGTGTGTGTACAAGAAAATGTGTCAGAGGAAGTGGTGAAGGCGGTTACAATCGCACATTTAAAAAGTATCTGAAAGAGGAGGGATATTGGCCAAATGCTGGCAAATTAGACTGAATCAGATTTGATATCTGATTGGAATGAACAGATTGGACTAACGGGTCTTTTTACCGTTCTGTATGACTCTCTGATTCTCTAAGAGGGATGACAAAAAATTCTGAAATGTCCTTTCAAGTGGAAATTCTCTTCACTGGAAGTTTATCGTGCCTCTATGTTCATATTGATTGAAAGCTGCGTTAGGTAAATATTTGACAGAGAAGTGAGTCATACATAATGGGATGCAGACAGGAAAGTGAGGCTGAGACCCCAACCTGCTCAGCCACAATCTTAGTGCCTGGTGGAGAAAGCTCGAAGTATCTAATGACCCACTCCGGCTCCTCAGTCCCATGTTCCTGTGTTCCATCCAGCCCCTCAAAGCTGCTAGACAGGAGCAGTTGGAGGCTACTTACTCCTGTAACCTGTTGCACAAGAGCAAAGGAGACCATTCCGCCCTTCAAGACTGTCCCACATGCTTTGAGGTGATTTGGAAAATGTAATTGGAAAATTCAGGCACGGGAATGAATGAGGCCCCTCATCTCTCGTTACAGATCTTCCCCTCTCTGCAACTTGTGCTCCGTTTGTTGGTCACGTTGTAGATCCAGATTCACTGAGAATGCAGCCCCCATACCTCAGCCAGGGATGGCTCACAAATCCTCTGGTCTCCCTGTCTGCAACATTCAGTAACAGAACACAGAACATCAGAAGCAGGGGCAGGTCATTCACTCCCAAGCCTGCCTTGTCCTTCACTAAGATCGTGGCTGATCTGTTCTCGGTCTGAAATCCTCTTTTATTCCCAATTCCTCATAGCCCTCACCTCTCTGACAGGTCAATTTCCATCCACCCCTCTTCAAATACTTTCAGTCGTCCAGCTCCCCAACATTTTTGAGAAGAGAAATCCTGACATTCAATAACAACTGTTTGAAGAAAACACTTGCTGCTCATATATCATGGCTTATTGAAATGAACAAAAGAGGTTTACTCAAGGGTTCAGGTCAAAATGAATGGCCCTGATATCAAAGCAGTGGTTGACTTTTATTGACATCAAGAAGCTTAACAAAACTGAACTTATTGGGAATCAGAGTAAAACTCTCCAGTGTTTGGAATCAAACATGGCACAAAGGAAGATGTCCATTATCTCAGTCCTGTGTCAGCTCTGTGGGAGAACCTCAGGGTAGCTTCCTCTTCACAAACATCTTCAGCTGCTTCGTCAATGTCTCCCCGCCCGCTACCACCCCTCCCCCACCCTCCCCACCATAAGAACAGAAGTGGGGATGGTCACTGAAGATTGAACAATGTTCATAACATTTTATTTCCCGTCAGTTCCTGAACTGCTCTGTGTCCATGAGCCGCAAGACACAGACTCCATTGAGGCGTGTGCTGTTAAAGTGTCCATAACATTCATGTAACAGCAATTCCTGACACTGCACATTGCCACAGTTAAACAAGAGTTCATTCCGCACCTAACGCTGGTTTCCCAGGAATATGAGGAAGTCATTCAGCCCATTGACACTATTGGTGAAGAACAGGAACAGCCCATTCAGTGCCTCCAGCCTTTTACTCAGGAAGACAAGGCGTCCAGTGTGATGGACCACACAAGAGCCCCTCGAAAGTATTTGAATGCAGTGGCCTAGACTCTAATATTTTCTCACAAACTTTGAATTCTAATGTTTTCTTATTTTAAAGGAAATGTAAAGTGTCTGTTCCAGATGGAATGTAATGGTCAAACTAATCGGTGGTAAGCAAAATACCATTTATTTAAACTCGAAAAATGAAATAAAACCAAAGAAAGAGGAATTTAGAATAATGTAATGCTATTGGGCAACTTAACAGAATAATAGTTCAAGGAACTATTACTAATGAACTATTCCAACATAGGAAATGCCCATAAACACAACCCTTGGCAAAAATGAAAATTCAGGAATTGAAAACAGCATCAAGAGAAAATTCCGAGAGAGCAGCAGCCAGGAGACATTCCCTGAAGCTTCAAACTCTGTGGAGAACTCTATTGTTTTTGATGTTACTGGGAAACCAAAATCCAGTGATCCTAATCTGTGAGAGCTGGTCACACCCATTCAGACTGCATTAAAATAAACCTAAACTAGCCTCGCTAGTAGTGTTCAAGTGGTCTTAACTAGCTAGCTTGTTTACAATCTTTCAATCTCTCTCTTAAAAGAAACCAGGACAAAAATAATCTCTTAAAGCTGCAGCATCATCGAGCTGTCAGTACATCGAGCTGTCAAAAAGGAACAAGGGGTAACCCAATCAGGCCCTTGGCCCTGTCCAATCGGACGAGGAAGAAGCCAGTCAGTCCCTTGAGTCATTTATACAGGAACAGTAGGAGGCCATTCCCACCTCAATGCACTTACACAGGGGCAGAATGAGGTAATTGATGCTGATTCCTGATGAATGCCGTATGCCAGAAACATCTATTCTCCTGCTTCTCGGATGCTGCCTAACCTGCTGTGCTTTTCCAGCAATCGACGCTCTACTCTGATCGCCAGCATCGGCAGTCTTAAGGGTGTCCAGATTGATGCTCTAACATGATGAACAAGTGGAGCAGAGGCTGCACAGACAGACTGTTCCATGTTGTTCCAGGTGGCTCCGTTGCTTATGATATACACGTGGGACTTTAACATGGTGAGGAGGGAAGCCATATGTCTTGTGTGACGTCTCAAGAAGGCAACTTTCATCTCCAAGAAGATAGCCTGGTGCTTCTATGAAGGGAGGAAGTGGGTGGGAATGGCTACTTGTCCAGATCTTGTCGCATTTGGACATAGATTGCTTCAGTATCTGAGGAGCCACAAACGTTGCTGAACATTGTGCAATCATTGGCAAATATCCTCACTTCTGACCTTAAAATGGAGGGAAGGTCATTGATGAAGCAGCCCTGAAGATGTTTGGGTCAAGGCTACTGCCTGAGGGACAACTACAGACCTGTCCTGGAGCTGAGTTGACTGACCTTTATCAACCATGACCATCTTCCTATATGTCAGGTATGATTCTAACCAGTGGGGTGTTTGCCCCTGATACCCATTGATTCCAGTTTTGCTAAGGCCCCTTGATGCCACACTTGGTCGAAGGTAGCCTTGTTTTTAACTGCTGTCACTCTCACCCCACCTGTGGAATTCAGTTCTTTTATCCATGTTTGAACCAAGGTAATGAGGTCAGGAGCTGAGTGGCCCTGGTGGAGCCCAAGCTGGGCATCATTGACCAGGGTATGGCTGAGCAATTGCTGCTTGAAAGTACTGACACCTTACATCACTTTACTGATGTTCGAGAGTAGACTGATGGGTGGTAATTGGTCAGATTGGAATTGTTCTGCTTTTTATGTATAGGAGATACTTGGATAATTTTCCATGAAATCGGGGAAATGTTGTAACGATACTGGAACAGTTTATCTAGGTCAGTGACAAGTTCTGGTTCACCACTCTCTCTCTCTCTCTCTCTTACCTCTCTCTCTCACCCCTCTCACTCTCTGACCCCTCTCCCTCACCCCCCTCTCTATCTCTCACACCTCTCTCACACACATCCCTCTCTCTCACCCCTCTCTCTCACCCTCTCTCTCTCTTTCTCTCACCCCCTCTCTCTCTCTCACCCTTTGTCTCTCAACCCTCTCTCTCACACACACACCCTCTCTCTATCTCACCCTCATTCTCCCACCCCCTCTCTCTGTCTCTCACCCCCTCTCTCTCATTTTCTCTCTCTCTCTCTCTCACCGCCTCTCTCTCTCTCACCCCTCTCTGCCTCTGACCCTCTCTCTATCTGACCCCTCTCCCTCATCCTTCTCCCTCTAACCCTCTCTCTCACCACTCTCCCACTCTCTCACCCCTCTCTTTCACACACACCACACTCTCTCTAACTCTCTCCCTCTCTCTCACTCACCTTCTCTCTCTCTCACCCCTCGCTCTGTCTCTCACCCCGTCTCTCATTTTTTCTCTCTCAAACCGTCTGCATCTCACCACCCTCTCTCTCTCACCACTCTCTCTCTCTCACACCCTCTCTCTCACCCCATCTCTCATCTCCCCTCTCTCTCTCACCCCTCTCCCTCTCTCGCAGACATCTCTCTCTCTTTCTTACCCCTCTCACTCTCTCATCCCCTTCTCTCATCCCTCTCTCCCACCCTCTCTCTCTCAACCGTCTCTCCCACATCCCTCTGTCTCTCACCCCCTCTCCATCTCCCCTGTCTCTCACCCTCTCTCTTTTTATACTCCTTCTCTCTCTCACTCATATCTTTCTCTCACCCCTCTCTCTCATCCCTCTGTCTCTCACCCCGCTCTCGCTCTCACCTCCTCTCTCTCATCCTCTCTCTTTAGCCCCTTCTCTCTATCAAACCCCTCTCTCTCACGCCACTCTCTCTCACTACGCCCTCTCACCCCCTCTCTCTCACCCCCTTTCTCTCACACCCCACTTTCTCACACACCCCATTCTCTCCTGCACACCCCCTCTCTCAACTAACCTCACTCTCACCATGCTCTCCCTCTCTCACCCCCTCTCCCTCTCTCACCACCCTCTCCCTCTCTCACCCCCTCTCCCTCTCTCAGTCCTTTCCCGCTCTCAACCTCTCTCTCTTTCAACCCCTCTCTCACTCGTTCTCCCTCACCCCATCTCTCCCTCACCCCCTCTCTCACACACTTCTCTCTCACGACCCTCTCTCTCATCCCCACTCTCTCTTATCCATCTCTCTCACCCTCTCTCACTCCCCTCTCTCTCTCAGCCCCTCTCCTCATCCTTCTCTTCTCTCACTCATCTCACTCTCTGACACCTCTCTCTGTCACCTCTCTCTCATCCCTCTCCTTCTCTCTCAACCCTCTCTCTCATATACCCCTCACTCTCTCAACCTCTCTCTCACCCTCTCGATCTCTTATTCTCACCATCTCTCTCTCTTATCCCCTCTCTCTCTCTCACCCTCTCTCCCCCACAACTCTCGCTCTCTGATCTCAACCCCTCTCTCTCATTTTCTCTCTCTGTCTCGCACACCTTCTGTCTCTAACCACACTCTCGCTCTCAAACACCTCGCTCTCCCCCTCTCTCTCGCCCCCTCTCTGAACCACTCTCTCTCTCACCCACCTCTTTCTCACAAACCCACTCTCTCATCCCCTCTCTCTCACCCCCACCCCTATCTCTCAAACCCCTCTCTCTCTCACCCCACCTATCTCTCTTACCCTCTCTCTCACACCTCTTTCTCTCTGTCTCTCAACCCATCTCTCTCATTTTTTTTTCTCTCTCAAACCGTCTGCCTCTCGCCCCCCTCTGTCTCTCACCACAACTCTGTCTCACCCTTCTCTCTCTCTCACCCCCTCTCCGTTTCTCGCACCTTCTCTCTCTCTCACCCCCATCTCTACCTTTTTCTCTCACCTCTTTCTCCCTCTCTTTCACACTCTCTCTCGCAGCCCTCTCTCTCTGGTAGCCCAGATCTCTCTCACCCATTCTCTCTCACAGCCTCTCTCTCTCGCAGCCCCTCTCTCGCTGGCAGCCCAGATCTCTCTCACCCATTCTCTCTCACACACCATCTTTCTCTCTAACCCCTCTCTCACACATATCTCTCTCCCTCTCACGCCTCATTCTGTCTCACCTCCTTCACTCTCTGACCCCTCTCTCTCTGACTCCTCTCTCTCACTCCCCCTCTCTCTCACACACACCCCTGTCTCTCTCACCCGGCTCTCACCCTCTCTCTCTTTCTCTCACCCCCTCTCTCTCTCACCCTCTGTCTCTCACCCTCCTCGCTCTCACCGTCTCTCTATCTCACCCTCTCTCTCCCACCCCTCTCTCTCTGCCTCTCACTCCCTTTCTCATTTTTTTTTCTCTCTCAACCCCTCTCTCTCTCATCCCTCTCTGCCTCTGACCCCTGTCTCTCTGCCATTCTCTCTCATAGCCCCTCTCTCTCTGGCAGCCCTGCTCTCTCTCACTCGCTCTTTCTCACATGCTCTTTCTCTCGCAGCCACCTCTCTCACACCCTCATTCTCGCTCACCCCTCTCACCCTCTCATCCCTCTCTCTCTCACCACTCTCTCTCTCTCACCCTGTCTCTCTCACAGACCCTCTCTCTCTGGCAGCCCTGCTCTCTCAACCCCTCTCTATCTCTCACCCCTCTCTCACACCCTTTTCTCTCTCTCACCCTCTCTCTCTGTCTCTCACCCCCTCTCTCTCATTTTCTCTCTCTCAAACACACCCTCTGTCTCTCACACCCACTCTCTCACCCCATTCTCTCTCTCACACACTCCCCTCTCTCACCCTCTCTCAAACCTCTCTCTCTCTCAAATCCCCCTCTCTCTCACTCCCTCTTTCTAACTCTCTCTTTCTTTATCTCACCCCTCTCTCTCACCACCTCTCTCTCTACACTATCTCTCTCGCAGCTTGCAGCTCCCTTTTTTAACGTTTTCCCTGTCCCACCCCTCTCTCTCTAAGCCCTCTCTCGCACACCTGTCTCTCCCTGCCATCCCTCATTCTCTCTTACAGCTCTCACTCTCTGACCCCTCTGTTTCTGACCCCTCCCTCTCTCACCCCTCTCTCTCTCGCTCACCACTCTCACAGTCTCATCTCTATCTTTTGCTCTCACCTCTCTCTCCCTCGCAGCCCTCTCTCTGGTAGCCCAGATCTCTCTCACCCACTCTCTCTCGCACCTTCTCTCTCTCTCTCTCTCACCCCTATCACACTCTCGTCTCTATCTTTTGTTCTCACCTCTCTCTCCCTCTCTTTCACACTCTCTTTCTCGCAGCTCCTCTCTCTCTGGCAGCCCAGATCTCTCTCACCGACTCTCTCTCACACACCCCCTTTCTCTCTAACCCCTCACTCACACACCTCTCTCTCCCTCTTAACCATCATTCTGTCTCACCCCTCTCACTCTCTGACCCCTCTCTCTCTCTGACCCCTCTCTCTCTCACTCTCCCCTCTCTCTCACACACACCCCTGTCTCTCTTACCCGTCTCTCACCCTCTCTCTCCTTCTCTCGCCCCCTCTCTCTCACCCTCTGTCTCTCACCCACCCCTCGCTCTCACCCTCTGTCTATCTCACCCTCTCTCTCCCACCCATCTCTCTCTGTCTCTCATCCCCTTTCTCATTTTTTTCTCTGTCTCTCAACCCCTCTCTCATCCCTCTCTGTCTCTGACCCCTCTCTCTCTCTGCCACTCGCACTCATAGCCCCTCTCTCTCTGTCAGCCCTACTCTCTCTCACCCACTATTTCTCACACCCTCTTTCTCTCACAGCCACCTCTCTCACACCCTCATTCTCTCTCACCCCTCTCACCCGCTCACCCCTCTCTCTCTCACCACTCTCTCTCTCACACTCTCTCTCTCACAGCCCCTCTCTCTCTGGCAGCCCTGCTCTCTCTCACACACTCTCTCTCACCCCCCCTCTATCTCTCACCCCTCTCTCACACCCCTCTCTCTCTCATACCCTCTCTCTATCTCACCATCTCTCTCCCAGCCCTCTCTCTGTCTCTCACCCCCTCTCTCTCATTTTCTCCCTCTCTCACACCCTCTGTCTCTCACCCCCACTCTCTCACCCCATTCTCTCTCACATACTCCCCTCTCTCATCCTCTCTCTCTCAAACCTCTCTCTCTCAACTCCCCCTCTCTCTCACCCCCTCTTTCTAACCCTCTCTTTCTTTATCTCACCCCTCTCTCACCACTCTCTCACACTCTCTTTCTCGCAGCTCCTTTTTTAACGTTTTCCCTGTCCCACCCCTCTCTCTCTAAGCCCTATCTCGCACACCTGTCTCTCCATCTCATCCCACATTCTATCTCACAACTCTCACTCTCTGACCCCTCTCTTTCTGACCACTCTCTCTCACCCCCTCTCTCACCCTCTCTCTCTTTCTCTCACCAACTCTCTCTTCACCCTCTGTCTCTATCACCCTCTCACTATCTAACCCCGTCTCTCACCCATCTCTTCCTCTGACCCCTCACTTTCTCTGACCCCTCTCTCTCATCCCTCTCTCTCTCACACACACACACCCCTCTCTCTCACACGCACACACACTCTTTCTCTCTAACCCTCTCTCTCTCACCCCTCTCTCTCACCCTCTCTGTCCCACCTCTCTCTCTCAGTCTCTCACCCCCTGTATTATTTTTCTGTCTCTCTCAAACCGTCTGTCGCTCACGCCCTCTCTCTCTCACCCCTCTCTCTCACCACCCTCCTCTCTCTCACCACTCTCTCTCTCACAACCCTCCTCTCTTTCAACCGCTCTCTCTCAGCCCCTCTATCACTCACCCACTCTATCTCACACCCCCACTCCCTATCTCGCACCTTCTCTCTTTCACCCCTCTCACTCTCTCATCCCTCTCTCTCATCCACTCTTTTTCTCACACCCTCTTTCTCTCTCAGCCCCCTCACTCTCATTCTCTCTCTCCCATCTCACTCTCTGACCCCTCACTCTCTCACCCCCTCTCTCTCAGCCCCTCTCTATCTCTCAGCCCCCTCTTTCTGTCACCCCTTTCTCTTTCCCACCCTCTCTCCCTTTCGCTCACCCCTCTCGCTCTCTCAGCCTCTCTCTCCCAGCCCTCTCTCTCTGTCTCTCATCTTCTCTCACTCATTCTCTCTCTTTCTCACAGACACACACCCTCTGTCTCTCACCCCCCTCTCTCACCCCATTCTCTCTCTCACACGCCCCCCTCTCACCATCACTCTCTCAAATCTCTCTCTATCAACTCCCCCTCTCTCTCACCCCGTCTATCTCACCCTCTCTTTCTTTCTCTCACCCCTCTCGCTCTCGCAGCCGCTCTCTCTCTCACCCTCTCCCTGTCCCACCCCTCTCTCTAAAACCCCTCTCTCACACCTGTCTCTCCCTCTCACCCCTCATTCTCTCTCACCCTCTCACTCTCTGACCCCTCTCTCATCACTCTCTCTCACCCCCTCTCTATCTCTCACACCCCTATCTCTCCCACCCTCTCTCCCTCACCCCTCTCTCTCCCAGCTATTTCTCTCTGTCTCTCACCCCTCTATCTCCAACCTCTCTCTCTCTCTGTCTCTCAACAGCGCTCTCTCTTTTATTCTCTCTCTCAAACCGGCTGTCTCTCACACACACTCTCTCTGTTTTTGTCTCTCTCTCAAACCGACTGTCCCTCACCCCTCTCTCTCATCACCCAATCTCTCTCACCCCCTCTCCCTCTCACTGCCCTTTCCCTCTCACCTCTCCTCTCTCTCTCTCCCCCTCTCCCTATCTGGCACCCCTCTCTCTCTCTCTCTCCTCTCACTGTCTCATCCCTCTCGCAATCTCTCTCTCGCAGCCCCTCGCTCTCTGGCAGCCCCGCTCTCTCTCACCCACTCTCTCTCTCTCTCACTCCCTCTCTCTCGCAGCCCCTCCTACTCACACCCTCTCCCTCTCTCACCCCTCTCTCTAACCCCTCCCTCTCACACATCTCTCATCCTCTCACCCCTCATTCTCTCTCACCCCTCTCACTCTCTGACCCCTCTCTCTCACCCTCTCTCTCTCTCACCCACACACCATTCTCTCTCTCACCCACTCTCTCACCCCTCTCTCACACACACTCTCTCTCTATCTCACCCTTTCTCTCCCACCCCTCTC
The DNA here is from genome assembly GCF_047496795.1 of Chiloscyllium punctatum. Lineage (NCBI taxonomy): Eukaryota > Metazoa > Chordata > Chondrichthyes > Orectolobiformes > Hemiscylliidae > Chiloscyllium > Chiloscyllium punctatum. The sequence goes on along the minus strand of NC_092752.1, from coordinate 78,166,320 downwards.
TCTCATTTTCTCTCTCTCTCACACTCTATCTCTCGCTGCCCCTCTGTCTCTGGCAGCCCCACTCTCTCTCACCCACACTCTCCCACACCACTCTCACTTTCTGACCCCTCTCTCTCACCCCCACTCTCACACTTGTCTCTTTCTCTCACCCTTTCACTCTCTTTCTGTCACCCCCTCTCTCTCACAGCCTCTCTCTGTCACCCTCTCTCTATCGCACCATCTCTCTCCCAGCACTCTCTCTCTGTCGGTCACCCCCTCTCTCATACACCCTCAGTCTCTCACCCTCTCTCGCTCACACCATTCTCTCTGTCACTCACCCCTCTCTCTCACCCCCCTCTCTCTCTCACACACACCCCACTCTTTCTGTCTAACGCTCTCTCTCACCCCTTTCTCTCACCCTCTCTGTCCCACCTCTCTCTCTGAGTCTCTCACCCCCTCTATCATTTTTGTCTCTCTCAAACCGTCTGTCTCTCACGACCCCTCTCTCTCACCCCTCTCTTTTACAACCCTCCTCTCTCTCACCCCCTCTCTCTCTCACCCCCCATATCACTCACCCACTCTCTCTCTCACACCCCCACTCCCTATCTCGCACCCTTCTCTCTCTCTCACACGTCTCAATCTTTCATCCCTCTCTCTCTCACCACTCTCTCACTCACTCTCTCTCTCTCACAGCCCCTCCCTCTCTTGCAGCCCTGCTCTCTGTCATCCACTCTTTTTCTCCCACCATCTTTCTCTGGCAGCCCCCTCTCTCTCACTCCCATTCTCTCTCACAAATCTCACTTTCTGACCCCTCACTCTCTTACCCCCTCTCTCTCACCCCTTCTCTATCTCTCACCCCCTCTCTTTCTCTCACCCCTTTCTCTTTCTCACCCTCTCTCCCTTTCGCTCACCCCTCTCGCTCTCTCAGCTGCTCTCTCCCAGCCCTCTCTCTCTGTCTCTCATCTTCTCTCTCTCATTCTCTCTCTTTCTCACACACACACACCCTCTGTCTCTCACCCCCCTCTCTCACCCCATTCTCTCTCTCACACGCCCCCTCTCTCACCATCACTTTCTCAAATCTCTCTCTCTCAACTCCCCCTCTCTCTCACCCCTTCTTTCTCACCCTCTCTTTCTTTCTCTCACCCCTCTCGCTCTCTCTCTCACCCTCTCTCTGTCCCACCCCTCTCTCTCTAACCCCTCTCTCACACCTGTCTCTCCCTCTCACCCCTCATTCTCTCTCACCCTCTCACTCTCTGACCCCTCTCTCATCACTCTCTCTCATCTCCTCTCTATCTCTCACACCCCTCTCTCACACACACACCCGTCTCTCTCTCTCACCCCTCTCTCTCTCACCCTCTCTCTCACATCCCTCTCTCTCCCACCTCTTTCTCTCTGTCTCTCACCCCTTTCTCTCCAACCTCTCTCTCTCTGTCTCTCAACCCCTCTCTCTCATTTTTTTCTCTCTCTCAAACCGATTGTCTCTCACACCCTCTCTCTTTTTTTCTCTCTCTCTCAAATCGACTGTCCCTCACCCCTCTCTCTCATCACCCGTCTCTCTCTCACTCCCGCTCTCTCTCTCCGCCCTTTCCCTCTCAACCCTCCTCTCTCTCTCCCCTCTCCCTATCTGGCACCCCTCTCTCTCTCACTCCTCTCACTGTCTCATCCCTATCTCTCTCTCACCTATCTCTCTCTCACTCTCGCTCTCTCGCAGTCCCTCGCTCTCTGGCAGCCCTGCTCTCTCTCACCCACTCTCTCTCTCTCTCACTCCCTCTCTCTCTCGCAGCCCCTCTTACTCACACCCTCTCCCTCTCTCACCCCTCTCTCTCTAACCCCTCCCTCTCACACATCTCTCACCCTCTCACCCCTCATTCTCTCTCATCCCTCTCACTCTCTGACCCCTCTTTCTCACCCTCTCTCTCTCACCCACACACCACTCTCTCTCTCACCTCCTCTCGCTCTCAACCTCTCTCTCTTTCTCTCACCTCTCTCTCTCATCCCTCTCTCACACACACTCTCTCTATCTCACCCTTTCTCTCCCACCCCTCTCTCGCTGTCTCTCACCCCCCTCTCTCATTTTCTCTCTCTCTCACCCTCTCTCTCTCTCGCTGCCCCTCTGTCTCTGGCAGCCCCACTCTCTCTCACCCACACTCTCTCACACAACTCTCACTCTCTCACCCCTCTCTCTCTCACCTCCACTCTCATCCTTGTCGCTTTCTCTCACCCTTTCACTCTCTTTCTGTCACTCCCTCTCTCTCTCACTCTCTCTCTCTATCACACCATCTCTCTCCCAGCACTCTCTCTCTGTCTGTCATCCCCTCTCTCATACACCCTCAATCTCTCACCCTCTCTCTTTCACACCATTCTACCTGTCTCACCCCCCTCTCTCACCCTCTCTCTCTCAGCCCTCTCTCCCTCACCTCCTCCTCTCTCTCTCTCACCCCTCTCTCTCACACCATCTCTCTTATCCTTCTCTCTCTCACACGCCCTCTCTGTCACTTTCTCTCCCACCCTCTCTCTCTCTCACCTTTCTCACTGTCTCTCACCCCTCTCTCTCACCCCTCTCTCTCTCTCTCACACACCCCCTCACACTCCCTCTCTCTCCCAGGCCCCTCACTCTCCCACCCCTCTCTCTAACACCCCTCACTCTCACTCTGTCTCTCTCTCACCCCTCTCACTCTCACCCCACTCTCTCTCTCTCACCTCCCTCACGCTCTCTCAAATCCCTCTCCCTCTCTCAGCCCATCTCCCTCTCTCAAACCCTCTCCCTCTTTCAACCTCTCTCCCTCTCTCAACCACCCTCCCCTCTCTCACACCCTCAAACCCTCTCTCATCCCCTCTTCCCTTCTCTCACCGCCTCTCACTCTCTCTCACCCCCACTCTCTCTCTCAGCCTCTCTCCCTCTCTCATCCTTCTCTCTCTAAGCACAGCCCTCTCACCACCCTCTCTTTCTCTCAAACACCCCCTCTCTCACCCCACTCTCTCTCTCACACACACACCTCTCTCTCTCACCCGTCTCTCTCTCACCATCTCTCTCTTTCTGTCACCCCCTCTATTTCTCACCCTCTGTCTCTCAAACCCCCTCCCTCTCCCTAACCCTATCTCTCTCCCAGGCCTCTCTCTGTCTCTCACCCCCTCTCATTTTTTTGTCTCTCAACCCCTCCCTCTCATCCCTCTCTGCCTCTGACCCCTCTCTCTCTGACCCCTCTCTATCATTCCACTCTCTGTCACCCCACTCTCTCGCACTCACACCCTCTCTCTCTCTAACCCTCTGTCTCACCCCCTCTCTCTTTCAACATCTCTCTCCCATCTCTCTCTCTGTCTCTCATCCCCTCTCTCATTTTTTTCTCTCTCTCCAACCGTCTGTCTTCACCCCTCCCTCACCCTCTCTCTCACACCCCTCTATCTCTCACCCCTCTCCCTCTCTCGCACCCATCTCTCTCAATCACCCCTCTCACACTGTCATCCCTCTCCATTCTCATTACTCTCTCTCTCGCAGCCCCTCTCTCTCTGGCAGCCCTGCTCTCTCTCAAATACTCTTTCTCATATCCTCTTTCTCTCGCAGCCCCCTCTCTCTCACCCTCATTCTCTCTCACCCCTCTCACTCTCTGACCCCTTGCTCTCTCACCCCCTCTCTCTCACCCTCTCTCTATCTCTCACCACTCTCTCACACCCGTTTCTCTCTCTCACCCTATCTCTCTTTCTCTCACCCCTTTCTCTCTCACACGTACACTCTCTCTCTATTTCACCATCTCACTCTCAGCCCTCTCTCTGTTTCTCACCACGTCTCTCTCATTTTCTATCTCTCTCTCACACCCTCTGTCTCTCACGCCCCTCTCTCTCACCCCATTTTCTTTCTCTCACAACCCCCTCTCTCAAACTGTCTCTCAAACTTCTCTCTCTCAACTCCCCCTCTATCTCTCACTCCCTCTTTCTCACCCTCTCTTTCTTTATCTCACCCCTCTCTCTCTCTCTCACCCCTCTCTCTCACACACTCTCTCCTGCAGCCCCCCTCTCTCTCCCCCTCTCCCTGTCCCCTACTCTTTCTCACACCGTCTTTCTCTCGCAGCCCCCTCGCTCTCACCCTCATTCTCTCTCACACCTCTCACTCTCTGACCCCTCGCTCTCTCACCCCATTTTCTCTCTCTCCCCCTCTCTATCTTTCTCTCACCCTCTCTCTCTCTCACACACACCCTCTCTCCCTAACCCTATCTCTCTCCCAGCCCTCTCTCTGTCTCTCACCCTTCTCTCATTTTCTCTCTCACACACCTTCTGTCTCTCACCGCCCCCTCTCTCACCCCATTCCCCCTCTCTCTCTCACAGACCCCTCACACTCTTTCTCTCATACCTCTCTCTCAACTCCCCCTCTCTCTATCACCCCCTCGTTCTCACCCTCCCTTTCTTTATTTCACTCCTCTCTCTCACACACTCTCTCTCGCAGCCCCCCTCTCTCTCACTCTCTCCATGTCCCACTCCTCTCTCTCTAACCCATCTCTCGCACACCTGTGTCTCCCACTCACCCCTCATTCTCTCTCACCCCTCTCATTCACTGACCCCTCTTTTTCTGACACCTGTCTCTCTCACCCCCCTCTCTCACACATACACACCCCTCTTTCTCTCACACACTCTCTCTCACCCTCTCACTATCACACCCTCTGTCTGCCACCCATCTCTGCCTCTGGCCCCTCACTCTCTCTGACCCCTCTCTCTCATCCCTCTCTCTCTCACCCCCCTCTCTCTCTCACACACCACTCTCTCTTTCTAACCCTCTCTCTCTCGCCCTCTCTGTCCCACCTCTCTCTCAGTCTCTCACCCCCTCTATCTCATTTTTTCTCTCTCTCTCAAACCGTCTGTTTCTCACCCCCCTCTCTCTCACCCCTCTCTCTCACCACCCTCCCTCTCTCTCTCAATACCCTCCTCTCTCACCCCCCTCTCTCTCACACCCCCACTCCATCTCTCGCACTCATCTCTCTCTCTCACCCCTCTCACTCTCCCATCCCCCTCTCTCACCTCTCTCTCTCTCTCTCATCCTCTCTCTCTCTCTCTCTCGCAGCCCCTCTGTCTTTGGCAGCCCTGCTCTCTCTCAACCACTCTGTTTCTCACACCCTCGTTCTCTCGCAGCCCCCCCTCTCTCCCTCATTCGATCTCACCCCTCTCACTCTCTTACCCCTCGCTCTCTCACCCCTTCTCTCTCACCCCATCTCTAACTCTCACCCCCTCTCTTTCTCTCACCCCTTTCTCTCTCTCACCCTCTCTCTCTCTTTCTCTCACCCCTCTCTCTAAGCCTCTCTCTCCCAACCCTCTCTCGCTATCTCACCTTTTCTCTCCCCGCCCACTCTCTCCATCTCTCACCCCTTCTCTCTCATTTCTTTTCTCTCTGTCTCACACCCTCTGTCTCACACCCCTCTCTCTCACCCCATTCTCTCTCTCACACGCCCCTCTCTCTCACCCTCTCTCTCAAACCTCTCCCTCTCAATTCCCCCCCTCACACCCTCTTTCTCAGCCTCTCTTTGTTTGCCTCACCCTCTCTCTCTCGCAGCTCCTCTGTCTCTCTCTCACCCTCTCCCTGTCTCATCCCTCTCTCTCTCTAACCCCTCTCTCTCACACATGTCTCTCCTTCTCACCCCTCATTCTCGCTCACACGCTAACTCTCTGAACCCTCCCTCTCATCCCTCTCTCTCTCACCACCGTCTCTATCTCTCACACCCCTCTCTCTCGCACACACACACCTCTCTCTCTCTCAACCCTCTCTCTCACCCCTCTATCTCCCAACTCTTTCTCTGTCTCTCACCCCCTCTCTCTCATTTTATTTCTCTCTCTCTCAAACCAACTATCTCTCACCCCTCTCTCCCATGACCCCTCTCTCTCACCCCCTCTCTCTCACCGCCCTTTCCCTCTCACCCCCCGTCTCTACCTCACCCCCTCTCCCTATCTGGCACTCCCCTCTCTCACTCCTCTCACTCTCATCACTCTCTCTCTCCCCCCTCTCTCTCACTCTCTCTCTCACCCTCTCTCTCACACATCTCTCTCTCACTCACTCCTCATTCTCTCTCATCCCTCTCACTCTCTGACCCCTCTCTCTCTGACCCCTCTCCCTCACACCCCTCTCTCTTACACACACACCCCTCTCTCACCCTCTCGATCTTACCCTTTTCTCTCAAACACCCTCTCTCTCTACCTCACCCTTTCTCTCCCACCCTCTCTCTCTGTCTCTCACCCCCTCTCTCTCATTTGTTCTCTCTCTCTCACCCTTTTTCTCTCCCAGCCCCTCTGCCTCTGTCAGCCCTGCTCTCTCTTACCCATACTCTCTCACACCACTCTCACCTTCTGACCCCTCTCTCCCTCACCCCTCTCTCTCACCCATCTCCCCGCCTCTCACCCTCTCACTGTCTTTCTCTCACCTCCTCTCTCTCTCAGCCTCTCTCTCTCACCCTCTCTCTCTATCGCACAATCTCTCTCCCAGCGCTCTCTATCTGTCTCTCATCCCCTCCTCTCACACCATTCTCTCTGTCTCACCCGCCTCTCTCACCTTCTCTCAGCCCTCTATCTCACCTCCTCCTCTCTCTTTCACACCCCCTCACTCTCTCTCTTTCTCTCACCCCTCTCTCTCTCACACCCTGTCTCTCTCACCCTTCTCTCTCTCTCTCAGCCCCTCTCTCTCTCACTCTCTCTCCCACCCTCTCTCTCTGTCTCTAACCCCCTCTCTCTCATTTCTCTCTCGTACACACTCTGTCTCTCAGCCCTCCCTCTCTCACACCACCCTCTCTCTCTCACCCCTCTCTCATTACCCTTTCTCTCATCCCTCTCTCTCTCATCCACCTCTCTCTCTCACCCCTCTCTCTCACCCATCCCTCTCTCTCACACCCCTCACACTCCCTCTCTCTTCCAGGCCCCTCAATCTCCCACCCTTCTCTCTACCACCCCTCTCATTCACCCTGCTCTCCCTCTCTCACCCCGCTCTCCCTCTGTCAGCCTATTTCCCTCTCTCAACCCCTCTGCCTCTCTCAACGTCCCTCCCTCTCTCAACCACCATCCCCTCTCTCACACCCTCAAACCCACTCTCACCCCCTCTCCCCTTCTCTCACCGCCTCTACTCTCTTTCAGCCCCCACTCTCTCTCAGCCCTTCTCCCTCTCACACCCTTCTCTCTCTCTATAAGGTCCTCTCTCTCCCACCCCAATCTCTCTCAAATCCCCCTCATTTTCTCGCACCCGCGCTCTCACTCAGCCCCTCTCTCTTTCTCACCTCCCTCTACCTCTCACTCCCCACTATCTCTCACTCCTCTATCTCTCACCCTCACTCTCTCTTTCTCGCAGTCCCTCTCTCTCTCTCACTCCTCTCTCTCTCGCAGCCCTCTCTCTCACCCTTTCTCTCTGACACCCTCTCACTCACATCCCCCTCTGTCTCACACCCATCTCTCTCTCACTCCTCTCTCTCTCTTACCGCTTTCTCTCTCTCTGACTCTCTTTCTCTCTCACCCCTCTCTCACCCCTCTCTCTCACGCACAACCTCTTTCTCTCTTTCTCTCAATCCTCCCTCTCTCACCCCTCTCTCTCACGCAGTGTCTCTCTCCCACCACTCTCTCTGTCTCTCACTCCGTCTCTCTCATTTTTTCTGTCTCTCACACCTTCTGTCTCTGACCCCCCTCTCGCTCTCACCCTACTCTCGCTCTCACCCCATCTCTCTCACACCCTTCTCTCTCACCCTCTCTCTCTAACCCACTTTCTCTCATGCACGTCTCTCTCTCACCGCCCTCTCTCTCTCACTCCCTTTCTCTCACATCCCTCTCTCTTACCCCCTCTCTCAGACCCTCTCTCTAATGCCCCTTTTCTCATCCCCTCTCTCTCTCACCCTCTCTCTTTCTCTCAACCATCTCTCTCTGTCGCCCTCTCTTTCTCGCAGCCACTCTCTCTCACCCTTTCTCTCTCTCACCGTCTCACTCACACCCCTCTCTGTCTCTCACCCGTCACTCTATCACCCCTCTCTCTCTGACCGCGCTCTCTCTCACCATCTCTCTTAGCCTCTCTCTCTCACACCGTCTCTCCATCTCACCCTCTCTCTCCCACCTCCTCTCTCTATCTCTCATCCCTCTCTATTTCTCACAACCTCTCTCATATCTCCATCTCTCTCTCACCCCCTCTCTCAACCTCTCTCTCAACCTCTGTCTCACCCTTCTCTCTCCCACCTCCTCTCTCTGTCTCTCATCCTCTCGCTCTCTATTTTTCTCTCTCTCACCTTCTGTCACTCATACCTCCCTCTCTCTCACACCCCTCTCTCTCACTCCTCTATCTCTCACCCTTGCTTCTCTGTCACACCTCCTCGCTCTCCCCCTCTCTCCCATTCCCTTCTCTCTCCCACCTTTCTCTCTCCCACCCCTCTCTCTCAGCCCGCGCTCTCTCTCACCACCCTCCAATTCCCAACCGGCTCTCCCTCTCTCATCCCGCTCTTCCTCTCTCACTCCTTCTCCCTCTCTCACCCCCCTCCCCTCTCTCACCCCTTCAACACCTCTCTCACCACCGCTAACCCTCTCTCACCCCTCTCCCTCTCTCGCAACCCCACTGTCTGTCTCAGCCCTTCTCCCTCTCTCGCCCTTCTCTCTCTCTAAGACCGTCTCTTTCACACCCCAATTTTTCTCACCCCCTCACTCTCTCTCACCCGCGCTCTCACTCAGCCCCTCTCTCTTTCTCACTCCACTCTACCTCTCACCCCCTCTATCTCTTACCTGCTCTCTCTCAACACCTATCTCTCTTTCACCCGTTCTCCCTCATTCCATTCTCTCTCTCCCCTCTCTCTCAACACCCTCTCTCTCTCAAATCCCTCTCTCTCTCACCTCCCTCTCTTTCTCTCACACCCTCTCTCTCTTTCTCTCAGCCCCTCTCCCTCTCTCACCCTTCTTTCTCTCTTGCACCCGTCTCTCTCTCTCTCTCTCGCCCTCTCTTGCACCCACTTTTCTCTTGCCCCCACTCTTTCACCCACTTCTCTCGCACCCCCCTCACCAAGCTCTCTCTCGCCCCACTCTCTCACACCCCTCTCGCCCTGCCCTGTCTCAACCTGCCATCTCTTGCCTCGCCCTCTTTTGGCCTCCCTCTCTCACACCCTATCTCGACACCCTCTCTCGCCACCTCTCTCATCCCCCCTCGCCCTCCTCTCTCTCACCCCCTCTTTATCTCGCCCCCCTCACCCACCCCATCTCTCACCCACCTCTCTCTCACCCGTCCTTCCCCAATCTCTCGCCCCACACTCTCGACCACCCATCTCTTGCCCACCCCCTCTCTCCGACCCCCGCACGCCCCACTCTCTCTTCCAACACTTACCTCCCTCTCTCTCGCGCCCCACTCTCACCCCGCTCTCGCACGGCTGTCGTGTACCCTCTCTCGCCACGTCTCACTAGCCCCCCCTCTCTCTCTCGCATCGTCTGAGTCATCCTTGTCTCTCTCGCCCACTCTCTCTCTCACCCCGCCATCTCTCTCCCCTCCACTCTCTCACTCCACTTCGCTCGACCTCCTCTCTCTCCCAGCCCCCCACTCTCGCCCCTCTATCTCTTGTCCCACTCTTGCGCCCTCTCTCTCTTGCCCACCTCTCTATCTCAGGCGCTCACTCTCTTGCCCACCTCACTCTCTCACCGCCCTCGACCCTCTCTCGCTCGCCCTGTCTCACTCGCCCCGTCTCACTCGCCCCCTCTCTCTCTCGTCCCCATCTCTCTCACCCTCTCTCTCGCCCCACGATCTCACTCGACCCTCCACTCTCTCGCCCCAATCTCTCTCTTGACTCCTTTCTTGCCGCCTCTCTCGCCCAATATCTCTCTCGCCCCTTTCCTCTCCCGCGCCTCTCTCTCTTGCCCCACTCTCTCGACCCCCTCTCTCTCACGCACCCTCTCTTGCCCACTTCTCTCTCTCACCCCTCTCTCTCTCTTGCCCACATCTCTCTCTCGTCCAACTCTATCTTGACCCCCTCTCTCTATCGCCCCCTCTCTCTCGAACCCCTCACTCTCTCGTCCCCGTCTCTGTTGCCACCCTCTCTCTCGTCACACTGTCTCTCTCAACCCCCCACTCTCTCACCCCACATCTCCCGCCCTCCTCTCTCTCAACCCCTCTCACACACTCTCTCGCTCTTGCCCCCTCTCTCACCCCCTCTCTCTCGCCCCTCTCTCTCGTCCCACACTCTCTCGACCCCCACTCTCTATCGCCCCTCTCTCTATCTCACCCCCTCTCTCGTCTCCTCTCTCTCTCTCCCCTTTCTCTCTTGACTACTCTTTCTCGCTCCCCACTCTCTCACACTCCCTCTATACCTCGTCCCCCTCTCACCCCCCCTCTCTCGTCTCCACTCTCTCATCCCCGTGTCTCTCGCCCCCTCTCTCTCTCGCCCCCCCCCCAGACACCCTCGCTCTGTCGCCCTGTCTCTCTCTCTCTCCATTCTCTCTCTCTCGCCTTCTTTCTCTCGTCCCGGTCTCACTCGCCCTCCCGCCTCAAACCATCTCTCTCGCCCTCCCCTCTCTGTCACCCAGCCATCTCTCTTTCGCTCTCCCCTCCCTCTCGCCCACCCATCTCTCCCGCCCACCCCTGTCTCCCGCCTCTCTCAGTCGCCCAAGCATCTCTGGCACCCTCTTGCCAAACTCACTGACCACACTCTTTCACCCTCTACTGTCTCGCCCACTCCCCGCTGAACCCATACTCCCTCGCACCCACATACCTCCCCCTCTCTCTCTCTCGAGCCCCTCTCTCTTGCTCCCCTCTTTCTCGTCCCCTCTTTCTCACCCATCCCTCTATCTCACACCCGCCTCTCTCTCGCCCACCCCCTCTATTGCCCACCCCTCTTTCTCGCCCAACCCCGCTCTTGCCCACCTCTCTCTCTCACCTACCCCTCTCTCTTGCCCACCCCTCTCTCTCGCCCACCCCTCTCTCTTGCCCACCCATCTCTCTCGACCGTCTCAGTCGCCCACCAATGTATCATTCTCATGCCCCACTCTCTTGCTCACACCTTTCTCACCCATCCCCGCTCATCTCACTCTCTCTCTCGCCCCCAAATACCTGCCCCTCTCTCACGCACCTCTCTCGCCTCGCTCTTGCCCTGCTCTCGCATTCCCTCTCTCTCGATCCCTGTCTCTCGCCCCCTCTCTCTCTCGAACCCAATCTCTCGCACTCCTCTCTATCTCGCCCGCATCTCTCGCCCCCATCTCTCTAGCCTCCTCCCTCTCGTCCCCGTCACTCTCGCCCCCTCTCTCGCTCGCCCCATCCTCTCTCTCGCCCCTCAACTCTCCCGTCCCATCTCTTTCGCCCTCCTATCTCTCTTGCCCCCTCTCTTTCTTGCCCACACCTCATACTCTCGCGCCATTTCTCTCTCTTGACCACCTCTCTCTCTCGCCCCCTCTCTCTCACCCCATCTCTCTCGCCCCTCTCCTTCTTCCCCACCTTTCTCACCCTCTTTCTCTCGCCACGTGTCTCTCGCCCCCTCTCTCTCTTCCCCCTCTCTCTCGCCCCCCACCTCTCTTGCTCCCTCTCTCTCGCCTCTCTCTCGCTTGCCCACTCACTCTATTCCCACTCTCTCACCCACCTCTCTTGTTCCCTCTCACTCTATCGCCCCCTCTCTCTCGCCCACGCTCTCTCGCACCCCCTCTCATCGCCCACCCCTCTCTTTGCCCATCACCCTCTCTCGCCCGTCTCAGTCACCCACCCCTCTCTTGCCCCTAATTCCCCACTCTCTCGCCCCACTCTCTCGCCCATCTCTCTCCTGCCCATCACCTCCCTCCAAACTCCGGATGCCCCACTCTCTCTCACCAACACATACCTCCCTCTCTCTCGCGCCCCACTCTTGCACAGCTCTTGCATCCCCTCTTTGTGGCCCCCCTCTCTCTATCACCCCAGATTCTCACCCCCTACTCTCTGGCCCCCTCAATCTCTCACTCCCTCTCTCTCTCGCACAAACCCACTCTCACCCCTCTCTCTCGCCCCCATCTCTCTCGCCCATCACTCTCTTGCCGACCCCCTCTCTCCCAACCCTTCATGCCCCACTTTCCTTCGCCCCCACATACCTTCCTATCTCTCGTGCCCTACTGTCGCCCTGCTCTGGCCCCGCTCTCGCCCCGCTGTCGCGTCCCTTCTCTGTAGCCCCGCTCTCTATAGCACCTTCTCACTCTCGCCCCATCTTTCTCTTGCCCCCCCCACACTCTTGCACGCCCCGTTCTTTCTCCCTCGCTTACCTCCCTCTCTCCCGCGCTCCACTCTCACCCCGCTCTTGCCCTGCTCTCACATCCCCTCGCTCTCACCCACCTTTCTCTCGCCCATCCTTCTCTCTCGCACACCTCTCCTTCTCACCCCCTCTATCTCGCCCCACTTCTCGCATACCCCTCTCTCTCGCCGTCCTCTCTCTCTCGCCCTCCCCTCCCTCTCGCCCTCTCACTCATTCGACCCCAATCTCTCTCACTCCCTCTCTCTCTTACTCGCCCCCTCTCTCTAGCACCTTTTTCTCTCACCCCTCTCTCTTTTGACCCCAATCTCTTTGGGCCCCTCTATCTTGCCCGCCTCTCTCGCCCCCACTCTCTCTCTCGCCTCCTCTCTCTCGTCCCAATCTCTTTCGCCCCCTCTCTCTCGACCCCTCTCTCTCGACCCCCCTCTCTCTCTCCCTGTCTCACTCGACCCTCTCTCTCGCCTCCTTCGTCTCATCCTCTCTCTCGCCCACACTCTCTCACCCCACCCTCTCTCTCCTCCTCCACTCTATCACCCCAACTCGCACGCCACCCTCTCTCTCGCCCCCTCTCTCTCTTGCCCACCTCTCTCACTTCCCACCCCTCTCTAGATCCCCTTTCTCTCTTGCCCCATCTCACTCGCCCCCTCTCTCTCCCACATCTCTCTCTCAATCCCTCTCTCGACTGCTCTCTCTCTCACCCCTTTATCTCAACCCATCTCTCTCTCTCTCACCCCTCTCTCTTGACCCTCTCTCTCTCGTCCCCTTCTCTCTCACCCGGTCTTTCTCGCCTCACACACTCTCTCGCCCCTCCACTCTCTCGCCCGCCTCTCTCTCTCTTACCCACCTCTCTCACTTGCCCCCCTCTCCGACCCCCTTTGTCTCTCACCCCCATCTCACTCGCCCCTCTGTCTCCCTCATCTCTCTCTTGACTCCTCACTCGCCCTCTCTTTCTCGCCCCCATCTATGGCGACCCCCTCTCTCTCTCGCACCCCTCTCGCTTAACCCTCTCTCTCGTCCCCATCTCTCTCACCCCGTCTCTCTCGCCCTGATCATTCTCTCGCCCCTCCACTCTCTCTTGCCCCTCTCTCTTGCACCCTCTCTCTCGGCCCTCTCTCTCGAACCCCACTCTCTCGACCCTCACTCTCTCACGTCCTGTCTCTCTCGCCCCCCCCCTCTCTTTCGCCTTCTCTCTCTCGTCCCGGTCTCTTTCGCCCCACCTCTCTTGCCCCCTCTCTCTTTCGAACCCTCTCTCTCGCCCTCTGCTCTCTCTCGCCCACTAGTCTCTCCCACCCATCTCAGTCGCCCAAACCTCTCTGGTCCTCTCTTGCCCAACTCCCACACCACACTCTCTCACCCTCCACTTTCTCGACCATCCCCACTCAACCCACTCTCTCTCACACCCACATACCTCCCCCTCTCTTGTGTCCTCTCTCTCTCGCCCTGATCTCTCTTGCCTCTCTTGCTCTAGCTCACTCTCTATTTTGCCCGCTCTCTCTAGCCCCTCTCTCTCGCCTCCTTTCTGTCTCGCCCCCGTCACTCTCGCCCACTCCACTCACTCCCCCTCCCTCTTACGCAGACTCTATCTCACCCACCGCTATCTCTCTCACACCCACCCATCTCTATTGCCCACCCCTCTCTCTCTCGCTCACCCCTTTCTCTTGCCCACTACTCTCTCTTGACTAACTCACTCGCCCACCCCTCTCTTGTGCCTTGCCCCAATCTCATGCCCCACTCTCTTGCTCACACCTCTCTCGCCCACTCCCGCTCGTCCCACTCTCTCTCTCGCCTTCACATACATGCCCCTCCCTCGCACCCCCTCTCTCTCGCTCCTTCTGTCGCCCCCTCTCTCTCGCGCCCCCATCTCGCTCCCCTCTTTATTGCCCCCTCTCTCTCGCCCATCCCTCTATCTCGCCCCCGTCTCTCTCGCCCACTCCACTCACTCCCCCTCCCTCTCACGCCCCTGTCTCTCGCCCACCTCTCTCTCTCTCACCCACCCATCTCTATTGCCTATCCCTCTCTCTCGCCCACCCCTCTCTCTTGCCCACCACTCTCTTGACCAACTGACTAGCCCACTCCTCTCTTGCCCCTTGCCCCAATCTCGTGCCCCACTCTCTTGCTCATACCTCTCTCGCCCATTACTGCTCGTCCCACTCTCTCTCTCGCCCCCATATACATGCCCCTCCCTCGGGACCCCTCTCTCTCGCTCCCTCTCTCTCGCCCCCTCTCTCTCGCGCCCCTCTCTTTCACTCACGTCTTTCTTGCCCCCTCTCTCTCTCCATCCCTCTCTCTCGCACCCCCCTCTCTCTCACCCACCCCACTCTCTCGCCCCCTCCCTCCCACGCCCCCTCTCTCGCGCCCACCCCCTCTCTCGTCCACCCATCTCGATTGCCCAACCTCTCTCTCACCTACCCCTCTCTCTTGCCCACCCTCTCTCTCGACCGTCTCAGTCGCCCACCCCTTGCCCCACTATCATGCCCCACTCTCTTCCTCACACTTTTCTCACACATCCCCGCTTGTCCCACTCTCTCTATCGCCCCCAAAATCCTGTCCCTCTCTCGCGCCACTCTCACGCCCGCTCTCGCCCTACTGTCGCCCCGTCATGCATTCCCTCTCTCTCGTCCCCAGCTCACTCTCGTTCCCTTTCTCTCTCGCCCCCCTCTCTCGCCCCCACTCTCTTCGCTCCCTCTCTATCTCGCCCGCACCCGCTTGCTCTCTCCCCTCCTCGCTCTTTCGCCCCCATCTCTCTCGTCCCACTCGCTCTCTCGACCCCGCCTCTCTCGCCCCCTTTCTCTCGCCCCGCCTCTCTCACCCTCCTCTGTCTATCGCCCACTCTCTCTTGCCCCCTCTTTCGCCCCCTCTCTCTCGCCCATCTCTCTCTTGCCCCACTCTCTTGACCCCCCTCTCTCTCACCCCTATCTCTCTCAACCCGCCTTCTCTCGCGTCTCCATCTCTACCTTCTCCCCTCTCTCATCTCCTTTTTCTTGTCTCCGACTCTCTCGCGCCCCCTCTCTCTCGCTCCTCCTCTCTCGAATTCTCTCTTGATATCTCTCACACTCGCCCTTCTAGTCTCTCGCCCTACCTGTCTCGACCCCCACTCTCTCTCACCTCTATCTCGACCGCGCTCTCGCCTCCTTTTCTCTCTCCCCCCTCTGTCGCTTCTCCCCCTCGACCCCCATTCTCTCTCGCCCCTTTTCTATGTCGCCCCCCTCTCTCGCCCCCTCTCTATCTCGTTCCCATCTCTCTCTCTCTCGCCTCCTCTCTTGTCCCCATCTCTCTTGCGCCCTCTCTCTCTCGCCCCCTCTTTCTCGACCCCCTTTCCCTTGCCTCCTCTCTCTCGTCTCCGTCTCTCTCACCCACTCTCTCTATCGCCCCGCCCTCACTCTTGCCCCTCCTCTCTCTCATCCCACCACTCGTGCCCTCTTTCTTCGAACCCATTCTCTTGCCCACTCTCTCTCTCGCCCCTCTCTCGACCCCTCTCTCTCACCCCTTTCTATCTCGCACCCCTGTCTTGACCCCCCACTCTTTCTCACCCCAACTCTATCTCGCCCCATTCACCTGCCTCTCGCCCCAAATCTCGCCGCCCACTTTCCCCGCCTCTAACCTTCTTGCACCCCCCTCATTCCACAGCACACCCTCTCGACCAACATTTCGGCCCCTCTCCAGATTCCTTCCTTGCCGCCCTCTCGCCCCTTCTCCCTCCCCACCCTCTCTTGCCCCGTCTCTCTCTCTCGCCCCGTCTCTCCCGGGCCCTCTATCTTTCGCCCTCTCTCTCAGTCGCCTCATCTCTCTCTCAATCCCGCCCTCTCTCTCGCCCCATTTCTCTCTCGACCCCTCTCTCACCCCCTCTCTCTCAACCCCCCTCTCTCTCTCGCCCCGTCTCTCCCAGCCCGTCTTTCTCTCTCACCCCGGTCTCTATCGCCCCGACGTTTTTGTCACCCTTCCACTCCATTACCCCACCTCTCTCGCGCCCCTCTCTCTCGCCACCTCTCTTCGCCACAACTCTCTCTCGCCCCCTTTATCCTTCGCCCGCTCTACCTCTTGACCTCTACTCTCTCTCACCCCCTCTTTATCTTGCACCCCTCTCTCGCCCCCAATCTCTCGCCCCCTCTCTCTCGCCCCTTTCTCTCTCGCCCTTATCTCTCATGACCCCCACTGTTTCTCGCACCCTCTCTATCTTGCCCCACGCTCTCAACACCTCTCTCTCGCCTCCTCCCTGTCATCCCCGTCTCACTCGCCCCCTTTCTCTTTTGCACCCCGTCTGAACCCTCTCTCTCTTGCACCCGTCTCCTTTGCCTGCTCTCTCTCTCCTCCTCTCTCTGGTCCCATCTCTCTTGCCCCGCTCTCTCTCACCCTGCCCTCACTCTCGCCCCTCCTCTCTCTCTCGCCCCACCTTTCTTGCACCCCTCTCACTCCCGAACCACGCTCTCTCTCGCCCCCTACCTCGTCCTCCTCTGTCTCTCGCATCTCTTTCTCTCTCCGCTCGCTCTCTTTCGCACCCTCTGTGTCGCCCCCTATACCTGCTGGCCCCGTCTCTCTCAATCCCGACTCTCTCTCACCCCCTCTCTATCTCACCGCTCCTCTCGCCCCCTCTCTCTCTCGCCCCCCCAATCGCTCGCCCCCTCTCTCTCGCCCTTTTCTCTCTCGCCCTACTCTCTCTTGACCCCCACTCTTTCTCGCCCCTGTCTGTCTCACCCCTTTCTCTCACCCCCACTCTCACAGCCTCTCTATCTAGCTCTCCTCTCTCGCCCCTCTCTCTCTTTCCCCCTCTCTCCTCTCTCTCAACCCCAATTCCCTCTCACCCCATCTGTATCTCGTCCCCCTCTCTCACACCCTCTCTCTCGCTCCTCGCCCCCCTGTCTCGCCCCCTTCCCTCTATCGCTCCGTCTCTCTCGCCCCCTCTTTCTCTCCACCTCTCTCTCGCTCCTCTCTCTCGACACTCATTCTCTCTCGCCCGCTGTCTATCTCGCTCCCTCTCTATCTCGCCCCCTCTCTCGCCCCCTTCTCCCCCTCTCTCTTGCTCCTCTCTCTCGACCCACATTCTCTCTCGCCCCCCCTCTATATCACACCCCTCTCTCATCCCCTCTCCCTCTTTCTCATCCCCCTCTCTCACTCCTCTCTCTCGCCTCCTCTCTCTCGTCCCTTTCTCTCTCGCCCCTTTCTCTTTTGAACTCTCTCTCTCTCGTCCCTCCAATCTCTCGCGCTACCTGTCTCGATCCCCACTCTCTCTCGCCCCCTCTCTATCTCGCCCTCCTCTCTCGCCCCCAACTCTCTCATCACCCACTCTCTCTGCTCCTCTATCTCTCGCTCCTCTCTCTCGACCCCCATTCTCTCTCGCCCCCTCTCTATCTCGCCTCCCTCTCTCGTTCCCTCTCTCTCTTTTTCGCTCCCCTCTCTCTCTTCCCTCTCTCTCCCCTTTCTCTCACGAACTCTTTCTCGCCCCCACTCTCTCTCGCCTCCTCTCTCTCCCCCATCTCTCTCGCCCCCTCTCACTCTCCCCCCTCTCTTGATCCCCTTTCTCTCTCGCCCCATCTCTCTCGCCCCCCCTTTCTCTCACCTCCTCTCTCTCGCACACACTCTCTCTCGCCCCGCCCTCCCTCTTGCCCCTCCTCTCTCTTGCCCCACCACTCGCGCCCCCTTTCCTCGAACCCATTCTCTTGCCCACTCTCTCTCTCACCCCATCTCTCGACCCCTCTCTGTCACCCCTCTCTCTCTCGCCCCCTCTCTTGCTTGACGCCTACCCTTTATCGCCCCTCTCACCTGCCTCTCGCCTCACATCTCGCCCACCCCTCTCGTCCCGCCTCAAACCTTCTTGCGCCCCCCTCATTCCACCGCACACCCTCTCAACCCACTTTCGGCCCCCCCAGGCTCTCTCCTCGCCACCCTATCTCCCCTCTCTCGTCCCCCACTCCCTCCCCACCCTATCACGCCCCGTCACACTCTCTCGACCCTCCCTCTTTTGCCCTCTCCCTCACTTGCCTCCTCTCTCTCTCTCTCCCCGCCCTCTCTCTCACCCCTCCTCTGTGTCGCCCAATTTCTCTCTCGACCCCTCTCTCACTCCCTCTGTCTTGACCCCCACTCTCTCTCGCCCCGTCTCTCCCGGCCCCGCTCTCTTTCACCCCATCTCTCTCGCCCGTCCTTTCTGTCACCCTTCCACTCCATGTAACCACATATCTCGCGCCCCTCTCTCTCTCGCCCCCTCTTTATCTCACACCCCTCTCTCGTCCCCCCGCCCCCCTCTCTCTAGTCCCTTTTCTCTCTCTCGCCCCCTCTTGCCCACCACTCGCCCCCCTCGCCCCACTATCATCCCTCATATTCCCCCCACACCCTCTCTCGCAACAACTCTCCCCGCCCCCTCAATTTTCGACACATCTCTCTCTTGTCCACCCTCTCTCTCACACCTCTCTCTCTCGCCCCCCTCTCGCCGCCCATTTGCCCCACCTCTCGCCACACCCTCTCGCCCCCCGAATGCACTTGCACCCTCCTCATTCCACCGCACACCCTCCCACCCCACCTTGAGGCCACCCTCCCGGCCCCACTATCGCCCCACTTTCACTCCACTCTCCCTCTTGCCCGCCCTCTCTCTCGCCCCGTTTCACTCTCGACCTCTCTCTCTCATCCTCATCTCTTTCGCCCCTCTCTCTCTCGGCCCCACTCTCTCGCCACCACTCTCTCTCGCCCCCTCTCTCTATCTCTCTAGAACCCTCTATCTCTCGCCCCGCTCTCCCTCATCTCTCGTCCCTTTTACGCCCCATTACCGCCCCTCCTCGCGCCCACCACTCACCCCTCGCATCCCTCTCTCTCTCTCATCCCCCTCTTGCCCCCTATCTCTCTCGCACCCTCTCTCACCACTTCTCTCTCTCAAACCCCCATCGCCCCCATCTCGCCTCACCTCTCTCCCTCTGCCCCCCCTTGAACCCGATCGCATCCACCTCGCCTCACGGCACCCCTTCTCGCCCCACCATACGGCCCCCGTCTTGGCACCCCTCTCACCCCCCTCTCACCCCCTCTCTCTCTCCCCTCACTCTCTCCCCTATTTCTCTCGCCCCCTTCCTCTTGCACCCCGTCCCTCTCTCCCCTCCTCTCTCTCCCACCCCTCTCTCTCAAGACCTCTCTCTCTAACCTCATTCTCTCTCGACCCCTCTCTCTCGCGCCCCCACTCTCTCCCGCCCCCACTCTATCTCGCCCCCTCTCTCAACCCCTCTCCCACTCTCGCCTCCTCTGTCTCGACCCGTCTCTCGCCCCCTCTCTCTCGAAACCCCTCTCTCTCGAATCCCTCTCTGTCTCGCCACGTCTCTCTCGATGCCCTCTCTCTGTCGCCTCCTCTCTCCCGTCCCCGTCTCTTGCCCACCTCTCTCTCTCACCCCGCACTCTCTCGACTCCCTCTCTCTCTCGCCCCCATCTCTGTTGCCCCCTCTCTTTCTCGTCCCCGTCTCTCTTGCCCCCTCTCTCACGCCCCGCCGTCTCTCTGGACCCTCCACTCTCTCGCACCACTCCCTCGCCCTCCTCCCTCGCTCACCCCTCTCTCTCTTGCCCCTTTTCTCTCTTGCCCCTTCTCTCAACTCCACTCTTGCTGCACTCTCTCTTGCCCCACTCTCGCGATCCCCTCTCTCTCTCGTCACCTCTCTCTTGTCCACTTCTCTCGCCCCTCTCTCTCTCATCCCGCCCTTTCTCTCGCCCCTCCACTCTCTCGCCCTACCTCTCTCATGCCCCCCTCTCTCTCACCTCCTCTCTCTCGCCCCACTTTCTCTCGCCCCTCTCTCTCGCCCCGACTCTCTCTCGCCCTGCCTTCTCCCTTGCCTCCTCTCTCTCGTCCCGGTCTCTCTCGCCCCCTCTCTCTCTCGCCCCGTCCTTTCTCTGGCCCCTCCTCTCTCTCGCCCACCCTTCTCTCTCGCCTCCTCTCTCTCATCCCCGTTTATCTCGCTCGCCTCTCTCTCCTGCCCTGCGCTTTCTCTCGCCCCTCCTTGCTCTCGCCCGACTCTTTCGCCCAGCCTCTCTCTCGCCTCCTCTCTATCGTCCCCGTCTTTCTCACCCACTCTCTCTCTCACCCCCTCAATCTTGCCCACCCGTCCCTCTCGCCCGTCTCAGTCGGCCACCACTCTCTCGTGCCCCCTTGCCCCACACTTCCACCCCACTCTCTCACACCTCTCTGTCACCCCCACATACCTCCTCCCCTCTTGTGTCCCAATCTCGCCCCGCTCTTGCCCCGCTCTTGCATCCCTCTCTCTTGCCGCCTCTCTCTCTCACCCTCTCTCTCGCCCCCTCCCTCTCTCGCTCACCTTCTATCTCACCACCCTCTCTCGCCCCCTAATCTTGCGCACTCTCTCTCGCCCCGCCTCTCTCTCCCCTATCTTCTCCCTCGCCTCCTCTCTTTTGCCCCGTCTCTCTCACACCCTCTCTCTCACACCCCGCCCTTTCTCTTTACCCTCCTCTCTCTCGCCCCCACTGTCTCTCACCCCCTCTCTCGCCCCACCTCTCTCTCACCCATCCTTCTCTCTCACCTCCTCTCTCTCATCCCCGTCTCTCTCGCCCCCCTCTCTCTCTCGCCCTGCTCATTCTCTCGCCCCTCCTCTCACTCACCCGACTCTCTCGCCCTGTCCCTCTCTCGCCCATGTTTTTCTCTCGCCTAATCTCTCTTGTCCCCATCTTTCTCGCCCACTCTCTCTCTCTAGCCCCCCTCTCTCTCGCCCCCTCTCTCTTGCCCTCCCTTCTCTCTCGCCCGTCCCAGTCGCCCACCACTCTCTCACGCCCCGCTTGTCCCACTCTCCGCCCCACTGTCTCAGCCCTCTCTGTCGCCCCCACATACCTCCCCCTCTCGTGTCCCACACTCGCCCCGCACTTGCATCCCCTATCTCTCGCCCCCTCTCTCTCACCCCCTCTCCCTCTCGCCACCCCCTCTTGCACCTTTCTCTCGCTCCCTCTCTCTCTCGCCCCTTCTCTCTCTCACCCACTCTCTATCTCACCCCCGTCTCGCGCCCCCAATCTCTTGCCCTCACTCTCTAGCTTCTCTCCCGCCCCCTCTCTCTTGCCCACTCTCTCTCGCCCCCCTCTATGTCGTCCCTCTCACGACCCCCTCGCACCCCTCTTGTCTACCCTCTCATCGCCCCTCTCGCCCCCACTCTCACACCCTCTCTCGCTCCCTTCTCGCACCCTTCTCGTCCCCACTCTCGCTCCCCCTCGCCCTGCCTCTCGCCCCCACTTCCACCCCTCCCTCGCGACCCCCCTCGCCCCCCACTCTTCATTAGTCCCACTTTCATACATCAAGCTCATAGACATCAGTGTTATGACATTTCAAGAGCTTGTCCACGTACATTTCAACGGCTGTTCGATGACCCACAACAACTTCCCTCTCAAAATGTGCATTCCAGACCTCAACATCCTCTGGGTGAAAAACCATCCTTAAATCCTCGCGAAACCTCAAACCCTTCACTTTGAAAGCGTGCTCTTTTGTTCTTGATCCTCTGACTTAAAGGAACCGCTGCTGTATATCCACACTGTCCGTGCCCTTCGTAATCTTACCCTTCTGAATTATGTTCTCCTCAGTCTTCTCTGCTCCCAAGTAAACAACCCGATCTTATCCAGATTGTCTCCAAAGCTGATATGTTCCATTCCAGGGAACATCCTGGTGAATCTCCTCTGCCCCACATTCAGTGCAATCACACCTTTACTGTAATGTGGATCCCTGTAATGCACGCAGTATTCCATTTTGACCTAACCAAAGTGATATATAGCTCTTTTAATCTATGCCTCGATTAGTAAAGGCTATGCCTGCTATCTCCAATTACTTCTTAACTAATCTATTACCCAGACCCGTCACATTCAGGGATGTGTGAAGAAGCACCCTCTGACCTTGCGAGTCTGCTGCCATTTATTGAATCTTCCCATGTCTGGTTCCTTCTTCCAAAGTGCATCACCTCATATTTATCACGGCTAATCTCCATCTGCCATTGATCTGCACATCAGACCATTCCATCTGTACCTTCCAGTCACGTAACACCTTCCTCCTCACTGCCAACCAACTGAGGAATCTACGTGTCAAACACAAACCTAATTATTACGCTCACCCCATGCCCCTTCTCATTCACATCTATATCATTTATGAATATCACAAATAATAAGGGACACAGCACTGAAACACAAACAGTTTTCGACAACCACCTATTTTCTGCAATAGATTCTAGAACACTGATCTGCTACTCACTCGTCTGTAGTTCCCTGGTCAATCTCTAGAACCCTTCCCATAATGGGTGTTCTCCAGTCGTCGGGCACCTCACCTGTGACCAGATTGTATTTACACATTGTCATCAGCGCCTTTCATCCCTTGTCTCCAGCAGCAGCCTGAGATGTAACTGATCTGGACCGAGGGACGTTTCCAATTTTATATCAGCCAAAACCATCAATCCCTGTACACATCTTAAATCAATCTGCTCAAGCGCCTCTCAGTCCATCTTCTCGAATTCTGTCCCTACATCCTCCGTCTCCCAAATAAACCAGACATGAAGTTCTCATGTACAAATCTATCAATATTCACCAGATTCATAAACAGTTTTCCGCATTGATCTTAGGTCAAGTTTCGTCAGCAGAAAACCTTGCTATCTGAGAGGTTTATGTGGAGAATATCCATTCAGTATATGGGATCAATATATTTTATTTAGATCAAGACATCAAAATTGTATACAATGCTCCGGGTACAGTCTCACCAGCACTCTGTGTAACTAGTGCAGAATGTTTTTACTGCTGGTCGGAGCAAATTGCTGCAGAAGCTGGAATCTGTCCTGAAACTAACACATGCTAGACATCACAGTGGTTCAGACAGCATCCGTAAAGAGAGAGCAAGTTAACGCTCTGAGTCTGGCTGACACTTCATCGTCTGTATTCGGATTCCCCTTAAATGAAGACAAACTTAACTTTTACATTCCCTATTTGTATATGTTCCTCCCAATACCCTTTGTTTTAATGTTTTCTGCTCATTTACTGTGTGAGCTGATTAAAAATCCTCCTGAATATTTGACTATATCGCATTCATTGTTTATCTATGTTTAGGTCTACAAAATATATGTTCAAACAAAACGTTTGTAAATTGTAACTTCCCTTTCATAAATGCAGAATCATTCTCTTGAAGTTTGCTTTTCCTTTCTCAGTGTCCAATATCACATTCGTTATGATAGATTGCAAAAGATGACTTCCTGCGGATGACAAATAAACTGGTCTGTCGATTTCCACTCTCCCCCTTCTTCCCTTCTTAAGTTGTTGGAATGCATTTATATCCTTTCAAATTGGATACGGATAAATACAGTCATCCACAATCCAATCCATCTGTGTATTGCTGCTTTCTCTGAAATTGCAGTATGAAGTACATCTGGTCTGTCAGATTTATCAATCCTCAATCCAGGTATGTTGTCATATACTACCACGTCACAAGGATGAATAATTTTAGTGTTTAGTTACAAAAGTTCTGTGGTATTTCTGGGAAATTTTCTGGATCTTTGTCCGTGAAGGCAGACATAATGTACCAGTTTCGTCTCCCTGTCAAGTTTCTGTTCTATACAATAAATTATCCTGTCCAAACATTCACAGTTTGGCCTTGTTTTCATTTTCCTTTCAAATATAGGCAGACACTTTTCGCCAGTATTTACCAAGAACAAAAAAATTCCAGCACAGGAACAGGCCCTTCGGGCCGTCCAAGCCTGCACCGACCCAGATCCTCTATCTAAACCTGTCACCTATTTTCGAAGGATCTGCATCCCTATGCTCCCTACCCATTAATGTATCTGTCAAGATACATATTAAATGTCGTTATCGTGACCACATCTAACACCTACGCTGGCAATTCGTTTCAGGCATCTACCAGTCACTGTGTAAAGAACTTTTTGAAAATATCTCCCATAAACCTTTGCCCTCTCCTTTTGAACTCCTGACCCCTAGAAAATGAGTAACCCACTCTGGGAATAAGCGTCTTGCTATCCATTCTGTCTACACCTCTCATGATTTTGTCGAACTCAATCAGGTGCCCCGAACTTCCGTTAGTCTAATGAAAATAATCCTAATCTACAAAACCTCTCTTCATAGCCTGTTCCCTCCAATAAAAGGCAACATACTGTTGAAACTCCTCTGCACCCTCTCCAAAGCATCCACATCTTTTTAGTAATTTGGCGATCAGAATTGTACGAACTATTCCAAGTGTTGTCAAACCAAAGCCGTACACAACTCTAACATGACCTGTCATCACTTGTACACAATAGATTCCAACTGAGTTCTTCCTGGGGATGAAAAGTTAACTGGTCTGTGTTTAGCCACTATCCCGTTTCTTCCCTTCTTAAAATGCTGGTATGCGAGAAGCAAAGTATGTTGTATGCCTTTTTGACCACTCTATCGACCTGCCCCTCTAAGGAACAATGGTTCTGAACACCCAGATCTCTCTGTACATCAATTTTGACCCGGGTTTTTCCATTTAGTCTATCGTTCACTTGGATCTTCCAAAATGGATCTTCCAAAATGCATCTATGATGTCCAGACTGGACTCTATTTGCCATTTCTCTGCACAACTCTCCAATCGATCTATTTTCTGCTGCATTCTCTGACAGTCCCCTTCACTTTCTGCTACTCTACCAATCGTAGTGCCATCTGCAAACTTATTAATCAGACCACCTTTACCTTCCTTTAGTTCATTTATGTGTATCATAAACAATAGCGGTCCCAGCACTAAACCCTGTGAAACACCACCCAGAACAGTTCATTTCGAGAAACTCCCTTCCACTGCTACTCTCTGTCTGCTGCTGCCCAGCCTGTTCTCCATCCATTTAACTAAAATAGATCCTTCACCCCTTGCAACTTCACCTTCTCCATCAGCTTACCTCACCAAATCCTTACTGAAGTCCACTGTGTAACATCTACAGCCTTTTCCTCTATCAATTTTCACTTCCACAAAGAAATCTATTATGTTTGCGAAGATGTGACCTCCCCAGAACAAAACCAGGGAAGGTCTTGTTTGGAGTCTGTCTGTGTTGTACTCTGGAATCAGACGGGTTTTATTTCTAAGGCAGAACTTTATAAAATGCCACATTGACTGACTGCATGCAAAGTGCAATTTTAGAAAAACAAAATACAATGCATTTGCAAATACATGTCTGCAAATTCAAATTCACCCCACAGATTTATGTATGTGTGCATTGAGAAATTCGGAGTGTGTGTGCGCGGTGTGGGGGAAGCGTGTGTGTGAGAGAGAGTGTATTTGTGTGTGTGTGAGAGAGAGAGAAAGAGCGTGTGTTTGTGTGTGCGAGAGAGAGAAAAAGAGCGTGTGTGTGTACATGTGCGGGCAAGGGTGGCAGGTGTGTGTGTCCTCGTTAAGACACAGACAGATTTGTCAGATCCCTTTCCCGACACAGACTCACGCCCTGGTTTCAGAGCTTCCACACTCTGCAGCCTCTGCTCCATTTGTTGTTCAAGTTACAAACCCAGAAGCTGTAACTGCAGTCCCCATGCTCCATCCAGAGTTGGGTGTCCAAATCCTCCGATTTCCCTGAATATCTGGGGCCGCTCACAGCATCACCTCTGGCAAACCATCCTCAACACCTCCACTAAAGTTTGAATAACAAGAGTCAGTCAGAAGATCTTCATAGTCATAGAGATGTACAGCATGGAAACAGACCTTTCTGTCCAACCTGTCCACGCCGACCAGATATCCCAACCCAATCTAGTCCCACTTGCCAGCACCCGGCCGATATCCCTCCAAACCCTTCCGATTCATATACCAATCCAAATGTCTCTTAAATGTTGCAATTGTACCAGCATTCACCACTTCTTCCGGCAGCTAATTCCATACATGTACTGCACTGTGTGAAACAATTGCCCCTTAGGTCTCTTTTATATTTTTTTCCCTCTCACTCTAAACCTTTGCCTTCTCGTTCTGGACTCCCCGACCACAAGGAAAATACTTTGTCTATTTACTCTATCCATGCTCCTCATAATTTTGCAAACGTCTATAAGGTCACCCCTCAGCCTCCGATGCAAGTTCGATGCCTGCCCCTTTACATTAATACTCGAGGGACTTCCTCGTGTTACTGACCACACGATCAGCTGAGAGGGACAAACACGGTGTTCAGTGGATAGGCACAGACTAGGTTTCAAAGACGTGAGTCAACGCTGCTGAATCCCTCCCGTCCAACATGGATCATTAAACTGTTAATCTTTTTTCTTTCTTCCATGTGTGTTGGAGTAGTGCAAGAGCACTGCCGGATTGCAGATATAACATGGAACATGGGACATACGGGGAAGTGAACAACAGCCCATACACATTCATTATTCCTGAGTTTCACAATGTCAACACCCGTACACTCAGGAACCAAACCCAAGGCCAGGGAAAGATACAGAAGGACATAAAATTTCATATTAGAGATAGAAACAGATACTTAACATAGAAATAGGCCACATTATTGAAATATGGGGAAACAGACATGGCAGTGGGACGAACTGGAGGATTGAGACCTTTGAGGGTCCAATCACAAGAATGAATAAAGACACTACCAGATAAGGTGACATAATTCTCTGCATCAAATTCACAATTTGCATCACAGAACAAACCCAGACACTATAAACTGGGACAAGACAACAGCCCAGCGTGGAGACCTGTGCAGACTATGCCAGTGTACTGATCAGTAGGCTGGACTATCTGCTCAGCATGGGGAGCTGTGCAGACTATGCCAATGTATTGCTCAGTAGACTGAACTCTCTGCCCAGCATGGAGAGTTGTGGAGAATATATCAGTGTATTGGTCAGTAAGCTGAACTATCTACCCAGCATAGGGAGCTGTGCAGACCGTGCCAGTGTATTGCTCAGTAAGGTGGACTATCTGCCCAGCATGTGTAGCTGTGCAGACCGTGTCAGTGTTTTGCTCAGTAAACCGGACTATCTATCCTGCATAGAGAGCAATGCAGACTGTGCCAATGAATTGCTCAATAGCCCAACTATCTGCCCAGCCTGGGCATTTTTGTGTGATTTCAGTTACAAGCCATAGAGTATTGACTCAGATTTGTTTCTGCAGGTTTGAAGCCGTGAGCGTCAGCAACAGATGAATGCCATCTTTAAGACTGTATTTCACAGCTCATGGTTCAAATAGCAGATGGGATGAGCCAGTGATGTATAAACTGGATTTATCAGTAGTTACAATTAGTAATGGTCAGGGTATGGTGTCAGAAATTGTCTCATGGTCAAACGAATCACCACTTGTCATTTGTCTATTTCAGCGTCAGTATTGAACGGGATGGGATGAAGTCAGAGGAAGGAAATGCAGTCTGTAACCAGAACAGAAGATAGTGACTTCAATGCTTTCAATCTTTTAACAGCAAAGGCAGTGATACAATGAATCATGCTTCACAGTTGAAACTGGACAGGTCAACATCGGGACCCATGAGTAACACTGCCAGAAGCAAGGTGGGAGAGAATGAATTAGCAAGTTCATTGCTGAAGTTAGTAATGGTTTGTAAAGTGAATATCAGGATTTAGAGTCTCAACAGGAACAATAACAGCGACAATGATAGTAGAGTCGATGAAAGGGCAGTATTACAGTCAATCATGATTTATACAATTAATGATCAAACATTGAGACTTACCAGGGAAACCAACGAAAGATTGGATTGGATAATAAAAATATTGAATAATGTAAAGTGCATATTTGATCCGCCCCGATAATGACGTTCGATCATAATATGTAGAGAGAAGCCAAACACACCAATATAAACCTCAGTCCATTCTTGAGACATTCCAGTCTAATGTTCTCAGATTGTGAAACATTGTTGGAACATTCCAGTCAAATGTTCTCAGATTCTGATTCATTGTTGGAACATTCCAGACACTTGTGCTCAGATTCTGATGTCTCCCCACTGCCTCTCTTGAGCTGCCGATCCCTGTTAATGCTGTCGGTGGTGCTTCCACTCGTACTGTGGAATAGCACATTTAACGGAACCCATTTATCATTAAAAGATGGGACCCCTCCACTGGGATAATTACAATCCACATAGACTGGCAGTAATCACAGTCACTGAACAAACAGGCTCAGTTAACCACTTCGTTATGTCACTTTTTCTATCCCAATAAAAGGTAACATTTATACCCATCCATCTGGGTGAATAGATAAGCATTGCTTAGGGATGGACCATAAATCTTTCAATCTTCTTATTCTTTCCTCCGTGTATGTGGGAGTAGTGCAAGAACACTGCAGGACTGTTTGTATTACATACTGTTTATAAAGGGAGATAGTGATAAATAAACAGACCAGCTGCATAAGCTGACCAGTGGAGACACTTGCGTAGACAATAAACAAGTATCCACTATTTATTGCCCATTTGCATTGTGCAGTGCTGTTCCTTGTGACATCATTCAGAGCATTGAGACTGCTGCTCAGGAACCGGAGAAGGTAATTCTGTCCCCATGTGTCTGTTACAGAGGGACAGGAGGAGACAATTCAGCCTGTCGACCCGGTTACAGATGGTCAGTGGGAGGTCATAAAGCCTCTTGGGTCTGTTGCAGAGGCATAGGAAGAGACCATTCAGCCTCTCGAGTCTGTTACAAATGGACAGGAGGAACCCGTTCAGCCTCTTGAGTCTGTTGCAGAGGGACAGGTAGGGGACATTCAGCTTATTGAACTTGTTACAGAGGGACAGGAGGAGGCCACTCAGCCTCTCGGGTCTGTTGCAGAGGGACAGAAGGAGGCCATTCAGCCGATTGAGTCTTCCAGAGGGACAGGAGGAGGACATTCTGCTTCTTGAGCCTGTTATTCCGTAGCTAGCTGTTTTAAATTACTTATGGAGAAGAACAGTCCTGATAAAAATGGTAAAGTTCTAAATTGAATCAGGCCAACGTTGAACGTATTATACTGGCAATTTCAAAAGCTGCTTGGGAGAAACTCGTAGCAGGAAAGTGGGAGGCCTTCACAAATGAGATTACAGAGTCCTGAGAAACTATGTACCTGTTCATGAGCAATGCAAGGCTGGTAGGTGTCGGGAATGCTGGATGGCGAGCGGAATTGAGGTTCTTTTCAAGAAAAAGACGGAAGCGTGTGATAGGTATAGACAGTAGGGATCGAGTGAATCCATCGAGAGTACGAGGGGTGTAGGCTAATACTGAAAAGGGAAATCAGGAGGCAAAATAGGGGCATAAGATATCTTCCAAAAATAAGGTGAGGGACAATCCGAAGTGATTCTACAATACATTGAGGTCAAAAGAGTAACGAGGGAGAGGTCAGGGCCCTTTAAAGATCAGCAAAGTGACCTATGTGTGGAACTACAGGAGTTTGGTGAGATACTAAGTAAATATTTTGCATCAGTATTTACTGTGGAGTAGGATATGGAAGGTAGAGGATTTGGGGAAATGAATGATGATATCTTGAAAAGTGTCCATATTAGAGAAGATGAGGAGCTGGCCATCTTAAAATGCATTAAGATGGATAACTCCCTCTGACCTTGTAAGTGACACTTGGAAGTTAGTACAATGAAGGGCACATAGATTAGTCTGATCTTAGAGGAGGAGAAACTGCCGGCACAACATCAACAGTTCAAGAGCCTGTACTCTGCTGCACTGTTCTGTGTTCTATGACCTGATCAGGTGTACCCCAGAATCTGATGGGAAGCTAGGGAAGTCATTGTTTGATATCTAGCTGAGATATTTTTATCATGGACAGCCACAGGTAAGGTTGTGCCACTGTTAAAGGACACTTGGTAAGGAAAAGTGAGGGAACCGGTGGGCCTGATGTCATTGGTGGGTAAGTTGTTGGAGGGGACTCTGAAGGACAGGATTTACTTGTGTTTGGAAATGAAAATTTCGATTAACGATAGTCAACATGCCTTTGCGTGTGGGAAATCTTATTTCACTAATTTGATTTAGTTGATTGAAGTAGTGACTAATAAGATTGATGAAGGCACAGAAATAGAACTGTGGAATAGAATATGGACTTTAATGAGGCATTCAAAAAGGTTCCGCATGGTAAACTGTTAAGCATGGAATATAGAAAGTTGTAGATAATTTGCTCAAAGGTAAGAGATGAAGGTAATGCTGGTGCGGGATATTTTATTTGGACTGCAGGCCTGCGACCAGCAGTGTACGACAAGGATCTAACGGATTTTGTCATTTTACTTAAATGATTTGGATGTGAACATTCGTAGGAATAGTTAGTGAGTTTACAGATAACACCAAAATTGGTAAGGTAGTGGACAGTGAAGATGGTTAACTCAGAGTAAAACGGGACCCTGACAAGATGTGCCAAAGGGCCGAGGAGTGGCTGATGGTGTTCATGTTAGACAAACGGATAGTGTAAAATTTTTGTGAGCCAAATTGTGTCGGCACTTGGAGGCAGAATCCTGGGAAGTGTTTCCAAACACAGACAGCTAACTAGAAACTATAGAAACCCTGCAGTGTGGAAACAGGTCACTTGGCCCATCGAGTCCACACTGACCCTCCAGATAACATGCTGACAAACACACCTGTAAGCTACCCCATTAACTCTACATTTCCCTTAGACAATCCACCCAACCTGCATATCCATGGATAATGTGGAGCAGTTTAGTGAGGCCACTGAACCTATCCTGTGCATTTTTAGACTGTGAGAGGAAATCCAAGCACCCGAAGGAAACCCACACAAATACAGGGAGAAATTGCAAACACCGCACAGAGAGTCATCAAAGGGTGGAATCGACCCTAGGTCAGTGGTGTTCTAAGGCAGTATTGCAAGCCACTTTGCTACCTAATGGCCATCAGAGACAGTGACTAATTTCTCCCAATTTCTCTGGATCTGTCACATCTGTTCAGATGATGTCGAATTCCAGTGCGGTGCCTCTGACAAGCCCTCCTTTACCTTCATCCCAGGACTCACGTTCTAATGGACAGTGCCTTAAGCTGTGACTGACACATTGCCTGCACATCTGCCCTTACCCCTTCCCCTCCTTTCCGATGAAGTGGTCCATTAATACTGCAGCATGCAAAAGAATTGGTGATCAAAAATAAAAAGAGCTGTCTACTCTGGAGATCGGTAACCAATACTGTTCTGATTGAAGACTCCCCAGATTTGAAACATTGACTCTGCTCTCTTCCGACAAAGCATTGAGAGAAAGTGACGACTTCAAATGCAGTGAATTCTAAAGTGAATTTCTGATGAAGGGTTTATGACTGAAACATAGACTTCCAACTCCTCGGATTCTGCCTGACTGGCTGTGCTCTTCGGGGGCCACACTTTTCTACTTTCTTCCTGCAGATGCAACCAGACCCGTTGAGTTTTTCCTGCAAATTCTTGGGTATCTAATTTCCTGTTTTTAGCATAAACATTTTTTTCCCTGCAATAGTGATTTCCATGCACATCCCCCATCAGTGTTTGCTTCACCTTCTTGGTTCTAAGCTGCAGTCAAACTGTTTATGTGTAACTAAGCACCCTGGTGAGAAGAACGGTAGATTCAGCGATTTATTTTTTTCTTAAGGCCTTTCTTGATGTTACAAAATATCATAGCGACAGCATCTGGCAACATAAGCCAACATTACCAGGAATGATGGGTGAATGGGTTATTGGTGTGAGTTCAGATGATGGAGAATTTTGTATGAATATTTGTTCTGTAGCTTTTTACCTGGGAGTGGGGTCTGCAGAGTCTTCGACTCTGAGCTGAATCTAACACTAATTTGTCTCAGTGTCTTTTTCATTGAGTGACAGAGGCTTAGACTGAGCTAATCTGAGACTGAGCTAGTTTCCTGGTGCTATCTTATTGAACCCACCTCATTAACTACCAACCCCACCGCATGGTGTCCCTGTCATTCAATGTCAACCCTACTATCCCTCCCATCATAGCTGGAGGTACTCACCATCGCCGGAAATCACTGGATATTCTGTGATCCCTGGCACTGATGCCAAAAATAAAGGCCAGTGGGCAAATAATTTAGCTTTCTCAGTTCGGAGCTGAGCTGCCCAGTTTAGCCCGAGCATGGCAGATAAGACAATAGATAATCGACAATAGGTGCAGGAGTAGGCCATTCGTCCCTTCAAGCCAGCACCAACATTCATTATGATCATGGCTGATCATCCACAATCAGTGTCTTGTTCCTACCTAATCCCCATAACCCTTGGTTCCACCATCTTTAAGAGCTCTATCCATCCATAAGGAGCAATTACACTACGGGTTTGTCGACAGGGGCATTGATATCCTGGTGGATGGAGTAGTAGAAAGGGGGACCATTCTCTTCTCAAAGGGATCCACACCACCAGACCCACCGAGCATGGTCTGAGCTCAACTACCCAGGTCAGTGCAGTATCTGAGGTCTGAACAAATGTCCAGCAATACAGGACAAGCATCAATAACCTTCCCCGCTCTGTCAGGATAAGGGTCACCATATTCTCTCTGCTCCCTCACACTCACTGTATGTCTGTTATAGCACCTACCTCTGAACAAGGTGCATGCTCCAACATTCTCATTGCTGCAGGCAGCACCTCCCCCTCCTCTCCTTCTCTTTCTGTCTCTAGCCTTTGTGATACCCCCACAAATTTCTAGAATGCTCTGGAGAGTGCTGATTATGGAATGTTCCCGATAACGTTCCAAACAATTCCCAGTTTCAGGAGAATAACAGTGCCCCAGTGTAGAAAACATGAGGGGAAGGAATCGTGTGTATTTTTTTAAATTAAAATTACATGTACACATAATTGAAATCCATCATGAGCGCATTCAGCCCTTCAAATGTGCCCTACCATTTAATAAGATCGGGGGTGATCTAACTGTCTCCTGAGCTCCATGTTACAGGAACTTTCAGTCATTCAGCCCACTGGCTTCCTGTCACTGACCAGACTACATTCAGGCATTTTTATCCTGGCTTTCTTTAAGCATGTGTTCCTGAGGCATTTCCCATGCGGACGGACTCTCCTACCAATATTTCCCATCAGCTTTCTATTTTCATGCAATAGTAGACATGCTTCACACAGACCAATCAGGAAAATACTATTATTTAATAGTTGTCGATATCTAAACACAATTATTGTTCTGGTTATTTTGCTTGTGCCACCTTATTGAATTAAGCTCAAGATAGCATCTAAACACTTGTTTCCACCATTTCCAGCAGAGAACATTTTTATCCTCAGCTGGTGCCTTGACCGTTATCTGAATTGTACCTTTTTCCTTGTTCTGAAAGTTTCACTTGCCCTTTGTCTGTGAGTGTTTCTATCTGAAACAGTTACACAGGCTCCCACTAAGTTGACAGGACGGCTGGTTGTGATGCAGAGGGAGGCCAATAGCGCAGGTCCAATTCCCACACACTGACAAAGGTCACCATGGAGGGGACGTTCTCTCAACCTCCAGGGCTCAACTCTACTTTCCTGCCACCCCGTCATATCCCTCAACTCGCTGATATGTCAAAAAACAACCAGCCCATCTGTAAAAACATTCAGTGACCCAGCCTCCACAACTCTCTGGGTTAGTGAACTTCAGACTTCACGACCTTATGAAAGAAGACATTTCTTTGTATCTCAGTTTGAAATCGATATCTCTTATTCTGTCCCTGAGTTCGAGACTCTGCCCAGGTGTGGAAACACATTCTCAGCATCTACCTTGTGAAGCCCCCTCTGTATCCTTTACGTTTCAGTAACATCACGCTCATTCATTTCAAGCACAATGAATAATCGCCACACCATTTTAGGTGTATTCAATAATTCGACCCTTTCGTCCCAGGAACCTGCGTACTGTATCAATCTAGTTATTTGCTGAATCACCACGCTGACTTTATGTTTCATACACAGGAACACTCCAATCCCTTTTTAGTGCCCTTTGTTGGGAGTCTTCTTCATTAAATAACAGTCTGCCCTTTGGTTCGCAGTATCATCCTCAAACTCGGATATATACTGCATTCAGCTCCCGCCATCAGGCTGTCAGAATAGACTGGAAATAACTGATGCCATCGGACTGGTATTTGTGACACCCCAGTAGATATGTCTTTATCATAACGATCCATTAATCCTGACTCTCCGATTTCTATGTGCTAACCACCCATCATCCCATGCTAATACATTGTCCGTAACAGTATGAGCTTCTGTGTTGTGTAAGAACCTTTAGTTTGTGATACCTTGTGGAAGATCTCTGGTAAGCCGCATGCCTACCAGTTCCCCAGTAATAATGGTTAGGCTAAATGTTTCCTGATTTCTGTCTCGCTCCTTTCTTGAAGACAGGCGCCACATTGGAGGTTCTCCAGTTTCGCTGGTATACTCCTGAAATCCAGAGAGTTATGGAATCTTTCACACAGTACCACCAGTCACTCTGTAACCACTTCTTAAAAAAAAAGCTGTGAATTACTGCTGACCGGTCTACCCTTACTCTTATCTGTTTGTTAAAAAACCTTGTTCCTTTTGTTCGAGACAGTTCAAAAACTTGCCTCACATTAACATTTTGTCTATGTCATTGACATGCATACAGTGCCTTCCCCTGTGAGGAACAATGCAAAGTACTGGTGTAACTTTTTGCCTGTTCTCTGTAGCCAGTTCCCCAGTCACATCCTCCAAATGACCTCAATATACTTTCCAGACTTCATTTCCACCTAAGGTCACACACTCCTTTTGAACTTTTTTTTTATATACGCAGAAAATTTTATATTTCTTGCCAATTTACTCACATCATATCTTTTGTTCCCCATTTTGATCGCTTTCTAGATTCATACAATTACATCACGCACAAACAGACTCTTTGGTCCAACTTGTCCATGCTTAACTAATCCAGTCCCATCTGCTTTCACGTGTCCCATATGCCTCTAAACGTTTCCCATTTATGTGTTTGTCCAAATGTCTTTTAAATGTTGCAGCTGTACTTTCATCTACCACTCTTCTTCTTGCAGCTCATTCCATACACACATCACCCTATATGTGAAAATGCTCCACAACTGGCCCTTTTAAATCTTCTCTCTTTCACCTTAAAGCGATGTACTCTATGTTTGGAAACCTCCCCCATCCCCTTCTGGGGGAAAATACCTTGGCTCTCCACCCAATCCATGCCTCTCATGCTTTTATAAACTTCTATAGCGTCACTTTTCAACCTCCTCCATTCCATCTAATACTAACTTCAACAACAGGCATTTAATCGTAAGCACTGCAAATTTGAAACAATATTCAAAATGACAGGCAAACAACACAGACAAATCTTTATTCTGTGATTTGTTTTTCTCAATGTCACAATACTAAGACAGCGTGAAACCCTTACCAGTACCATTAGGAGGTCAAATACTTGATTTTTTTTGTCGAAACAGGATGGCGATCCCGACAGTGAAAACATATCGCTTGCCAAATCCAAGTAAGAAAGGGAACTCTTATACCACACAGTAAGCATGTAGTTGCCTTTAGCAGAGTGAGATAAAGGCTGAGTACACTTGTTGAAATTTGGATCACAGCATGAATTCAGTGCAAAGCAGGGGGAGGTGTTTTCAAAAAGGTTTACTCCAAGAAGGAAACTTTCCGGAATGAGATGTGAATGGGAGGTGTAAAACAACATGAATGGCGAGGCCGAGTCACACTGAGACCAGAGGCAAATTGGCAGCAGAAAACACAGCTTGATGCTCGTGCAGGGAAGGTAGACCTGATTAAAAAGCCTCAGGTAAGAACCATAATGTGAGAGAATGTGCTCTGTAATTGGAGAGGGATAACCTGGAATCAGGAAAGGGAGACAAGTAGGGAAGAGGATGGAACAGCAATTGCAGGGGTTTCTGGGGGTAATTCAGGCAGCACAGCTGAAATTCAGGCCCAGCATCTGCTCATGGTCCCTGAAATCTGGGCACGCACTCATGCTCGTTAATTTGCCATCGAATAGCATCCTTGACAGATTTTGTCAACCACGGGCGGTTCATCTTCTTCTGAATCCTTCTCTTTGAAAATAAACAATAATTGCTGAGCGTTATGGGATATCTGCTTGAATTTCTGCTCCTACATGTCCACTGACATTCCTCTGGGTCCATTTCTACATCCCTCTTCAGACCAGATGTGAGACAGAAATCCTCAATTTCAATGTTTGGTTCTTTTCAATCATTCAGGAGGAACTTCTGCATGTGGCTGAATACACGATCAGCTGAGGCTGACTCCATTCTCCCAGTTTCTCCACCTCTGTTGTTTCTGTTTGATGATGTCACATTCCAGTGAACTGCCTCTTACGTGACCTCTTTTTTCTTCAAACCAGAAATCCCTAACTCCGGTGGACAGGGCCTTCAGCTGTCACTGTCCAATCTCCCACAGTGTCGCCCTCACTCTGTCCCCTCATTCCAAGAACACACTCCCCTTGTCATCACTTCCTACTGTACGAGAATACACAATCATGGAATCATCCTCTGCCACTTCCACCACCTCCAGCAGGGCTACACCATCAAACACATCTTCCCCTCCCAACCACTGTCAGCATTACACGGGGACCATTCCCTCTGTGACACCCTCCATCACACTGAAGACTTCCCCACTCCCCCCATGGCACCTTCTCATGCAATCGCAGAAGGTGCAACACTTGCCTATTCACCTCTTCACTTTCCAAGTCCCAATCACAACTTCCAATTCAAGTAGCATTCCACTTGTATTCGTTCAATCCAGTCTCCTGTCATTGCTGCTCAAAATGCAATGTCCCTTACACTTGGGAGACCAAGCAGAGACTGTTCTAAGGAACACTTTCACTCTGTCTGTAGGAATACTCCTAATCTTCCCATTGCTTCCCATTCCAATAACCTACTTTGTTCTCATGCTGAATTTCTCCAGCACGTTCTGGTTTTGAACAGCTTGAAAGACGTGTGTCCAAGCCGCTCGAATGCCCTGTCCAGCATGGAGCACCATACATCGGGGAGTGATCAATAACACAAGATGTAAAAATTAATGGATTCTGAAACGACATAAGACTGGCATCATTGACGCTATAGAGCTCTTCACGAAGACCATGGAGAGAAACAGAGGGAATCACATTTCAATTTAAACACTGAAGGTGGCACGACTAAAAGGGAAAAGTTCCAGATAAATGTTAGATTTTGAATCGCTACAGTATGGAAACAGGCTCTTCCACAACAATTCTCTGTAGACTAAACCAACCAGACCCATTCCCATATCCTACACTTACCCCTAACTAATGTGCCCAACCAACGCATCGCTGAACACTGTGGACAATTTAACAAGGCCAATGCACCTAAACTGCATAACTTTGGATTGTGGGTGGAAACCGAAGCATCTGGAAGGAACCGACGCAGACACGGGGAGAATATGCAAAATCCACACAGACAGTAGCCGAAGGATAGAACTGAACTTGGGTCTGTAGTGTTGTAACGCAGCAGCGCTAACCACGGACCCACGGTGCAGCCGAGTAGAATGCGCTTACGGGTTTTGAGAATCATGACAGTTAAGAGGTGTGACATCATGGACAAACGCCCAAAAGAATGAGAGTACAAAAACGCAAGTGTTACCACATCCAAAACCAGAGTAGGTCATGGAGTGATGGGTGAATGGGTCTCAGTGTGAACTTGGGGATAGACGGCTGAATTGCAATGCAGAAATTGCAGCTCAAAACTGGGAATTCATGTGGTATTGTCGATCACAGAAGGAAAATTGTATTGAGTCAAAATCTGCAGCTTTATGCCCAGAATAATCCCTCAGTCTATCATTCCCATTAATCTGATTGATATTTCAGAGACGAGTTGGGGAATGTGCTACGGTCAGAACCATGTGTACCTAAAACTGATGACAATCCATTTAAAGTTACCGCACGTGACCACTGTACTTACATTCCAAACAGCAGGACTAATATGCGATGGAGAGGTCGAAATGACTACAAAGCAAACAGATCAGATAAAACCTCTACAGTTCTGCCACAACCAGTCAGAAATGGAGTTGAACTATGAAACAACTGACGATAAAGGAGGACTCCACAAATATTATTTAAAAACAACATTGTTCAATGGGATGAGGGCGTCACTGGTTAGGTCATCGTTTATTGCCCAGAGGGTAATTAAGAGTCAACCACATTGCTGTGGATCTGGAGTTACATGTGTCCAGAGCGGATATGGTTGGTCGTGTCCATTGCTTTAGGACATCCGTGAACCAAATGGGTTTGTCCTACAATCAGCAATTGATTCATGATCACATCATTAGACTCTTAATCACAAACATTCATTTGATTTGAATTCCTCCACCTACTGTAACAGGATTCGAACTCAGTTCACCAGAACATTACTGGGGTTGTTCGACTAACATCACAGCAGCTATTGCTGAGGCTATTGCTCTACCATTTGTCGAAAGAATGGAACCTTCCTGTACATCAGTGTAAAAAACAAAGATGCCGTGTCTGCACCATCCTCAGCCAGACGTGTTGAATGAATGACGCCCACAGAATCACAGATGCCAGTCTTCAACCAATTTGATTCGCTGCACGTGACATTGAAGAAACAGCAGAACACAGTAGATACGACAAAGGCAATGGCCCCTGACCCCATTCCTGCAATAGGACTGAAGACTTGCACTGCACAACAAGCCGTGTCCCTGGGGACACTGTGTCATTCCAGCTCCAACTCTGACATCTCCCTGGCAATGTAGAAAATTACTCAACTATGTCCCATCCCCTAAGAGGGGAATAATTGCAAGCTGACCAATTGCCACCCCCTCAGTCCCATCACGACAATCAAATTAGTGAAAGCTCTTTCTGCCAGAGATGTCAAGCAGCAAAGAAATAACCAGCTCAGTGTGGTGTCCCATAGGTCCCCATGTGGAGATGGTGCTGTTGTGGAAATGTCACTGGATTACTAATCTAGACCAGGTTAATGCTTTAGTAGCTGGTGGAAGTTCAAAACAATTAATATAATATAGAGATGTAAAATCTGGTGCCAGTAATACTGACATGGAAGCCCATGTTAATTGTCAACATAACTTTTCTTACCCATTGTAATTTCAGGAAGTGAATCTCCCATGCGTTCCATATCTTTCCTAAATGTGAACTCCAGATACACAGCCATGTGATAAAGTCATCAGTGGTCTCCGAAACTGCAAAGCTGTTGTATCAAACTGTTCCGAGGTCTTAAAAGATGAACCCGGACAGAACACCCGACAACAGCCTCTGTACTGGAAAAGGGAACGGGAAACACAGTCCTGTCGACCCTTCAGAGACCTCCTTCCTAACATCCGACAGTTTGTAACAACATTTATAGAGCTTTCCCACAGACTGCACAGAAACATCGGGAAAAGGGTAGGTCATCCAACCCGTTGAGCCTTCTCCACTCAGTTTTTTTGGCCAAACATCTCTTCAATTGACTTTTCCCAAACACTGCATACTCTATATCCTTTGAAGTGATTAACTATTTGGATGAAAAATTGAATTAGGAACTTCGGTCCATCAATTTGGTGAAGAAGTCAACAAAAGTATACACATAAGTCTCTTCACAGGGCAAGAGGTTTAAATCAATTCCTATTGAAATGTTAAGCGTTATTCTATTTTTCCAACCGATGTGCTCAATGTCACGTCTATCCACGTTGTTCTTCACCTGCCACGTATTTGCCCATTCCCTTCCAATTGTCTTCAGATTGAACTTCTTCACATCCTGATCACCCACTCACAATCTCAATTTGGGGCTATCAGCGGATTTGGGAAGATTACATACAATGCCCTTGAACAAATGTTTGACATGCTTTCTGAATAGCTGGGGTCCAAACATCATTTTTTGGATTATCATACTAGTCATTGATTTCCACTCCAAAATATATAGAACTGTTTGTACTGATTCACTTTTTCCTTTAAACTCTCCCATTCTCAACCCATGCCAGTATATTAAATCTAGCTGTTACACACTGTTATGGACCAGGACAGACCACCTCAAATCATTTCAAGGAAGTAGCACAGACCCAACCTTTGCTCATTGACTTTAACAGGTGTAAGGTGGATATTCCAGGAGTAATGCAGCTGAAATAAACACAAAGAGAAGAGGATAGCAGATAGAATAGCATAACTATCTGAAAAACCAAGAAATTATCTGTCAACTCCGGATTCAACCCAGTGAAACTCTTCTGCAACCCATCCAATGCCAGTACACTCTTTCTCAAGTAAGGCGGCTTAACCTTCATACAATACTCCAGGTGTGGCCTCACGAGCACCCTTTACAGCGGGAAAATAACTTACCTAATTTTATATTAGATGACTTACAGTGTGGAAACAGGCCCTTCGGCCCAACAAGTCCACACCGCCCCGCCAAAGCGTAACCCACCCATACATCTACATCTACCCCTTACCTAACACTACGGGCAATTTAGCATGGCCAATTCACCTGACCTGCACATCTTTGGACTGTGGGAGGAAACTGGAGCACACCAACGCGGAGAACGTGCAAACTCCACACAGTCAGTCGCCTGAGGTGGGAATGGAACCCAGGTCTCTGGCGCTGTGAGGCAGCAGTGCTAACCACTGTGCCACCGTGCCGCCAAATTGAACCTCTTCAGCAACGAAATAGAACATACCATTTGCCTTCCTCAGTACTTGCTGAACCTGCAGACCAACTTGTGTGATTCATGCAGATGGACACCAGGTCCCTCTGCAGAGCAGCATGCTGCAATGTGTTACCATTCAAGTAATAATCCTTTTTACTGGTAGTCCTAACAATATGGATGAATTCACATTTACTGACATCGTATTTCATCTGCCAGACATTTGCCTACTCACTGAAAGTATCTGTGTTCCTCTTAAAAAGTTTCATAGATCTCTGCACACGTTGCTCTGCCACTCATCTTCGTGTCATCTGCAAACTTTGACAAACTACGGATGCTGCCAACTCCACAACATTTATGTAAATTGTGAATAATTGCAACCCCAACACTGATCCCTGAAGCACGCCACTAGTCACTGATTGCCAGATATGAATAGCATTCATTCAGACCCACCCTTTGCTTCCTGTTATTCAACCAATCTACTATCCATACTAATACTTTACCATAACGCCTTCCATCTTTATCTTCTTCAGCAGTCTATTGTGTGGCACCTTGTCGAAGACCTTTTGGAAACCTAGATACATCACATCCACAGGGACCGCGTTGTCTACCTTGCTCATAATGCCTCCATAAATTTCCAAAATACTTGTTAAGCATGACCTGCCCTTCAGGAACCAATGCTGTGTCTGCGCAAAGGGCCGATTTCTATCAAAATGACTTATTATTTCTCCCTTGATAATACACTCATGCATCATCCCCATTACACAGATTAAGCTAACTGGTTTATAATTCCCCATCTTTTATCTCCCAGCCTTATCTAGCAGTGGCGTCTCATTTGCCGTTTTCCAATTTGCTGGGACTGCCTCAGAGTTCATCAAATTTTAGAAAATTACCACAAACGCACTTGTTTTTTCTCCCACTATTTTATTTAGTACCCTGGTATGCGTTTCATTTGGGGACTTGTCTGCCTTTAGATCCATTAGCTTACCTAATACTACCTCCACCGTAATAATGATTATGCACATGTTCTGACCTACCCTCATCTCTTTGTCATTCACTGGCCTGTTATTAGTGTCTTCCACCAAGAAGATCGATACAAAATACCTGCTCAATGCCTCAGTCATTTCATCATATCCTGTAACTAAGTGCTCCTTCTCATCCTCTAAAGGACCAACTTTTATGTTAGCCTCTCATTTTCATTTTATATATTTAGGGAATCATCTGCAATCTCTTTTCATGTTCTGTGCTAGTTTTTTTGTGTTCTATCTTACTTTTCTTTATAGCTCTTTTGATGGCTTTCTGTTTACCTTTAATGTTTTTCCAATCTTCTAGGTTCCTGCTGTTCTTGGCCACTTTGCTTGCTTTCTCTTTAAACTTAGTAGCGTCGCTTATTGGTTAGACACCCGATGCAAATTACCCCTTTTCTTAGAGTCTTTCCTTTTCACTGAACATACTTTTGCTATGAACTTTGAAAGATTCCTTTGATAATCCTGCATTGCTCGTCAACTCTCAATATAAAGTCGTTGTTTTCATTCGACTTTAGCCAAGTCCACCCTCATTCTAATGTTGTCTCCCTTGTTTAAGCACAGGAACCTGGTATTGGATTTTATCTTCACACTCTCCATCTGTATTTTAAATTCAACCATACTGTAATCATACCTTCCAAGTTGATTCTAACTATGAGGTTATTAATTATTCCTGTCTCATTACACAGGACCAGATTTAGCATAGCTTGCTCCTTATTGTACGTGCTTTTATTTTAGTGCAGTCAAACCCAGACATTTCGGATTCACTATTTTTTCATCTTTCATAAATAAAACAAGGACAGCATGACCTTGTTGAAGGAGTAGCATTTTCACAACACTATACTTGGGACTTCATCAAATAGTTTCTGAAAATC
Source organism: Chiloscyllium punctatum (assembly GCF_047496795.1). Classification (NCBI taxonomy): domain Eukaryota; kingdom Metazoa; phylum Chordata; class Chondrichthyes; order Orectolobiformes; family Hemiscylliidae; genus Chiloscyllium; species Chiloscyllium punctatum. The sequence continues at coordinate 78,123,842 of NC_092752.1, read as the reverse complement.
CAAATTCACTGCATCTATTCCTTCGCCATAATTTATTTCCCAGTCAGTTTCTCAAATATGATCCACCTTTAATAATTTGGCTTTGACTTGATCCATGTTCATTACTTTCAAACTAATTTAATTTTCAAAGTTCCCTGACAAAGCATTCTTTCAAATAGACTCTTGTATTGTCCTGACTGCTTCTTTGGCGCTAAGCAGACTGTAATTCTCTGCTTTCTCCATGCCTCCTTTAGAAGTACTGGGATTATATTTGCTGCTCTCAAATCTGTCAATTCAATCATCAGGAATTTTGAAGACAGCAAGCAAAGTCTCCATTATCCCCACTGCCACCTCCTTTAGGAATCAGAGATATAGGTTATCAGGCCATGGGGATTTATCAGATTTCAGTCTAAATATTTGCTCCAAAACTGTTTATTTACTGATTTGATTGTATTTCCTGTTTTTTCTCAGTAGACCTGGAAATGCTTGGAAGTTTTGAATTTTTTTCTATCATGAAGGCAGAACTGAAGTACTTGCTTCATAACCTGCAATTTTCCTGTTCTCCATTCGCTGGTTTTGGACTGTAAGGAAGCTACAATTATCTTTGCCAACATTTCACCTTGGTATATTGTACTTTAAGATGCTTTTACGTTTCACGCTTGTTTAAGGATTAATCTTCCACAGACATACAATCACAGAAGCAGAGTATCGAAATTACAGCACGATCTATATTATTCCAACTTTACCTCATCAGTCCCATAACCATGAGCGGTTTGACACTTCAAGTGCTCATCCCAATACTGTTTAATGGTTGCGAGGTGACCCGTGATAATTACCCTCCGCCCACCACCTCCCCCCCCCCACCCCCCAGGAGGAGCATTTCGGACCCCATCACCCTCGGATGATAAACAATCCCCGAATCCTCTCTAAACGTCAAATCCTTTCCTTTAAAAGTGTGATATCCTTTTCTTGGCCCTTTGACTAAAAGGAACAGCTGCTGTCTATCCACCCTGTCCATCCCCCTCGTAATCTTATCCTTCTGAATTACGTCCCCCTCAGCCTTCTCTTTTCCGAAGTAAACAAATGGAGTTTATGATTCCTCTCTCCATCTGTATCTTCCTGTATCATAAAAGATCGTCCTCACTGCCAAACACCCAGCCAATATTTGTGTCAAATACAAACTTGTGTATCACGCTGCCACTTCCCCTCCACAGTCACAACTACATCATTTATAAATACCACAAATAATAAGGGACACAGCGCTGATCATTGTGGTATATCATGGGACACCAGTCTCCAGTCAAACAAACAGCCTTTTATCACCACATATTTTTCGCAAAATTTTCTCTAACAATGATCTGAAATACACTGTTTTATAGTTCCCTGCTCCATCTCTTCAACCCTTCCTTTAAAGGATGTTCTCCAGTGCTCACCTGTGAGCAGATTCTATTTCAATGTTTGCATCAGCGCTCTCATCCTTGTCTCCAATATCAGCCTGAGATGTAATTGAGCTGGAGTTGGGTATTGGCCCAGTTTTATACCAGCCAAAACCATCAATCCCTGCTCACATCTTACATCAATATTTTCAATAACTCACCAGTGAACCTTCTTGAATTCTGTACCTACCTCCTCATTTTCCTAAGTAAAACAGCCGTGAAGTTCTCATATAGCAATCAATCAGCGATCTCCAGTTTCAAACACAGTTTCCCGCCTTGTTCCCAGACCAAGTCTCCTCAGCAGACCATTGTGCCATCTGAGAGATTAATCAGGAGAATGCCCATTCAGTATATGCGATCAGTATATTTTACTTCGATCAAGACAGCAAAATTGTACAGGTACATTCCAGGTACAGTCTCCCCAAATCTCTGTATTACTAGTGCAGAATGTATTTACTTCTATTAGGAGAAAATTACTGGAGAAGCTGAATCTGTACTGAAGCAAACACATGCTAGAGATTACTGTGAGTCAGACAGCATCGTAATGAGATAGCAATCTGACACTTGGAGTCTAGTTGATTCTTCATCGTCTGTATTCGGATTCCCTTAAAATGAAGGCATTTAAAGGGGCACAACACGGAAACCTGTGGCACAACAGCGTACATCGGTCTTCAGTCACACAAACAGCCTTCTACCACCACCTATGTTCTCCAATAGTTTCGCTAATGCTTACCTTCTTCGTTTGCATATGTTCCTCCCAATACACTTTGCTGTAATGTTTCCCCTAACTTACTGGGTGTGCTGATTAAACCTCCTCCTGAATATCTGACTGTACCATATTCACTGATTCGCCATGCTTATATCTACAAGAGATATCTACAAGAAAACAATTGTAAATTATAACTTCCCTTTCATAATTACCGAACAACTCTCTTGAAATTTGCTATTACTTTCTCAGTGTCCAATATGATTTTCGTTACAATAGCTTGCAACAGATCTCCTTCTGTGGATGACAATTAACTGTCCTGTAGTCCTCCACTCTCCCATTTCTCCCCTTCATTAATCATTTGAATGCATTTAGAACCTTCCAAAGTGAATACAGAGAAATACAGTGGTCCCTGTTGCAATCAACACGTGCATTGCTTTTTCTCTGAAATTTCAGATTGAATTACATCTGGTCTGTCAGATTTATCAATCCTCATCCCAGTTCTGTTTCCAAATTCTACCACATAACTGTATATGATTGATTTTAGTCGTTAGTTACAAAGGTCCCGTGATGATTTGGCATTTCTGGGAGATTTTCTGGATCTTCCTCTTTGAAGACAGACGTAATGTTACTGGTTCACCTCCTTGTCATTTTTTCTGTTCTCAACAATAAATCATCGTATCTTCACATTCGCTGTGCCACTTTTGATCTTGGTATCATTTTCATTTCAAGTATCAAAAGACGCTTATCGCCAGTATTTACAAATAACAAAGAACATCACAACACAGGAACAGGACCTTCAGCCCTCCAAGCGTACGTCAAGCCTCCTCTGTATCTTGTACGTTTCAGTAATATCACCCTCATTCATTTCAACCACAGTTATAATAAGCTTCAAACTGCAATTTGAGAGGGAGAGGGTACAATTGGAAATGACAATATTTCTGTTGAATGAAGGGAACTATGGAGCTATGAGGGAGGAGCTGGCCAAAGTTCAATGGTGCAATACCTTAGCAGGGATGATAGTGGAGGTACAATGGCGGATATTTCTGTGTATAATGCAGAAGATGCAGGATCAGTTCATTCCAAAAAGGAAGAAAGATCCTAGGAGGGGTCATGGGTGGCCGTGGCTGCATAATGAAGTTAAGAAACATATAAATTTAAAAGAGAAAAATATAACATAGCAAAGAGAAGTGGGAAAATGGAGGGCTGGGAAGCTTTTAAAGAACAACAGAGGATTACTACGAAGGAAATATGCAGAGGAAAAATGAGGTACGAAGGTAAACTAGCCAAAAATATAAAGGAGAATAGTAAAAGCTTTTTTAGGTATGTGAAAGGTCACAAAATGGTTAAGACTAAAATTGGGCCCTTGAAGACAGAAACAGGGGAATATATTACGGGGAACAAAGAAATGGCAGAAGAATTTAATTGGTACTTCATACCTGTGTTCACTGGGGAAGACACAAGCAATCTCCCTGAGGTAACAGTGGCTGAAGGACCTGAACTTAAGGGACATTTTATTTCCGAGGAATTGATGTAGGAGAAACATTTAGGTCTGAAGGTTGATATGTCGCCCGAGCCTGATGGTCTACATCCCAGGGTACTGAAGGAGGTGGCTCGAGAAATCGTGTTTGCGTTGGTGAATATTTTCCAGATTTTGATAGATTCGGGATCAGTTCCTGCGGATTGGAGGGTGGCTAATGTTGTACCACTTTTTAAGAAATGTGGGAGAGAGAAAGCAGGAAATTATAGACTAGTTAGTCTGACCTCAGTGGTGGGAAAGATGCTGGAGTCTATTATAAAGGATGAAATTACGACACAACTGGATAGTAGTGACATGATAGGTCAAAGGCTGCATGGATTTATGAAGGGAAAATCATGCTTGACTAAACTTCTGGAATGTTTTGAGGATGTAACTCTGAAGATGGACGAGGGAGGTCCAGTTGATGTAGTGTACCTGGACTTTCAGAAAGCTTTTGATAAAGTCCCACACAGCAGGTTAGTGAGCAAAATTATGGCGCATGGTATTGGGGGTAAAGTACTAACTTGGATTGAAAGTTTCTTGTCTGGTAGGAAACAAAGAGTAGTGATAAATGGCTCCATTTCGGAATGACAGGCAGTGACCAGTGGGGTACCACAGGGATCAGTGGTGGGACCGCAGCTTTTTACAATATATGTTAATGATATAGAAGATAATGTTAGTAATAACATTAGCACACTTGCTGATGATACTAAGCTGGGTAGCAGGATGAAATGTGAGAAGGAAATTCAGAGATTACAGGTTGACCTGGATAGGTTAGGTGAGTGGTCAGATGCATGGCAGATGCAGTTTAATGTGGATAAATGTATGGTTATCCACTTTGGTGGCAAGAACAGGAAGTCAGATTACTACCTCAATGGAATCAATTTAGGTAAAGGGGCAGTACAAAGAAATCTGTGTGTTCTTGTACACCAGTCAACGTAGGTAAGCATGCAGGTACAGCAGGTAGTGAAGAAGGCTAATAGCATGCTGGCCTTCATAACAAGAGGGATTGAGTATAGAAGCAAAGAGGTTCTGCAGCTGTACAGGGCCCTGGTGACACCACACCTGGAGTACTGTGTGCAGGTCTGGTCTCCAAATTTGAGGAAAGACATTCTGGCTATTGAGGGAGTGCAGCGTAGGTTCACGAGGTCAATTCCTGGATTGGCGGGAATACCTTACGCTGAAAGACTGGAGTGACTGGGCTTGTATACCCTTGAGCTTCGAAGACTGAGAGGGGATCTGACTGAGACATATAAGATTATGAAAGGATTGGACACTCTGGAGGCAGGGAACATGTTTCCGTTGATGGTTGAGTGCCAAACCAGAGGACACAGCTTAAAAATACTGGGTAGACCATTTAGGACAGAGATGAGGAGAAACGTCTTCACCCAGAGAGAGTGGTGGCTATGTGGAATTCTCTGCCCCAGAGGGCAGCGGAGGCCCAGTCTCTGGATTCATTTAAGAAAGAGTTGGATAGTGCTCTCAAGGATAGTGGAATCAAGCGTTATGGAGATAAGGCAGGAACAGAATACTGATCAGGAACAGCCATAATCATATTGAATAGTGTTGCACGCTCGAAGGGCAGAATGGCCTACTCCTGCACCTATTGTCTATTGTCTACTGTCAATGAATAATCGCCTCACCATTTTTGATGTACTCAATAAGTCAACTCTCATCCCTCGAATCTGTCTAATGAACAATCCTATTTACTTGATGCATCAGCATGCTGATGTTATGTTTCATACACAGGATCTCTCCAATCCATTTGTACTGCTCCTTCTTTTGAGAGTTCCCTTTATTAAATAACAGTCTGCCTTTTCTTTCTCAGTGTCATGCACAAGCTCGGATGCATATTGCACTCAGCTCCCGCCATCACGCTGTCAGTATAAATTGTAAAAAACTGAAACTGTAGAGCTGATATTTCTAGTACTCCAGTAGATTCGTCTCTATCATAAAGTTCAATGAATCCTGATTGTCCAATTTCTATGTGTTAACCAACGGATCCCATACTAATTCACTATCCATCATACTGTGAGCTTCTGTATTGTGAAAGAACCTTTATTTTGAGATACCTGGTGGAAAATCTTCAGAAAGCTTCGTGTCTACCAGTTCCCCTTTATCAAGTCCGATTGTCACATTCTCCGTCATCTCCAGAAAAAAACCTTTGCATGATTTTACAGACAAAATATAGTTACCCTTTCACAAAAACATACTGACTCTGAGTGAAGTCTTTCTCATAGCCCTGCAGTCCCTTCCTTCATTACAGACTCTCACAGATTCCTAGCAACAACAGTTAGGCTAAATGGTTCCTGCTTTCAGTCTCGCTCGTTTCTTGAAGACAGGCGCCACATTGGAGGGTCTCCAGTTTCGCTGGACCACTCCTGTAATCCAGAGATTAAGGAATATTTCACACAGTGCCACCAGTCACTCTGTACCAACTTCCTTCAAAACCAGTTATGAATTACAGCTGACCTGTCTATCATTAGTCTTATCTGTGTTTTTTTAATTCCCTTGTTCCTTTAATTAGAGGAAGTTCAAGAACTTCCCTCCTATTCCCATTTTGTTTTTATCATTGAAATGCTAACAATGCCTGTAGGGAATAACGTAAAATGCTGATGCCAATTATCTATCTGTTTTTTCCCAGTCGCCAGAGCCCTATTCACACCCTTCAAATGTCCTCAGTATACTTTCCTGACTTTTTTTCTCCCAAAGGTCACACACTCATCTTGAACTCTTTTCAAATGCACGGAAAAGCTTCTGCTGCTTGTTTTTATATTAGTTGCCATTTTACTTATATCGTATCTTTTCTTCCTTTTTCCATGCTTTCTACATTCATACAGTCATATCGCGCACAAACAGACCCTTTGGTCCAACGTGTCCACGCTGAACAGGTTCTCCAAACTAAACTAGCCCCATCTGCTTACATTTGGCCCTTATGCCTCTAAACATTTTCCTTTCATACGCTTGTCCAAATGTCTTTCAGATGTTGCAACTGTACTTGCATCTACCACAATTCCCCTGTCATCTCATTCCAGACACATACCACCCTCTGCATGAAAAAGATGCTCCTTTGTCCCTTTTATATCTTCCCCCTTTCACCATAAAGCTATGCATCTGTGTTTGAACTCCCCTTCCTGTGGAAAAGATCTTGGCTACTCACCCTATCTATGCCTCCCATGATTTTATTAACTTCTATAATGTTACCCCTCAACCTCTTATACTCCATCTGGTACTAACTTCAAGAACAAGCATTTAAAGATAAGCACTGCAAATTTGAAACAATATTCAAAATGACAGGTAAACAATACTCAGCCCAAACTTCATACCGTGATTTGCATTTCTCCATGTTACAATATGAAGGCAGCATGAAACGCTTACTAGTGCCAATAAGAAGTGAAACACCTGAATTCCTATGTTTAAAGTGGATGATGACCTCTACGGTAAAAACGTATCTCTGGCCAGATCTATGTAAGAAAAGGAATATTTATACCACACAGTCAGCATGCACTTGCCTTGAGCAGAGTGAGATGAAGGTTAAGCAAACATTTCGAAATTTCGATCAAAGTGCGAATTCAGTGCAAATGGCGAGAGGTGTTTTCAATAAGGTTTACTCAAAGAAGGAAACTTTCCTGAATGAGATGTGAGTGGGAGGTGTAAAACAGCATGAATGGAGAGGCAGAACCACACTGAGACACTGAGTCCAGAGGCAAAGTGGCAGCACAAAACGCAGCTTGATGCTAGTGCAGTGAAGGTAGACTGGATCAAAGAGCTTCAGGTGAAGTGGGTAGGGAACATAATGTGAGAGAATGTGCTCTGTAATTGGAGAGGGAGAACCTGTAATAAGGAAGGGGAGACGAGCAGAAAAGAGGATGGAGCAGCAATGGTCGGGTTTTCTGTGGCGTAACTCAGGAAGCACAGCTGACGTTCATGCCCAGAATCTGCTTCTGATCCCTGAAATAAACATTCTATATCCGGCCCTACACTAACACTCATTAAATTGTGATTGAATAGTATCCATGACAGTTTTTGTCAACCATGGGTGGTCTATTTTCTTATCGAGTCGTTCTTTTTGAACAGAAACAATAATTGCTGAGCGTTTTGGGATATCTGCTTGAATGTCCGCCCATGTACACCTACTTAACTTCCTCTGGGCCTATTTCCACATTCCACTTCAGAATAAATAGAGACAACCCATTTATCAAATTAACACTTATTTTACATCCATTTTTCATCTGTTTCTCTTTAACCACAATTAAAAGGCCATTCCTCTGTGTCATTGCAATCTGTAACCTTTCGCCCAGTATAATCTCTCAGTCTATTATTCCCAGTAAGATGACCGATGTATCAGTCACGAGTGTGGGTGAAAATACCAGGGTCAGAACCGTGTGTACCTAAAACTGATGACAACTCATTTAAAGCTACCACACTTGACTACTCACTTACATTGCAAACAGCAGGACTAACATCTGATAGAGAGGACGAAATGATTACAAAGCAAACAGATCAGTTCGAAGCTCTGCACTCCTGCCACAGCCAGTCAGAAATGGAGTTGAACTATGGAACAACTGATGAAAGAAGAGGACACCATACATATTTTTTTTTAGAAAGTTCAATGGAATTAGGGTTTTGCTGGGTACGTCATCATTTATTGCCCACAGGGCAGTTAGGAGTCAAACATATTGCTGTGGGTCTGGAGTCACATGTAGGCCAGAGCAGGAATGAGTTGCAACTTCCTTCCGTAAAGGGCATCAGTGAACCAGATGGGTTTCTCTCACAATCAGCAATTGATTCTTGATCATCATTCGACTCTTAATTCCAAATATTTCTTGGATTTGAATTCCACCATTTGCTGTAGCAGGATTCGAACTCAGGTCACAAGAGCATTGCCTGGGTCTCGAGACTAACAGCTCAATACCACTAGGGTATTGCTTTGCCATTCCCCGAAAGAATGGAACCTTGCTGCACATCAGTGTAAAATACAGTGTGCAATGTCTGCACAATCCTCAGTCAGAAGCGTTCCTTGGATGATGCCCACAGAATCACAGATGCCAGTCTCCAACCAATTCGATTCGCTGCAATGACATGAAGAAACAGCTTAACACGGTAGATACGACAAAGGCAATGGGCCCTGACCTCATTCCTGCAATAGGACTGAAGACTTGTGCTGCACAACAAGCCGTGTCCCTGGGAAAGCTGTGTCATTCCAGCTCCAACTCTGACATCTCCCTGGCAATGTGGAAAATTACTCAACTATGTCCAGTTCCTTCAGAGGACAATAATTACAATCTGACCATTAACCACCCCCTCGGTCCCATCACCACAGTCAAATTTGTGGGATTTATTTTTGACAGTGCTGTCAAGCAGCACAGAAATAATCTGTTCAGTGTGGTTTCCAATCGGTCCCCATGTGGAGATGGTGCTGTTGTTGAAATGTCACTGGATCCAGACCCGACTAACGCTCTGGCAGCTGGTGGAAGTTAAAATCAATTAATAAAATATCGAAATCTGAAATCTTCTGCCAGTAACAGTGACATTGAAGCTAATGTCGATTGTAAACACTAGTTTCCTTCCTAATGTACTTTCATTGCTTTCCTGTTCTGGCCTAAGAGTGACTCCAGGCACACAGACATGTGATAAACGCTTCAACGGTTTCAGAAACGGCTAAGCAAGACCCTCTATTGTATCAAACTGTTCCGACCACTTAATGGATAAAATTGGACAGAACACCCGGCACCAGCCTCGGTATTAGAAAAGGGAAAGGGAAACACAATCCTGTTGATCCTGCAGATACCTCCTTTCTAACAACTGAGAGCTTATGACACATGTACAGAATTTTCCCACAGACTGCACAGGAACATTGGGAAACGAGTAGGTCATTCAACACATTGAGCCTCCCCCATTCTAGTTTTTGGCCGAACATCTCTTTAATTAATTGTTTTCCTAAACACTGCGTACTGTGTATCCTTTGAAGTGATTAACTATCGGAACAATATGATGTAGGCACTTCAGTCCATCATTTTTGCTTTCCCATTCAATATAACATTGGTTGATCCTCTGTCTCCACACCAAACGTCTGCTGCAACTTGTCCCTTTAGTGTCTAGAAATACTTAACGAAATTCAGTGCGCTGACTTCCACAGGCTTGTGTAGCATAACATTCCCAGATTCACCAGTCTGTGAGTGCAGATATTTATTCTTATCTCAATGCAGAGTGTCCTGACTGTACCTAATACTGTGGCTCCTTGTTTTAGACATCCCAGCCAGGGGAATTACCATCCCTGCTTCCAATATTTCTCGCCCTGTCAGAGTTTTATATATTTCACTGAGTTCTTCACTCATTTTCCTAAACCACATGGAATACAGGCCCAGTCGCCCCAAACTCTGCTCCCACAACAAGTTTGTCATCCTAGAGATCAGTCTGGTCATTCTTTGCTGCTCTCCGTCAATGTCAGGTTTGTCCTCTTTAGGTAAGGAGAACAAAACTGCACACAATACTGCACAATGTTCGAGATAGGGTCTCACCAAGGTCCTGTACAGCTATAATAAGACAGTCTTATTCCTGGACTCAAATCCCCAGGAAATTAAGGTCAACACACTATTTATCTTCCTAATTGTTTTCTGTTGCTCCAATAATACTTTCAGTGACTGGTATACAGGGAGATCCAGATTCTTTTCAATGTTACATCTCCCCAGTTGGTGGGTCTATGTGCACTGGGCAGCGTGCCAATACCAATCTCAGTATTTACGTCTTCACTGCCCTGCATGGGCTTTGGAGTCCGGTGAAGAAGTCAACAAAGTTAAGCCATTAGTATCTTCATAGACGAACATTTGCACATCAACTCCTTTTGAAATGCTAGCCTGATATGCTATTTTTCCGATCAAAGTGCTCAATGTTCCGTCCATCCACATTGCTGTTCATCTGCCACGTATTTGCCCATTCCCTCCACGTGTCTCATTCACCTTGAATTTCTTCACATCCGCCTCACCCACTCAATACTCAGTTAGGTGCCATCAGCAGATTTTGAAAGATTACATTTAATACCCTCGAGCAGATGTTTGATCTGCTTCCTGAATAGATGGGGGCCAAAGATCAATTCCTGGATTATCCTGCTAGTGCTTGCTTTCCACTCCAAAACAAAGTAACCGTTTATTCTGACTCACCTTTTTCCTGTCAGCTCTCTCCCTTTCTCAAGCCATGCCGGTATATTATATCTCACTGCTGCACACTGTTATGGGCAAGGACAGACCATCTCAAATCATTTCAAGGAAGCAGTGTAGACTCAACCTTTACTTGTTGCCTTAAGTAGGTGTAAGGCAGATATTCCAGGACTGATACAGCTGCTCAAACCACTTGGTCTTAAATAGAACAGAATTTATTTTCAAAATTACAGAATGAAACACAAACAGAAGAGAACAGCATACTGAATAACAACCTATCCGAAAACCCAACAGATTATCCTAACTTAATGATGTTAGCAAATGAAATGCATAAGGAAAACTAAGAACTGACTTTCAATCCAGCCTACAAAAATGTAGGGCATTACTGTATAACATGATTAGGGATGACAATACCCAGAGACAGCCAATTAGAAGTCATGTCCATGCAACTAGTTACACAGTACGTAGAACTAAATTGAGTAATCCCAGTTTTGTCGTTTTAAAGTTGTATAAATAAATAATAAAAAATGTTAAAAGTTGACTACTCAACTAGTCTTCCAGGTGAACCTTTCTGGTTCTCAATAGCACTTCACTTCTCAACTGAGAATCTGAAAATAGTTCAAAGATATTGGGCGGCACGGTGGCACAGTGGTTAGTACTGCTGCCTCACAGTGCCAGGGATCCGGATTCTATCCTCGCCTCAGGCAACTGCGTGTGTGGAGTTTGCAAATTCTCTCCGTGTCTGCGTGGGTTTCCTGCGGGTGCTCCGATTTCCTCCAACAGTCCAAAAATGTGGAGGTCAGGTGAATTGGCCATGCTAAACTGCCCGTAGTGTTAGGTGTACGGGAATGGGTGGGTTGCGCTTTGGATTGTCGGTGTGGACTTGTTGGGTCAAAGGGCCTGTTTCCACACTGTAAGTAATCTAAATCTAAGATGTTGTTCGAAGTACCTGAAACAATCCCCATAAACATCCAATGGAAAAAGCGAAAGGCAAAATTAAACGCAGGTTCTTCCAGGAGAGATATCAGAGAGAGGGAGGATCAGCATGGACCTGCTTCTTTGGGTCCGACAGCTTCACAATTGGCTGCCTGCTTTCAGTATGCAGCCAGTCTGTGAAAAATCAGTCCAACCAAACCAAAGCAGAGGGTCTGCATTGGGAGAACAGGCCGCTCCTCTTTCAGAAGGACAGGAGGAGGAGTAGGCCACCTAGTCCTTTTAACCTGCTCTTCCATTCAATAGATAAAGGCTGATCTACTTGTGGACTCATAGCCACTTACCCGCACTCTCACCGTATCTATTATTTACTTCATTGTTCAAAACAAATTTATCTCAGCTTGAAAAACATTTACTGAAGTAGCGCCAACTACTTTACTGGGCAGGGAATTCCATAGAATTACAAGCCTCTGGGTGAAAAGGTTCTTTCTCAATTCAATTCTAAATCTGCTCCCTCTAATATTGAGGTTATTCCGTCTTGCCCCAGCTTCACCTGCCAGTGTAACCATCCTCACGACTTCATTCTGATCACTTCTCTTCTTAATTATTTTTTGTTTCTATAATATACTCCCCTCATTTTTCTGAATCCCAATGAATATAATGCTGATGAACTTAGTCCCTCCTCATGTGCCAACACACTCAACTCCGGAATTCACCAGAGTGAACCTTCTCTGCACCACCTTCACTGCGAGTACATCGTTTTGCATGTAAGGAGGCCAACGCTGCTCACATTGCTCCAGGTATGACTTCACCAGCACCCTGTACAGCTGCAACATAATCTCCCTGCTTTTTAGCTCAACCCCTTTCACGACGAAGAACAAAAGACCATTTAACTTCCAACTTACTTTATGTACCTGCAGACTAAACTTCTGTGAGTCATGCACAAGGACACCCAGGTCCCTCTGCACAGCAGCATGCTGCATCTTCTCACCATTAAAGTTATAATCCTTTTTACTGGTACTCCTAACAAAATAGGTTACTTCATATTTATTAACATTGCATTCCATCTGCCAGACCTTTACCCATTCATGCAATGCAACTATGTTCCTCTGCAAAGTTTGACAGTACTCTGCACACTTTGCTCTGCCGCTCATCTTCGTGCCATCTTTAAACTTTGACAAACTGCGCATGCTCCCAACTCCACATCATCCAAATAAATTGTGAATAATTGCAACCCCAACAGTGATCCCTGAGGCTTTAAGCACTGGTTTCCAGCCAGAATAGCACTCATTTATACCCACTCTTTGCTTCCCATTAGTCAACCAATCTTTTATCCATGCTAATACTTTACCCGTAACGCCGTCCATCTTTATCTTATGCAGCCGCCTACTGCGTGGCATCCTGTCAAAGCCTTTTGGAAACCTAGATACACCCCATCCACTACGGCCTCGTTGGCTACCTTGCTCGAAATGTCTTCATAGATTTACAAAAGACTTGTTAGGCATGATCTGCCCTTCAGGAACCCATGCTGCATCTGCACGATGGGCCGATTTCTATCAAAATGCCTTGCTATTTCTTCCTTGATAATACAGTTAAGGCATCTTCCCCACTACACAAATTAAGCTAACTAGTTTATAATTCCCCATCTTTTATCGACCTGCTTTTTTAAACAGTGGCGTCCCATTTGCTGTTTTTAAATCTGCTTGGACTGCCCCAGAATTCAGCAAATTTTAGAAAATTACCACAAGTGCACTTGCTATTTCTCCCGCTGCCTTCTTAGTACCCTGGGATACCCTGGGCAAGGAGATTTATGCACCCTTAGCTCCATTAGCTTGCCCAACACTACCTCCTCTGTAATAATGCTTGTTCACAAGTCCTCACCTACCCTAATCTCTTTGGTAAAAAACAAGGACTGCAGATGCTGGAAACCAGATTCCAGATGAGAGTGGTGCTGGTAAAGCACAGCAGTTCAGGCAGCATCTGTGGAACAGGAAAATTGACGTTTCAGGCAAAAGCCCTTCAAGCCTTTCATCAGGAATCGAGTATACCTGATGAAGGGCTTCCGCCTGAAACGTAGATTTGCTCCTCAAATGCTGCCTGAACTGCTGTGCTTTACCAGCACCACTCTAATCTAGAATCTTTCTCTTTGTCGATCACTGGCATGTTACTAATGTCGTCCACTATGAAAACTGGTACAAAATACTTGTTCAATGCCTCAGCCATTTCATCATATCCTATAACAAATGCTCCTTCTCATCCTCTCAAGGACCAACATTTTAGTTAGGCACTCGTCTTCATTTTATATATTTAAGGAATCATTTGCTATCTGTCTTGATATGCAGTGCTAGATTTTTTTCGCGTGTTCTATCCTACTTTTCTGTAAAGCGCTTTTCGTGGCTTTCTGTTGACCTTTAATGTTTTCCTAGTCTTCAAGGTTCCTGCTGTTCTTGGCCATTTTGCATTCCTTCTCTTTCAATTTGATAGCCTTGCATATTTGCTTATACGCCCAACACTACCTCCTCTGTAATAATGCTTGTTCACAAGTCCTCACCTACCCTCATCTCTTTGGTAAAAAACAAGGACTGCAGAAGCTGGAAACCAGATTCCAGATTAGAGTGGTGTCTAGATTAGAGTCTTTCCTTTTCACTGAATATAGTTTTGCTTAGGACTTTGAAAACTTCCTTTGAAAATCCTCCACTGCTTGTCAACTCTCACCATAAAGCATTTGTTTCTAGTCGACTTTAGCCAAGTCTTCCCTCATTCTGTTGTAGAATGCCTCGTTTAAGCACATGACCCTGGTATTGAATTTTGTCTTCACATCTCCATCTATATTTTAAATTCAACCATATTGTGATCAGTCCTTCCAAGTTGATTCCTAACTATGAGGTCATTAATTATTTCAGTCTCATTACACAGGACCGGATCGAGCATAGCTTACTCCTCATTGTATGTGTTTTAATTTTAGACTTGAAAGCATTCCCAAGTAGTGAAACCCAGTCTTTTCGGATTCACTGCTTTTACGACCACTATGAAAAAGAAACAAGGACAGCATAACCTTGTTGAAGGAGTAGCAGTTTCACAACACTAGACTTGGGACTTCATGAAACAGTTTCTGAAAATCCAAATTCACTGCATATATTGCTTCGCCATAATTTATTTCCCAATCAGATTCTTAAATATGATTCGCCATTAATAATTTGGCATTGACTTGATCCATGGACATTACTTTCAAATTAGCAGGATTCTCAAAGTTCTCTGGCAAAGCATTCTTTCTAATGGACTCTTGTATTGTCCTGACTGCTTCTTTGGTGTTAAGCAGACTGTAATTCCCTGCTGTTTCCCTGCCTCCTTTACAAATATTGGGGTTACATTTGCTGCTCTCAAATCTGTCAATTCAATAATCAGGAATTTGGAAGATGGCAAGCAAAGTATCCATTATTCCCATGGCCACCTCCTTTAGGAATCAGAGATAAAGATTATCAGGCCATGGGGATTTATCAGATTTTTCAGTCAAAATATTTTCTCCAAAACTGTTTATTTCCTGATTTGATTCTACTTCCTTTCTTTCTCAGTAGACCGAGAATTGTTCGGAAGCATTTTTAAAAAATTTTTTCATGAAGGCAAAACTGAAGTAGTTGCTTCATAGTCTGCCATTTCCCTGTTCTCCATTCGCTGGTTTTGGACTGTAAGGAAGCTCCAATTATATTTGCCAAAATTTCACCTTGGTATATTGTACATTGAGAAGATTTTACATTTCATGCTCGTTAATATATTCTTCCAAAGCCCATTAATTCCTGTCTTAAGCTGTTCAATGATTAACCTTCCATATCCATACAATCACAGAAGCATAGACTCTGCACCATCAAAAATACAGCACGATCTAGATTATTGAAAATTTCCTACATCAGTCCCGTAGCCATGAATAGTATGACACTTCAAGTGCTCGTCCAAATAATTTTTAATGGTTGTGAGGTGACACGTGATAACTGCACCCCCCCCCCCCTTAGGAAGTGCATTCCAGACCCCATGACCCTCTGGGTGAAAAACAATCCCTGAATCATCTCTAAACCTCAAATCCTTCCCTTTAAAAGTGTGCTCTGCTGTTCTTGGCCCTTTGACTAAAAGGAACAGCTGCTTTCTATCTACCCTGTCCATGTCCCTCGTAATCTTATCCTTCTGAATTACATCCCCCTAAACATTCTCTCATTCAAACTAAACAACACGAGCTTATCCAGCCTCTCTCCATAGCTGATATGCTCCAACATTGGAAACATCCAGGTGAATCTCTGCACCCCCTTCAGAATAATCAAATACTTTCTGTAGTGTGTCTTCCAGTACTCCATATTGGCCTCACCAAAGTGCCACATAGATCTTGTAATCTATGTCTCGATGAGTAAAGGTTATGCTTACAGCTTCCATTGACTTCTTACGTAACCTTTTATCCTCCTACATCACATTGAAGAATGTGTGGAAAAACTCCATCTGAGCTTCCTTGTGCGCTACATTTCATTTGGTTCCTTCTTCAAAAGTGCATCACCTCAGTTATCAGAGTTACACTCCATCTGCCATTGATCCACCCATCTGACCATTCCATCTGTATCTTACTGTAATATAAGACCTTCCTCCTCACTGCCAAACACACGGTCAATCTTTGTGTCAAACACAGACTTACTTATCACACTCCCACTCCCCCTCTACGTTCATATCTGCACCATTTATGAATACCACAAGAAATAAGGGACACAGCACTGATCACAGTGGTACACCAGGAGACACCGGTCTCCAGTCACACAAACAGCCTTCTACCACCACATATTTTTTGCAAAATTTTCTTTAAGACTGATCTGATACACATTGGTGTATAGTTCCCTACTCTATCTCTACCACCCTTCCTATAAAGGGTGTTCTCCAGTCCTCGGGCACCTTACCTGTCACCAGGTTCTATTTAAATATTTGCATCAGCGCCTTTCATCACTTGTCTCCAACTGCAGCCTGAGATGTATCTGATCTGGATCTGGACATTGGTCCAATTTTTTACCAGCCAATACATCACATCTTATCCTTCTCACCTGCTCACATCTTCTATCAATCTGTAAAAGAGCTTCCCATTCCATCTTCTTGAATTCTGTACCTGGCTCCTCCTTTTCCCAAGTAAAACAGACGTGAAGTTTTCACATAACAATCAATCAGCGTCTCCAGTTTCACACACAAATTTCCGCCTTGATCCCAGACCAAGTCTCTTCAGCAGACCATTGTGCCATCTAAGGAATTAATCTGGAGAAAGCCCATTTAGTATATGTGATCAGTATATTTTACTTAGATCACGACATCAAAATTGTACAGGTACACTCTCCCCAACACTCTGTGTTACTCGTGCAGAATGTCTTTAATT
This sequence comes from Chiloscyllium punctatum, assembly GCF_047496795.1. Classification (NCBI taxonomy): domain Eukaryota; kingdom Metazoa; phylum Chordata; class Chondrichthyes; order Orectolobiformes; family Hemiscylliidae; genus Chiloscyllium; species Chiloscyllium punctatum. The sequence continues at coordinate 78,106,720 of NC_092752.1, read as the reverse complement.
CGAGTCGGAGCAAATCACTGCAGAAGCTGGATCTGAACTGAAACCAACACATGCTAGAGATCACAGTGAGTCATACAGCATCTGTAAAGTGAGAACAAGCTAACACTTTGAGTCTGGTTGATTCTTCATCGTCTGTATTCGGATTCTCTTAAAATGAAGGCGTTTAAAGGGAGACAGCACTGAAACCTGTGGCACACCAGCGTACACCGGTTTGCAGTTACACAAACAGCCTTCTACCACCACCTATGTTCTCCAGTGGTTTCTCGAATGCTTACCTTCCCCTGTTTGGATATGTTCCTCCCAATACACTTTGCTGTAATGTTTTCCCCTAACTTACTGTGTGTGCTGATTAAAGCTCCTCCTGAATATCTGACTGTACCATATTCACTGATTCGCAGTTATTTACAAATATAAGAGATATCTTCAAGAAAAATTTTGTAAATTGCAACTTCCCTTTCATAAATGCAGAACAATTCACTTGAAATTTGCTATTACTTTCTCAGTGTCCAATAAGATCTTCGTGACAAAAGGTTGCAACAGTTTCCCTACTGTGGATAACAACTAACTGGCCTGTAGTCCTCCACTCTCCCACTTCTTCCCTTCATAAATCATTTGAATGCATTTATATCCTTCCGAAGTGAATACAGAGAAATACAGTGGTCCCTTTTGCAATCAACATATGTATTGCTGTTTTCTCTGAAATTTCAGTTTGAATTATACCCGGTCTGTCAGACTGATCAGTCCTCATCCCAGTTCTGTTTCCAAATACTACCTTGTAACTGTATATGAATGATTTTAGTCTTTAGTTACAAATGTCCCGTGGTGACTTGGCATTTCTGGGAGATTTTCTGGATCTTCCTCTTTGAAGACAGATGCAATGTTTCGTCTTCTTGTCATTTTTCTGTTCTCTACAATAAATTCTCGTATCCACACATTCGCTGTGCCACATTTGATCTTGATTTCATTTTCCTTTCAAGTAGCAACAGACGCTTTTCGCCAGTATTTACAATTAACAAAGAAAATCACAGCACAGGAACAGACCCTTCAGCCCTCCAAGCCTGTATCAATCCAGATCCTCTATGTAAATCTGTCGCCTATTTTCTAAGGATCTGTAAACCTCTGCTTCCTCATATTAAATGATGCTATCGTCGCCGCCTCTACAACCTGAGCTAGCAACACATTCCAACCACCCACCACCCTCTGCGCAATGAACTTTTCGAGCATATCTCCAATAAAATGTTCCCCTTTTATTTTGAATTCTTGACCCCCAGTAACTGAGCCCCTCACTCTGGGAACAAGCTTCTTGCTATCCACCCTGTTTACATCTTTCAAGATTTTGTAGACCTCAATCATGTCCTCCCTCAACCTCCATCTTTCTAATAAAAATAATCCTAATCTATCAAACCTCTCTTCACATGTCATTCGCTCCATACTAGGCAACATTCTGGTGAAAATCCTCTGCCTCTTTCCAAAGCATCCAGAGCCTTTCAGTAATGTGGAAACCAGAACAGTCCGCAGTAGTCCGAATGTGACTGAACCAAAGTCCTATACAACTGTAAAACGGCCTGCCTACACTTGTACGCAATAGTTTCCAACAGATTCCCTCCTGTTGGTGACGAGTTAACTACTGTGGTTCTCCACTTCTTAAATTGTTAGAATGCAGGAAGGAAGTATGCTGTATGCCTTCTTGATCATTCTATCGACCTGCCATTTTCAGCGAACAATGGACCTGAACACCCAGATCTCTCTGTACATCAATTTTCCATAGGGCTTTTTTCCAGTTTCTGTATAATTCGTTCTCTAATTGAATCTTCCAAACTCCATCACCTCGCATCTGCCTTTTCTCCACCCAACTCTCCAATCTATCTGCATTGAGCCGTGTTCTCTCACAGTCCCCCAAATTTCTGCTACTCTACCAATCTTAGTGTCATCTTCAAACTTGCTAATCAGACCACCTATACCTTCCTTCAGATCATGTAAATATATCACAACAAACAGTGGTCCCAGCACGGATCCCTGTCAAACACCACACAGAAGATTTTTCCATTTTGAGAAGCTCCCTTCCATTACTACTCTCTATCTCCTGTTGCCCAGCCAGTTCTCTAATCCATCCAGCTGGTACACCATGGACCCCTGCGCCTTCACCTTCTTCATCAGTCTATCTCATCAAACACCTTACTGAAGACCATGTATTTGATATCTACAGCCCTTTCTCCACTATCAACTTTGTCATTCCTCAAAAAATTCTATTACGTTTGCTAAGATGTGACCTTCCCTGCAAAAACCATGGAAGGTCTTGTGTGGAGTCCGACTTGTTTTACCCTGGAGTCATACTGGTTTTATTTCCAAAGCAGGACTTTATAAAATACCACAATGATTGGCTGCGCACAAATTGAATGTTATTTTGAACAAAATGCAATCTATCCCCAAATATAAATCTGCAAACGCAAATTAGCCCCACCACATTTATAGGTGTGTCTGTGCGAGAGATGCGGATTGTGTATGTGTGTGTGTGTGTGTGTGTGTTTGTGGGTGTGGTGGGGCGGTGGGCTGGCGTGAGAGTGAGAGAGAGATGATGTGTATGTTTGTTTCCATGTGTGTGAGCGAATGAGGGTGTGTGTGTATGTTTACGGATGAGAGTGAGAGTCTGTGCTCACTTTTAAGACAAGGCAGATTTGGCAGATCCCTTTCCCCACATACACCCATTCCATGTTTTCAGAGCGTCCATGCTCTGCAGCCTCTGCTCAATTAGTTGTTCATGTTACAGACACCGATGATGTAACTACAGTCTCCATGCTCCATCTAGAGTTGGGTCACCAAATGCTCTGGTCTCCCTGAATGTCTGAGGTAGCTCACCACACAACCTCCAGCAAACCATCCCCATCCCCATCCCCTCCACTAACTTTTCAATAACATGAGACAATCAGACTTCCCTCCACTGAAAGTGAGATATCTACTCCTTTATAATTATAATTCAGGGTCCTCCTCGTGTTCCTGACCACGTGATCAGCTGAGAGGGGGCAAACACAGGCGTTCAGTAGACAGGCACAGACCAAATTTTAAAGACATGATTCAAAGATGTTGAAACTCCCTGTCCAACATGAAGCACAACTTGGGACACACAGGGAAGTGAGCAATAACCCGAAACACAACCCCCTGTCCATGGAGCGCCATATGGGACACACCAGCAAGTGAACAACAGCCCAGCACACACACCGCTGTCCAACATGGAGGACGACGTGGGATATACAGAGAAGTGAACGGCTGCCCTGCACACACACACATCTCTTCATGAAACACCTTAAGGGACACAACAAGAAGTGAACAACATCCCAGCACACACTCCCCTGTCCATGGGGTAACACATGGGACACAGCGGGAAGTGAACAATAGCCTGACACACACCATTAAATTATTTCTGAACTTCATGATGCCAGCATTCGATACAATACACAACCAAAAACCAAGGCCAGAGAAAGATACAGATGGATAGAGACATTCACATTAAAGATAGAAACGGACAATTAAGCAAAAACAGAGCATGTTGTTGAAATATGAGATAAAAAACAAAGCAGTGGGTCTATGTGGTGCAGTGAGACCTTGGCGCATCAGGTCACAAGAATGAGAACATTGAATAAAGGTATTGCCAGATCAGCTGACCAAATTTGTTCCACTAAATTCTGAATTTGCCTCAGAACAAACGCAGAAACTATACACTGGGACAAGTAGACAACCCAGCGTGGAGAGCTATGCAGACTGCGCCAGTGTATTGCTCAGTAAACTGGTCTATCTGCCCAGCACGGAGAGCTGTGCAGACTATTCCAGTGTATTGCTCAGTAAACTGGTCTATCTGCCCAGCATGGGGAGCTGTGCAGACTGTGTTAGTGTATTGCTCGGTAAGGTGGAATATCTGCCCAGCATGGGGAACTGTACAGACTATGCTAGTGTATTTCTCAGTAAGGTGGACTATCTGCCCAGCATGGGGAGCTGTGCAGACTATGCTAGTGCATTGCTCAGTAAGCTGGACCAGCTGCCCAGCATGGCAGTATTGCAAAGCTTTGCCGGTATATTGCTGCTACATTTGCACTACGTAACTGACTAACACGGGACAATTTGCTGCCCATACTGCGAGTGACAGTCAATGGGCTCCCACAAATTAATGTCTCGGTATCTTCATGCATTAGTTCAAGACAAGGGGCTCTTTATGTGCGTGTGTGTGTGGTTCTGGGGCAGTGTTAGATGTGAAAATCACTGTCTAAGAGAGACCACACATGGAGGAAATCAGTTTAAATGTGAACAACTGTTAGGACTTGATATAATGGACAGAGAGAGATAGTTCATGGGCAGCTGTTAATGACGTTCTTGAGAATATTAAAGTAAAGGCATTGCCGGACCTAATAGCATTGTAGATCAGTACGCACAGGAATGATGGATGGATGGGGAGTTCTGTGTGATATCAGATATGAGCTGTGGAGTATTGATGCAGAGTTGTTTCTGCAGGTTTGCGGCTGTGAGTGTCAGCAACAGACGAATGCCTTCTTTAAGACTGTATTTCACAGCTCATGGTTCAAATAGCAGATAGGATGAGCCAGTGAATTATATACTGGATTTATCAGTAGTTATAATTAGGAATGTTCAGGATGTAGTGTCAGGAATTGGTTCATGTCCAAAGGGATCACCACTGTTGTTATTTGTCTATTTCAGCTTCAGGTATTGGCCGGGGATGAGATGGAGTCAGAGGTAGGAAATGCAGTTTGTAACCAGAACAGAAGATAGTGACCTCAATGCTTTCAATATTTCGATAGCAAGTGCAGTGATACAGCGAATCATGGTTCACAGCTGTAACTGAGCAAGTCAACATACCAACCCATGAGTAACACTGCCAGAAGCAAGGAGGGAGAGAGTGATTTAAAAATTTAGCAGTGGTTTGTCAAGTGAATATGTGGAGTTAGAGCCTTAGCAGGAACAATAACAGTGGCAAGGAGGGTCGAGTGAATGAAAGAAAAGTATTACTGTGAAACATGATTTATTGAATTAATAACTGAACAGTGAGACTGACCAGGAACACCAACAAAAGCCAGAATTGGATAATACAAATATTGTATAATGTAAAGTGCATATTTGTTCTGCCATGATAATGACTTAGATTCAATTACTTACAGTTTGGAAACTGGCCCTTCGGCCCAACAAGTCCACACCGCCCTGTTGTAGCGCACGCACCCAGACTCATTCCCTAACACTACGGGCCATTTAGCGTCGGCAATTCACCTAACCTACACATTCTTGGACTGTGGGAGGAAACCGGAGCACAACCACGCAGACACGGGGAGAATGTACAAACTCCACACAGTCAGTCACCTGAGTTGGGAATTGAACCCGGGTCTCTGGTGCTGTGAGGCCGCAGTGCTAACCACTGTGCCACCGTGCCGCCCAGAAAGGTACATTATGACCTTCGATCATAATATGTAGAAGGAAACCAACCATCCCTGTATAAACTCCTGCCCATTCTTGTGACATTCCATTCTAATGTTCTCAGATTGTGATCCATTGCTGTAACATTCCAGTCTAATTTTCTCAGATTCTGATTCATTGTTGAAACATTCCAGACTCTTGCGATCAGACTCTGATCTCTCCCCCCCCCCCCCAACAATCCTCCCCCGTCTCTCTGGAGCTGCTGATTCCTGTTAATATTGTTGGTGATGCTCCCACCATACTGTGGGATAACACATTGAATGGAGCCCACTTATCGTTAAGAGATGGAAACCGTCCACTGGGGTAATTCCAACCCATGGACACTAACATTAATAACAGTCACTGAACAAGCAGGTCCAGTTAATCCCTTCCTGACATCACTTTTCCTATCCCAATAAAAGAGAACATTTACTCGGTGTGGGTGGAATGGATGGGCATTGCTTAGGGATGGACCATAAATCTTTCAATATTCTTATTGTTTCTTTTGTATGTGGGAGTAGTGCCAGAAAACGGCAGGACAGTGTATATTACATACTGTTTATAAAGGGCGACAGTGAAAAAGTAACAGACCCGCTGAATAAGGTGACTGGTGGGGCAATTTCCAGAGCCAATAAACCAGTGTATATATTAATTGTCCATTTACTTTGTGTAATACTGCTTCTGGTTTTATGTGCACTGTTGTCAAATTCTTCTATAACTTTTGGACATCATTCAGAGCATCGAGGCTGCTGCGCAGGAACAGGAGGAAGTAATTCCGTCCCCATGCCCCTGTTACAAAGGGACAGGGGAGGCCATTGAGCCTCTCAAGTCTGTTACAGAGGGACAGGAGGAGGTCATTCTGTTTCTTGCGTCTGTTATGCAGTAACTATCAGTTGCAAAATACTTATGGAGAAGAATACTCCTAATATATAGTTTAAAGTTGACTCAGGCCAAATTTGAACGTTTTATGTTGGCACTTTGAAAAGCTTCTTTGGAGAATCTATTGGCAGGAAAGTGGGAGACCTTCACAAATGATTTACAGAGACTAGCGACAGCATGTTCCTGTCTATGAGCAGGGTAAGGCTGGTAGGTATAGGGAATGCTGAATGGCGAGCAGAATTGAGGTTCTTTTCAAGAAAAGGCGGAAGTATATGATAGGTAGAGACAGTAGGGATCGAGTGCATCCATTGTGGAGTACCAGGGATGTAGGCTAATACCCAAGAGGGAAATCAGGAGGGCAAAATGGGGACATAAGATATCTTCCAAAAATAGGGTAAGGGACATTCCAAAGTGATTCTACAAATACATTAAGGTCAAAAGAGTAACTAGAGAGAGAGAACAGGGCCCCTTAAAGATCAGCAAAGTGACCTATGTGTGGAACTACACGAGATCGGTGAGATAACAAATATTTTGCATCAGTATTTACTGTGGAGTAGGATATGGAAGTTAGAGAACTTGGGGAAATGAATAGTGATATGTTGAAATGTGTCCATATTCCAGAAGATGAGGAGCTGGATATTTTAAAATGCATTAAGGTGGATAACCCCCTCTGACCTTTTAAGTGACTCTTTGTTAGGCACATGGATTTTAGTACAATGAAGGGCATGAAGGTTAGTCTGACCTTAGAGTAGGATAAACTGCTGGCACAACATCAGCAGCTCAAGGGCCCGTACTGTGCTGCAATGTTCTATGATCCATGAACTAATCAGGTGTACCCCGGATCTGTTGGGAAGCTAGGGAAGTAATTGTTCGGTCTCTGGCTGAGATATCTGTATCATGGACAGTCACAGGTAAGGTGGTGCCATTGTTTAAGAACAGTTGGTAAGGAAAAGGCAGGAAACTGTAGACAAGTGGGACTGATGTTATTGGTGGGTAAGTTGTTGGATGGGATTCTGAGGGACAGCATTTACTTGTGTTTAGAAATGCAAATTCCGATTAGCGATAGTCAACATGACTTTGTGTGTGGGAATTCGTGTACCACTAACTTGATTTAGCATTTTGAAGAAGTGACGAATAAAATTGACGAAGGCACAGAAATAAAACTGTGGAATAGAGTATAGACTTTAGTAAAGCATTCAAAAAGGTTCCGCATGGTGAACTGATTAGCATGGTGAGATCACATGGAATAAAGGGAGAGTTGGAGGTAATTAGCTCAAAGGTAATAGACGAAGCAAATGTTTGTGAACTGTTGTTTTTTTTGAACTGGAGGCCTGTGACCAGCAGTGTACCACAAGGATCGAATGGATTTTGTCATTTTATATAAATGATTTGGATGAGAATACAATAGAAATGGTCAGTGAGTTTGCAGATAACACCAAAATTGGTGAGGTAGTGGACAGTGAAGATAGTTAACTCAGAGTAAACCGGGACGCTGATCAGATAGGCTAAAGGGCCGAGGAATGGCTGATGGAGTTCATTTTAGACAAACGGAAGGTGTAACATTTTGTTGAGGCAAATTGTGTTAGCACTTATAGGTAGGATCCTGTGAAGTGTTTTCAAACACAGACAGCTACATAGAAATTATAGAAGCCATGCAGTGTGGAACCAGGCCATTTGGCCCACAGAGTCCACACTGACACTGCAGATAACATCCTGACCAACAAACCCAAACGTTACCCCGGTAACTCTACATTTCCCATGGACAATCCAATGAACCTGCACATCCCTGCATACTGCAGAAAAATTTAGTGAGGTCACTGAACCTAACCTGGACATTTTTAGCTGTGAGAGGAAAACCAAACACCCAGAGAAACCTCATGCACACACAAGGAGAGCGTGCAACCACCGCACAGAATGTCACCAAAGTGTGGAATCGAACCCAGGTAATTGATGCTGTAAGGCAGTATTGCTCGCCACTGTGACACTCAATGACCAGCTGCGCGAGAAACTGCATCCTCCCACTTTCTCTGGATCTGTCACATCTGTTCAAATGATGCTGAATTGCTGTGTGGTGCTTCCAACAAGCCTTTCTTTACCTCCACAGGGCCATCAACTGTGACTGACACATTGCCTCCTCTTTGCCCTCACCCCTTCCCCTCTTCTCAGATCAAGTTGTCCATTAATACTGCAGCATGCAAGATAATTGCTGATCTAAAATAATACAAAGAGCTGCATATGCTGGAGATCAAAAACAAAAGCTGTTCTGATGAAGAATTCCCAAATTAAAAATGTTGATTCACTCTCTTCCTACGGAGGATTAGGAAAAAGTGAATGCTGAAGTGAATTCCTGATGAAGGGCTTATGACCGAAACATAGACTTTCCTGCTCCTTGGATGTGCCCTAATCTGCTGTGCTATTTGCGGGCCATACTTTCGACTTCCTTCCTTCAAATGGTACCAGACCCGTCGGGTTTTGCCTGCAAACGCTGTATATCTAGTTTCCTGTTTAGAACATACACATTTTTCCCTGCAATATTGACTTCCATACACATCTCCCACCAGTGTTTACTTGTACTTCTTGTTTATAACCTCCAGTCAAATTGTTTCTATATAATCTGATTGCTAAGGTGAGATGTATGGTAGATTCAGAGAGATCTTTCCTGAGGCCTTCCTTGATGTCACAAAACCTCGCTGCACTTTGTTCGAACAATATATGAATTGGAAAGGCAGAGAAGGAAATGGGCCAAGTGCAGGGAATTAGGGTTAATGTGGACGAACGTTTTGGTTGGTATGTACCAGGTTTGGCTGAAGGGCCTGTCTCCGTACATGACTGTAAATGAAAGTGGTTTTGGGTATAGACAGAGAAGGTGAGATTGAGCAACAATATCATGGAAGGATGTGCTCACAGGTTTCAGAATGCTGAGATATAGACAATTCGATAGCATCAGGCAAAATAAGCCAGTATTACCAGGAATGATGGTGAACGGAATATCGGTGTGAGTTCAGATGATGGAGAGTTGTGGATGAGGATTTGTTCTGCAGCTCTGTAACTGTGAATGGGGTCAGCAGAGTCTTCAACTCATCCGTCTGAAACTAACAATATTTTTTCTTTGTGTGATTTTCATTGAGTGAGACAGGGGGATTCTCTGCATGAGGCTGAGCTAGTTTCCTGGTGCTATTTATCGAACTCACCTCATGAACTACCCACTCTAACCCATGGTGTCACTCTCATTCAATGTTAACTCAATTCTCCCACCCACTTTGGCTGGAGGTACCCACCATCGCCCAGATGCCGCTGGATTCCATTATCCCTGGCGTTGGTGACATCTTTAAAAAGACAATGGGCACTCGATTGAGCTTTCCTCAGTTTGGAGCTGCTATGTAGGTTTTACACAGAACATCGCAGATAAGGGTCAATTACACCACGGTTTGTAAACAGGGTCACAGATATCTTGGCGGATGGGTTAGTACATCTCTTCCCAAAATGGGCCAAACCACCAGACCCACCGAGCATGATCTGAGCTCACCACCCAGCTCAGTGCAGTATCTGCGATCAGTAGCAATCTCCAGCAAAACAGGACAAACATCGATAACATTCCCAACTCTGTGAGGATAAGGGGCATCATATGCTGTCTGGTCCCTCACACTCAATGTATGTCTGTTCTAGCACCGACACCTGAACAAGACTCATGCTCCACCACTCTCACTCTTGCATGCAGCACACCCCCCCCTCCCCTCCTCCCCCCCACCCTCCCCCGTGCTTCTTTCCTTGGTAATATCTCCACAGTTTGTAGAATGCTCCGGAGAATGTTGATTATGGAATGTTCCAGATAATATTCCAAATAATTCCCAGTTTCAGGAAAATGAAAATGAAAATGTGTAAAACATTCGGTGAAGGAACAGAGTGTTTTTTTTAAAATCATATGCAATTAAAATCCATAATGAGTCCATTTAGTCTTTCAAATGTGCTGTACCTTTTAATAAGATCGGGGGTGATCTGACTGACTCCTGAGCTTCACGTTGTAGGAACTTTCAATCATTCAGCCCCCGGTTTCCTGTCACAAACCAGACGACACTCACGCACTTTCTACCCTTGGTTTCTTCAAGCATGTGTTTGTGAGGCATTTCCCATGGGGACCAACCTTCCAAAAAATGTGTTCCGTCAGCTTTTTACTTTCATACAATGGTTACCATGTTCACACAGACCAATCAAAAATGTACTCATATTGTATAGTTATCGATATCTAATCACAATTAGTAATTCTGGTTATTTCGCTAGGGTCAACTTATTCAACCAAAGCTAGCATCCAATCAACTCTGTCGTTATAAAGTGCAATTTCTAGCAGAGATTTTTTTCCCCTCAGCCATTATCTTGACCGTTATCGGAATTGTATTTTTTTTTCCCCTTCTTATCAAAGTTTATATTTTACTTTGACTTTAGCTATTTCTATTTATAGCAGTTACACAGTCTCGCAATCTGTTGGCTGGATGGCTGGCTTGTTGAGCAGAGGAAAGCCAAAAGTGCATGTTTAATTCCCCACACAGACAGAGGTTGCCAAGAAGAGCACACCCGCTCAACATCATCCTGTCACCCGAGTTGTGATGACCCTTAAGTTAAACCATAATTTGTGGTCTCACTAATGAGAAAGTGGTCCTTTGGGACTCTATTCTATCCATGTTAACATTTTAATTTTTTCAAAAATATTTTTATTCAGAGAAAATCTTTTTAATGTTTCAATGAACCAATAAGTACCCAACTGAAAAACAATGCAAATTGAACACAATTACACCCATGTGCATGGACATAAGAAAAGGTAAATCAACGGACAGAAGAAAAATAAAAAAATTTTAAAAACGAATAGTAGAACTCAGTGTAACAAAGCTATAGCTCTCAACCTTCAAGAGCGTTAACTAATACACATTCATTTGTTTGTAATTCCTCCTCTCTGGACATTAGATTCATTAGTCAATTTCGTCATAGCTATATAAAAGTCCTTTTTAGAGTGGCAGATCAGCCTGTACCTTGGTAATTCAAAATAGGGCTGCCATGTCTTATAAAAATCCTCTATTTTATGATGCAACATACCTTTATAAAAGTCCAAAGGGCTATGCTCCATGACGAGGTTACGACAAACCAATAGACCCCGGGGGTTTTCAGACACCCAACACAACAGAACTTTTTGTTCTGAACTCAGAGAGTGAGGGTAGTGAAGTATTTTTCCTATGCACATCTGAGTAAGGTAGACTGGGCAGGCCCAGGAAAAAGAAAATCTGATCCATCTCAAATTCGGTCCCCAAGATCCTCTCCATCCCAGCGAAGACACCGCTCCTATAGCGCCGGTGGAAGGTCGACAAGCAATGAGTAAGAGTGTCCATAGTCATTTTGTATTTAAGACATAGTCCCATCTTGAACTCTGAGAGGCTATCTGGGGCCAGATAGACTCTATGATGAATCTTCAACTACATGGCAAGAGTCTTCTTACAGATTGAAATCCTTCTTGCATTTTCACAAATATCCTCCCCTTTGTCCAAAGAGATCTGAACCCCGAACTCTCTTTGCAGACCTCAGAAAAGCACAAAGTCTCGTCTGAGGGGCCACTCTCCAACAAATGATAAAGGGTACTGACAGGGATTGCATTATTAGCACTAAGCACCCTCCTCTCTGTATCGGATCTGTACGGGTCTGTTAAAAGCGTGGTTCTTTTCTGAATAACATCTCTGATCTGATAAAAAAAAACAGAAGAGATCTCTACTCGGTAGTCTATTGTTACGACTTATTTGATCATAGGACATCCTTGTTTCACCCTCAAATAAATCATCAAAGCAAGATACACCCATGCGTTGTCCATAGTTTAAACAGGGAATCCAGTATCCCCGCTCGGAAACATGGTACACCACGTTTTGGGGTAAGAAATGAGGTTTGGCTATGTTGCCCTCGATCGGACACATTGCCCTCCCTACTTTAAAACTGTTGACATTTATTGGGAAATTGCAATACTTCGTAACTGTCCTAATTTTGTCTATGAGTAGCAGACTAATAAGGGAGCACTTTGCCTGAGAAGATTCAATATCTAACCATATTGACACCGAGGCCTCACTAACATAGGGTAAAGCACAACTTAATTGATAGCTTTTAACATCCGGGCGATCTACTCCCCACAAACTGTGGGGTCGTTGTAATTTGGTTAACTTGATAAGGGGTCGCTTATGGTGACAAATCAGAGCTACATCATCCATTTAGTCTCCTAAATGTGTCTGGGAAACATCAAAGAAAGCATTCACACGGGGTATAGCAAACAAGGGAGGGCATTCATGTTAATAAGAGCTATCTGACCCAGCCAGGATATTGGAAGTGTCTCCCATCTTCGAAGATCTTGTTTAATTTTGTCAAACAAATGGACAAGTCCCACGTTAAATATAAGTTAAAAGATAGGGTTAATGGATATACCTAAATAGGGAACATCCCCATTACCCCCGGGACCATTGAAAAGGAAATCAGGATTCTCCCACTGCATCAGGTCTTGCCCTGAGTTCGCCAGAGGCATGGCCTCCGACTTTGTAAAATCAATATTATAGCCGGAAAAGGCACCAAACAAACTGATGCATTGCATGAGGTGAGGTACCAAAACTGTGGGATTTAACAAAAATTTAAGACCATCATCTGTAAACAATGTAAACTTACGTGACTTCTATCCCACTTCTGGGGCAGATATGTTGTGGTCCCTGCAGATGTCCTTCGCCAGTGGCTCAATCACAGACATAAACAGCACTGGCGAAAAGGAACTATCTTGTCGACTGCCTCTAGAAATATTAATTTTACGGATCATACACAGAGGGTCACTTTCAAGGACCCTCACCCACTTGATAAAAACTTTGCCGAGATCAAACTATTCTAATGTATAGAAGAGATACAGCTACTCAACCCAAGCAAATACCTTCTCTGCATCTAAAGAGATCATTAATACCTGTATAATTTGCTGTTGACACGCTTGGATCAAATTGAGTAATCTCCTAACATTGTTGGAATATCTGCAGCCTTTTATGAGCCGGTTTGGTATACTTTGACAATGGAAGGATAAATAGTTTCTGTCCTCAATGTAAGGGACTCAGACAGAATTTTGAAATCAACATTTAGATGTGAGATGGGCCTATAGGAAGCACAATCTTTCGGTGTCTTCCTTTTCTTAAGAATAAGAGAGATATGAGCCTCTCTTAAGGATGGTGGGATGCAGTCGTGACTGTGTGAGTGACGAACATAGTCATCATTGGCTCTGAGAACAGGTTTATAAATTCCTTATAAAACACATGTGGACATCTGTCAGGACCGGGCGCCTGTCCGCCTGGAAGCTGCTTTACACCCTCCAGCACTGACAATGGTGCGTTAAGGCAAGATGCTTATTTTGGGGGTTAACCCTGGAAGATCCAAGTTCTTGAAGAAAGATTCCATCTTAATCCATTTATCCACATAATGCTCAGTCTGATATAATTCGGAATAAAATCTCCGAAATGCTGCTTTAACCTTTATGGGGTGGCAGGAAAGGGTCCCAGTACCTTCCCTAATTGTGGTAATGGCTTTGGGACTCTCTTTGTCCTCGCAAGATAGGCTAAATACTTGCCCGGTTTATCACCATGCTCAAACAGCCTTTGTTTTGCAAAAGTAAGTTCCTTCTCGGCTGTCAGTGTGAACATGAAATTCACTGCAGACCGAAGTGTTGTGATCCTCTGCAGCCCAGCCACCGAGGGTCTATCACAGTATGCCCTCTTGGCTGCCTTCAACCGTAGGTAAAAACAATCACTGCAGATGCTGAAAACCAAATTCTGGATTAGTGGTGCTGGAAGAGCACAGCAGTTCAGTCAGCATCCAACGCTGCTCGTTGGATGCTGCCTGAACTGCTGTGCACTTCCAGAACCACTAATCCCGAATTTGCCTTCAACCGTGCCTGGAGCCAGCGTTCCTGCTTCACCTTCTACCGCATCCTAAGGAATAATTATTCCTTTGGCATAAGCCTTAGTAATTTTCCATAGAATGGATGGGTTACAGGTTGAATCTTAATTAATGTCTAAGAAAGATCTGAATTCATTACAGAAATACTCAATGTACTTACTATTTTTAAGAAAAAAGGGATCCACTCGCCAGTGTCTCGAACCTGCTGTATTGCCCTTAATCTTAATCAATAAGTATACTGCTGCATGGTCAGAAATGGTAATATTCCCAATTGTAAAGAACACCACTGTATCGAAGATTACTGCAAGGTGAGGAAGAGATCAACCCTAGTGTGGCATTTTTGCGGAAAGATAGAAGAAAGTAAAATCCCTATTTATGAGGTGGATCTGCCTCCATGCATCCACCAGCCACAGTTCCACACAAAAATCCACTATTTGCTTAGATTGGAAAGATGGTGCTGGGAGCCTTTGGGAATACTGTCCACCGTGGGTGAAAAAGACAATTGAAATCTCCTCCTATGATAATGTGCTACGAAGAAAGATTACTTAATATGGAAAATGCATCTATCAGGAATTTAAGGCAGTGAGCCGGGGGCAATAAACATTCAAAATATGGATTTCTTCCCCATATATCTTTGAGGGCTATGATCCTCCCGTGGGTGTCTAATACAATCTCGTAATTTAAAGGAAAGATTCTTCCTCACCAGTATGGCTTCTCTCCTATTCCTAGTGTTAAAAGACTAGAAATAATCCCGATCAAACCTACCTTGCTGTAATGTCAAATGTTCCTTGTCATCAAAGTGCATCTCCCGCAATATGAAAATATGCACCCTCTCCTTTTTAAACGAGTAAGTACCTTTTCCCTCTTAACTGGCGAATGGCGCCCCTTAATGTTCCAGATACACCATTTAAGCATGACATTAGCAATTACAGACTGAAACAATATTTGAACTCCAGAGAGGAAGAACTCGAATGACAAATCGCTTCGCACCAATGAAAAAAGAATCAAAGAGCCGAAAAAATACATAAAAACTAAAGCTACTACAATTAGCAAGATCTCAAAACTTTCCAAAACTAAATACATACAAAAACAAAAACAAGGATGCAAAGTGCCAGTACCACGCCCACTGGGGGCATTTGCACGTCACAAATCTTTGTCATCTGCCCCATTATCAATACTGCATCCAGGGCAATTAATCACAAACATCGGGAATGAACTGCCCTTAGGACGGCATCCATTCATCACGATCACCTTCATAACTCCCTCCAGCTTGAACCGAACCTGACACACAAACTAAGCAAGAGAAAAACGAGTAGAAATACTAATGAAGTAGTTAAAAGTTTGTACTCTACCCATCCCCGACTATAATTTAACACTGCTTTAAATCAGAAACGTTGAACAAACTTTTTTTTAAAAAAGAGAATCAAGGTTATCGCTTTCCATTAACACATCCAGCCTACTTTAAAGTGCCCACAAATTTTTCGCATCCTCTGGAGAGTGAGTGGATCTATTGAAAGATCCACCAGTGCATACGGAGCACCGCTGAGTTCATTAAGGAATACTGAATCCCAAGTTCCCTTAATCTCCTCTTGATATCATCAAAAGATTTTCTTTTCTGACTCACTGCTGCTGAAAAGACCTGGAAGAACATAATCCTAGAGCCCTCTTCGGGTCTCTTCCCTGTGTTCTGGAAGCTTCCCTAAGTCTTTGTTTGTCCCTGCAACAATGTAATCGCACAAGGACAGGGTGAGGGCGTTGGTCTGAGCATGACCTGCGCACCGTAAACCGATGAACTGTCACATTCTTCACTCTTCAGCTTCGAAGTGAAGGAATCGCTGCAGCCAGTTCTCGCAAAAAAAAAATCACTGGCTGATCACCTTTTGTCAGGTCCAGCAGACCGATGATATGAACATTTTTCATCCTGCCCATGGTCTCGTGGTCGTCACCTTGTTCAGTTAATGTACGGACCTATTTTTCAAGGGTGAGGATCCGCTCCTTATAGGAATCGATCACAGTCTCTGCCCCTGCAGTTTGGCGCTCGACCTCATCTGTTCTGTTTCCAAGGCTTTCAAGTTTCTGTTCATGTTTTTGGAGCCCTGCTGAGAGTGGTTCCATCCTCCTGCTGATTGTTTCTTCAAACATGGTTTCATTCATTTCCCGTAACTTGGCGAACTCGCTGACCAAGTCCTGGTGAGTAACTCGGTCCATTGGACGAGCAGACGGTGTTACAGGTGCGGCCACAGACATGCTGAAAGCATCTGACGGGTGCTCTGCCTGTTGGGACTTACTCGATCCTTTCCCATGTTTTGTCATTTCCACTTGACAAAATGGCATTAGTAAAGGATTCTATAGCTCTTTTAGTGTTCAATTGTAAGTAAATGACTGTGGTGGGATGGGGTAGAGCATTATTGTGATACAGAGATCAGCAAAGCTGACCTTTCAGGTCGCTGCCATCTTGTTTCCCCGTTAAAACTTTATCGATGTTATCATTTTGTTTAATTCCTGGATATTCTGGAGCCGTGTCATTCAGTACCACTGTCTACATTTTACCCACAAGGCACATTGCTTCCCACTCTCGATAACCTTGACTCCTTTGTGATTCGTGAACCTTGCCTCAAAAATATTCAATATCTCTGCCTCGAATGGTCTGCAGGGAAGAGCGTTCCAAAGACTCACTACACTCTGAGAAAACAAAAATAAACCGACTCATCGGCGTGTGAGATTAGTTTTATTTTTGCATTCTTATCTGAGAAAGAATATGGTAACATTGGAAGCAGTTCAGAGGTGTTTCACTTCATTTAGTCCATGCATGAGGGGCTGGTATTATGGGGACTTTAACAGGTTACGCTTGGAGTGAGAGCTGATCGGATTGAAATATGCAAAGCCTTGAGGCGAGTGAGCTAGGTATATACTGACTGGGAGTTTGTACACCCCAAACTTGATGCTGTTGTCATTGAACCCCTGCAGTGTGGAAGCTGGACATTCGACCCATCGAGTCCATACCAACCCACTGAACAGTTTCACACCAGATCTGTCATCCTACCCTATCCATGTAACCCTGCATTTCCCATGACGAACCCACTTAAACTTCAAATCCCTTGTACTCTGGGTAATTTAGCATGGCCAATAAATCTAAGCTGCACATCTTTAAACTGTGGGAAAAAAAACTGGAGAACTGGGAAGAAACGCACATAGACACCAAACGAATGTTCAAACTCCACACAGAGTATCAGACGAGGCTGGAAATGAGCTCAGTTCCTTGCTGATATGAGGTAGCAGTGCTAACTACAAATCTAACTTGCTGCTCCATTAGCCCTATTAATAACTTGTTGCTGACGAAAAAAACCTGCCTGACGTGTTCCTATCACTGAACCTGACCCCGTCTGAGAACTTTATCATCGGTCATATCACCAACCCAGTTACATTTAAAATTTGTTGTGAGCAGTGGAGGAGTGGGACTAGAAAAGGAAACAGTGACACCCTCCAACCTCAGTAAGAACCGGATTAAGGAAAAATTCACAAAGTCGGATTCACTCAAGTGGGTATTCCCTTCATCAGAAGTTTGGGATGGCTGAATCATTATATTATATCGAGGCTGGTTTTCCATAGACAGGTGAATCAGGGATAATGGCGCATGGAGAGAAAAGTGCAGCTGGGACCGCAATGAGATGAGCCATGACCTTATTTACTGGTGGGGTAGTGTCAAAGGGCCGTTTAGCCCACTCGTGTCCCTCAGCTCTATGTTCTGATGTTCCATTCAGCCCTTCGGACCTGCAACAAACTGGCAGATCGAAGCCATGCTGATGGTTAGGTGTAGTTTCAGAAAAGCACTTGGAAATTCCAGGCTTGGTCAGGAAGTGGCCCCAGCTGCAATCCTTTTTTCCATGCTTCCCTGCTCTGTAACTTCTGCTCTGGAATTGCTTTGAATGCAGTTCCCATATCCCATCTAGGGTTAACTTAGGCAAATTGTCTCCTCTCCAGAATGCAACATTGTACATCACGACTTCCAGGAAAATAACCAATTACTTTCCAAAAGCATGACATAAAAAATCTAAGAAGTAGGAACATGAGACGGCTATTCGGCCCCTCAAGTCTGAACTCTCATTCAATAAGAACATGGCTGATCTACTTCCGGGCTCAACTCCACTTTCCTGCCCAATTTCCTGTATCCCTCCACAACTCTCTGTGTTGGGGAATTCCAGACATTCACTACCTTCTGAGAGAATGCATCATTTTTCACCTCAGATTGAAATCGATGTTTCTTATTTGGTATCTACCACCTCGAGTTCGAGACTTAGGGGAAACACCTTCTCAGCATCGACCTTGTCAAGCCCCCTCTGTATCTTGTACATTTCAGTAATATCACCCTCATTACTTTCAATCACAATGAATAATCTCAACCTTATTCAATGTATTCAATAATTCAACCCTTCCGTCCCAGGAAGCTGCCTCATGAACCAACCTAGTTACTTGCTGCTTCAGCATGCTGACGTTAGGTTTCATACTCAGGAACACTCCAATCCCTTTGTATTACTCCTTTTTTGGGAGTCCTCTTCATTTAATAGCAGCCTGCATTTTGGTTCTCAAAGTGATCCACTAACTCCAATGTATATTGCACTCAGCTTCTGCCATCAGGCTATCAGTAGATTGTACATAACTGATGTCATCGGCCTGATATTTGTGGTAATCCAGAAGATACATCTTTATCATAAAGATCCATTAATCCTGATTCTCTGATTTCGATGTGTTAAGCATCCATTATCCCATGCAAATATATTATTCATCATACGACAAGCCTCTGTCTTGTGTCAGAACGTTTATTTTGTGATACCTTGTGAAAACCTTCTGGAAAGCCTCATGTTGACCAGTGCCCTTTATCAAATCTGCTTGTCACTTTCTCAAGGTTTTTTGATGAACGGCTCCTGCCCGAAACATTGATTTTCCTGCTCCTTGGATGCTGCCTGACATGCTGTGCTTTTCCAGCATGACTCAAAACTTGACCTTCTCAGGGATCTCCAAAAAAGAATTTGTATGATTTTACAGAGCAAAAGTAGTTTCCCCTTCACAAAACCATGCCAACTCTGCATTAAGCTTTTCTAACTGCCCTGCAATTCCTTCCTTAATAACAGGCTCTAGCAGATTCCCACCAATAATGGTTAGGGTAAATTGTTCCTGCGTTCTGTCTCATTCCTTTCTTGAAGACAGGCGCCACATTGGAGGTTCTCCAGTTTCACTGGAACACTCCTGTAATCCAAAGAGTTATGGAATATTTCACACAATGCCACTAGTCACTCTGTGACCACTTCTTTTAAAATTAACTATGAATTACTGCTGACCCGCCAACCCTTATTCTTACCTGTTAGGTAAATACCTTGTTCCTTTTGTTAGAGACAGTTCAATAACTTTCCTCCTGTTACCATTTTGTTTATACCATTGACATGCTTACACTACTTTCCTCATTGGGAGTGATTTAAATTACTAGCGTAAATTATCTGCCTGTTCCCTGTTGCCAGTTCTGCAGACACACCGTCCTAATGGCCTCAATATACTTTCCTCACTTCACTACTGCATCAGCTCACACACACATCTTCAAGCTTTTTTTTATGTTGACAAAAAAGCTCATGAAGCTTGTTTTTATATTTCTTACCAATTTATTACATCATATCTTTTTGTACATTTTCCTCAGTTTCTACATTCATACAGTCATATCGTGCTCAAACAGACCCTTTGGTCCAACTTGTCCATGCTGACCAGGTTTTCTAAATTATAGTAATCCCATCTGCTTGCACTTGGCCCATATGCCTCTAAACGTTTCCCATTCATATGTTGGTCCAAATGTCTTTGAAATATGTACTTGCATCTATCACTGTTTTTCTGGCAGTTCATTCCATACATTCATCACACTCTGTGTAAAAAAAGTTGTCCCTTTGTCCCTTTCAAGTTTCCCCCCTTCCACCTTAAAGCTATGCATCTGTGTTTGAACTCCCCGATCCTACAGAAAAGACCTTCGCTATTCACTCTATCCATGCCTCCCATGATATTATAAACTTCTAGAATGCCATCCCTCAAACTCGTACACTCCAACTGATACTAACTTCAAGATCAAACGTTTAACGATAAGCACTGCAAATTTGAAAGAATATTAAAAATGACAGGTGCAGAAAACAGCCCAAACTTCATACTGTTAGTTTTGCTCTATGTTACAAAACTAAGGCAGCATGAAACTCTTACTCGTGCTAATAAGAGGTCAAGCACCTGAATTCCATAGTGTGAAGGCAGTGATGATGTATACTGTGAAAACGTATCGATCTAGATGGATAAAATACAACATTCTCTCTCCTGTTCTCCCTATGGCCTTGTGTGGTTGTGTCTTCTTTATCTTACACTCAACGAGAGAGAACCCCTTTCCCCCATTCACACCTGAATTTAAACCCATTTTGCATCATCTTCTTGTTCACCACTGATAATAGCCCGTTTATCTTTTGCCACGCCCTCTTTTCCAAGTCACCCATCCCCCATCTCCGGCAAGGGATTAAAAAGCCAACCCTTTTCAGTTCAGAACAAGTCACATTGGACTTGTTATGCTAACTCTGTTTCTCTGTCTCTGCAGATGCTGCCAGACCTGCTGAGGCTCTTCAGAACCGAATAGGCACAGCACAAAGTTTCAATGGAACAAATAACTATGGATACTGGAAATAAACATAAAATAAATACAAAAATTGCTGAAGAAACTGCGGGCTTTGTAGAGGGCCACTGGACTCGAAAGATTAACTCTACATTCACTACAGAAGATGCCGCCATATCTGCTTTATTTCTTCAGCAATTTCTGTTTTTGAACAAGTTCCAATGACGTGTTTGAAAGCTGCTCAAACGCCCTGTCCAACACAGAGCACCCTACACTGGGAACTGAAGTGCACACATTCATTCGCTCAGAAACTGCATAAGGCTGGCATCACTGACACCACAGAGCTCTTAATCATGGTCAGGGAGAAAACCAGAGGGAAACATATTCAATTCAAATGCAGATGGCACGATGAGCAAGGAAAAGATTCAGATGAATATGTTAAAGTTTTTGAGTAATGTAACAACTTGGAAGCATAGCACCAAGGAGAACCATCAGCAGATTGAGAATATGCAAATGGAAATATTACTGCATCATAAACCAGGTGGGGTGACTGAATACACAGCTGATGGGTGAATGGGTCTTGATGTTAACTGGGGGGCAGTCAGTAGACTTGAATTGCAGATATTACAGCTCAAACTGGACTTTCAAGTGATGCTGTAGACAACAGCAGCAACAGAAGCAGGATTGTATTCAAACATAATCTGTAACATTTTCCACAGGATATTCCATCAGTCTACCATTACCATCAAGCCGAGCAATGGTTCAGTGACGAGTGTGGGTGAACCTGCCACGGTCAGAACTATGTGAACCTAAAGCTGATGAGTGGTTTCATTCCAAACAGCAGAACTAACATCTGAGAGAGAGGGCGAAATGATCCCAAGACTAACAGGTCAGATCTACGCTCTGAAGTCCTGCCACATCCAGACATAAATGTCGGTGTACTATTAAAAAACTTACTGGTGGAGAGGGCACCAGAAATATCCCCATCCTAAATAATGGAACAGCCGTGCACATCAGTGAAAAAGACAAGGATGTAGTGTCTGAACCATCCTCAACCAGAGGTGTTGAAAGGATGATCCACATCATCCTCGCCATGATATCCACAGAATCACAGATGGCAGTGTTCAACCAATTCGATTCGCTGCATTAGACATGAAGAAACCACTGAACACAGTAGATACGACAAAGACAATGGACCCTGACACCATTCCTGCAATAGGACTGAAGACTTATGCTGCACAACATGCAGTGTCCCTGGGGAAGCTGTTTCATTCCAGCTCCAACTCTGACAACTCCCTGGCAATGTGGAAAATTATCGAGGAGAAAATGAGGACTGCAGATGCTGGAGATCAGAGCTGAAAACGTGTTGTTGGAAAAGCGCAGCAGGTCAGGCAGCAATCAAGGAGCAGGAGAAGAAGGGCTCATGTCTGAAACGTCGATTCTCCTGCTCCTTGGATGCTGCCTGACTACTGCGCTTTTCCAGCAATACATTTTCAGCAATGTGGAAAATTACTCAACTATGTCTGGTCCCCGAAAAGGTGAATAATTACATTCTGACCATTTACCACCCCCTCAGTCCCTTCACGATAATCAAATGGGTGGGAGTTCTTTTTGACAGAGCTGTCAAGCAGTCCAGCAATAACCCTCTCATTGTGGTTTCTGATAGGTTCCTATGTGGCGATGGTGCTGATGTGGAAATGTCACTGGATTACTAATCCAATACAGGATAATGCTCTGGCAGCTGATGGAAGTTAAAAACAATTAATAAAATATCAAGATCTAGAATCTGGTGATTATAACAGTGACCTTGCATCCAATGTTGATTGTAAACTTCGATCTCATTCCCCAAGGTACTTTCAGGAAGTAAATCTCCCGTGCTTTTCTCGTATGGCCTAAAAGTGACTCCAGACACATAGACATGTGATAAACTCTTCAATGGTCCCTGACATGGCCAAGCAAGACTCTGTTTTGTATCACACTGCTCCGAGGTCTTAAAGGAAATAAACTGACAGAATACCCGGCACCAGCCTCGATATCAGAAAAGGGAACGGGAATCACAGTCCTGTTGACCCTGCAGAGTCCACCTTCCTAACATCTGAGAGCTGGTGACAACATTTAAAAAGCTTTCCCAGAGGCTGCACAGAAACATCGAGAAAAGAGTAGGTCATTCAACACATTGAGCCTTCCCCATTCTAGTTCATTGAGAAAATCTCCTCAATGCAGTTTTCCCGACACAGTGTTCATATCTATTAATATGTTTAAACATTGTGAAATATAAAATAAGAACTATGGTAGACCTTCAGTCCATCAATCTTGATCCTCGATTCAATATACAGGCAGTTCTCTGATAACGCGTGTTTATTAAACTGATTTGATTGCAATGCGATTCATGAATTGCGCGCCTTTTTTTTCCATAAAGTTAATTCCCGTTCACTGTGACACGACTCCTTGCCAGGCACCAGCTGAACAAGAAAACCCAGCTTGTGCCTTTGAATAAACCTGTTGGACTATAATACGGTTTTATGTGATTTTTAGGTTTGTTCACCCCAGTCCAACACCAGCATCTCCAAATCACAGCACTGATCCCTGTTATACACCATTGGACATCGGTATCGAGTCACACAAACAGCCTTCAACCACTACCCTCTGTCTCCTAAGACTAGGTTGGTTTGGATGCAACTTGGCAAGTCATTCCTGACTCGTACCTGTTCTCTTGTTATTCATTTCTGCATGACACACTTGCAGATTATCTGGAGATTTTCCTTAATCTTACCCTGCCAGCAGGTTTCTATGACACTGTTTTAGGCAGTTCTCACCGAGTGATGAATTTCCTCAAAATTACGGTCTTAAGTGGCCAATCCCTTATCTTGCCATTATTTGCCTTGAATTTGGATTGGAGAGCCAGGGAAGCGTCCTGTTAATTTGCCATTTGTCATATGTTTTGTGAATTTTGTAAATTTCACTGTGACCCACCTCTCATTCTTTGAAACGCTGGAGAACATAGGCCGAGTTTCCTCATCAGACAATCTCACCATCTGTGAGATTAATCTGGACAACGTCCATTGCAATTTTATTGTGGTCATTATATTCTTTCTCAGATTGGGTCACCAATACTGTACATAATGGATGCAGGTTTGCTCGCTGAGCTGGCAGGTTCATTTCCCGACATTTCCTTACCTTACCAGGTAACATCTTCAGTGGACCTCTGGCTAAGCGATGCTGCACATTCCTTCTTTCTTTTTAAGGGTTTCTTTGGGTTGTTGATATCATTTCCTGTGGCGAAGTCACTTTCTGTTCCTTTTCTCAGGGGGTGGTAGATGGGGTCTAACAACTAATAACACATCGAGTTAGACATCTACCAGAAATGCATGTGGATTCTCTCCATTGCTCCTATTAATTTCTAAATATCCAATATCACATGCTGCATAATAGATTACAACAGTTTCCCTGCAGATGTCAAGTTAATTGGTCAGCAGTTGTCCAAACTATGTCTTCTTCTCTTTATTGATGTTTGGATGCCTTCTATTAATCTATAGTGCTTGGACCACGTTTACTAACTTCCATTTATCCGGAATGGCATCCGGCCTCTGCAGAATACACAGGAAAATAAAACACAGTCATCGATAGTGCAATTAATACTTCTGTTCCTGATTTATGTCTGACATTTTAATATGAAGTACATCAGGTTTGTCAGGCTGAGCAATGCTCAATCCAGTTACACTTTCAAATACTACCTTGTTCCTGATATAAATTGACTTTTTGTCTTCAGTTGCACAAGCGCTACATGATCACTTGGTATTACGGGTTGATTTTATGGATCTTCCTCTTGAAGACAAATACAAAGCAGCTGATTATTTTCTTGGCCATTTCCCTGTTCTTCACAATAAACTTTCCTCTCCCAATTACCAATTTCCATATTTGACCTTGCTTTTACTTTGTTTCCTTTGAAATACACATTGTAGATTTATGCAGTGTTTTTGTTCCTGTTTGTTAGCATTCATGTTCTATTTTTGATTTCCTTATCAGTTTCATGGCCCTTGTTTCTGGATCGTAAATGTTTGAGAATTCTCAGGTTTCCAAAATGACTGAAATTCTTCTGAAGCCATTTCCTATCATTAATACATTTTCGAATTTGTTATGTTCAACATCATTGTGTCACTTTTCCTTTCTTTGGTGTTTGTACCTGAAATAAAAAGACTTTGCAATATTTCGAAAATTTCCTCGTCCTGACCAGATATATTCAGGAACACTGCAGGAGGACATAGAAGGAATTGCCGGAGCCCTGGCTAATATTTTTGCATCATCGCTGGCCAACGGGTGAAGTCACAAAGGACTGGAGGACAGCGAATGCTGTACCCTTACTCAAGAAGGGCAACAAAGAAAAACGCGGGAGCTGTAGACCAGTAAACCTAAAATCTGTTGTAGGTAATATACTTGAATAGGTTCTGAGAGATAAGATATAAATGCATTTGGAAAGACAGGGTGTGATTAGGAGCAAGATTAGAGTGGTGCTAGAAAAGCACAGCAGGCCAAGCATAATCCGAGGATCAGGAAAATCAACGTTTTGGGGAAAATTCAGCGCGGCTTTGTGCATGGGCGATCATGGTTCACAACTTTGTTCGAATTCTTTGATTAAGTGACTACCAACGTTGAGGAGGGCAGGATAGTGTATGTAGTCTTTATTGGTTCCAGTAAGGCCTTCAATAAGGTTCCAAATGGTACACTGCTCTGGAAAGTTAGATCGCATGAAATTGAGGAGCTGCCAAATTAGATACAAAATTGCCTTGTTGGTGGGAAGCAGAGGGTAATAGTGGAAGGATGCTTGTCAGCCTGGAGGCCTGTGATTAATGGAAAGCTTCACGGGTTGCTGCTTCGTCCACTACATATTACATATATCTATGGTTTAGATGAGAATGAACAGGCATGATTTGTAAGTTTGAAGACAACACTAAAATAGGCAGCATCATGGCGAGTGAGGAAGGTTATCAGAAATTTCAGAAAATACAGCAGTACCTTGATCACCTGGAGAAGTGGCTGAGAAATGGCAAATGGATTTTAATATAGATCAGTGTAAGTTCTTGCATTTTAGATAGTCGAGTCAAGGTTGGAATTTCATGTTGAATCGTTGGGTCCTAAGGAGTGTAGTGGAACAGAGGGACCTTGAAATTCATGTGCATGGTTTTCTGAAATTTGATTCAGAGGTAGACAGGGCAGTGAAGAAAGCTTTTGGCACACTGGCTTTCATCAGTGTATATCTACGTTGAAATTAGACAGGATGCTGGTGAGCCCATACTGGGAGCGTTATGTTCAGCTGTGTTCACTTTGCTATGGGAAGGATGGTATTAAACTGGAAAGAGTGCAGAAGAAATTTACAAGAATGTTGCAAAGGTCTCAATGGTCTGAGTTATTGGGAGAGGTTGGACAAGTTAGGACTTTTTACTTAAGATGTTTGAGGCTGAGGGGGAATCTGAGAAGTGTATAAGATCATGGGAATGACGGACAGTGTGAATGCACTCAGTTCTTTTTTCCAGGGTTAGGCAATCACGGACAAGAGGGCATCAGTTTAAGGGCAGAGGGGAAACAATAAAAGGGATCCTGAGGACCAACTGCTTTTCACACGGGGTGATACGCACATGGAATGATGTGCCAGTGGAAGAGTTAGAGGCGGGCACATTCGCAACATTTAAAAGGCATTTGTACAAATACATGGAGAGGAAAGGATTAGAAAGATACAGGACAACGGCAGGGAAATGGGGTTAGTGTGGATGGACAGTTTGGTCGGAATGGACGTGTTTGGGCCGAAAGGCCTGTCTCCGTGTTGTCTGACTCCATGACTTCAACAAACATTGTTTGCCTCCCACTGTATGTTATATTGCACTTTCCCAATTTACTGGAGCGAACTTGACCCTTTAGCCTCCAGGCTACCATGATTTTTAACCAGAACGTTCAAGCATTCTATATTCATGCAGACACCGTGTAAAATGCACCTTATTAACGTCTCTATTCCTTCAAAGCTGATTCAGAGCAAGGTTATTAATTCTTCCTTTTGATCACACAACACCAAACGCAAAATAAACTGCGCTATAGTTTGCTTCACAACATACTCGTCAACCCACCTCACATACACGTACAGAATTTATTTTGCACAGCATAAGCAGTCAGTTAGTTAATACAGTTTAGATGCATTTTGAGAACATCCTATAAAACTGCAGTAACCATGATAATTGCATATCTAATTTCCAGAGCATATGATGCCCAGATTTTCTGCAACCGATATATAACACACCAATATTTGCTACGTCTTGCTATTTGCAAGTTCTACATAAACTGATTCTGTAGAATCTGAGGAACAGGTCTGTGTCATTATTAGTGTTAGACTTGGACAGGACATTCGGGGAGGCTCACCTCGACGCTGAGATGATCTGAAGATATCTCCATCAATACAGGACAAGCATAGATATCCTCCCCGCTGTCTCAGGATAATGGTCACCGAATTCTCTCTGCTCCATCACTCTCTCTGTATATCTGTTATAGCACCTACCCCCTGAAAATCCTCATGCTCTATCTCCAAATAAGGCTCAGGCACTACCGCTCTCACTATTGAATTCAGCAACTTCCTTCCCACACATTTTCTGTCACCTACGCAATACGCCCACACATTAATAATAATAAATGGATTCAAAACTGTCGACTGTCTCATTCCGGACGACTCACAATTCCTCCCAGATCCACCTCCACCAGCACTAACAGCAAGGCCATCCACTCCTGCCCTCACTCCATCCATCCCTTTCTTCTACTCCAAGAGAAACAGCCTGTAATAGGACAGAAATGGACAAGCCAGGTGGTGGAGTGCCCAATATCCATTCCCTCACCCCTCCCTGACACCCGCCATGTGGGAGGAACTTAGTACAAGATGAAGTGGACTGGGATGCCTCGCGTGAAATTTCTGAAACATCCATGTCCCACTGACCGATTAAGGAGCAGTGCTCAGTGAAAGACAATTCTCACTGTAAACACACTGGCATTTCAAACGACAGTCCTTTAACTCCCCCCCGCCCCACACCAAATACACTTACCTCACTGCATAGAGATGCAGACACAGAAATACACAGAAATACACATTTGAGTGGGAGCAGCGGCCGAGGAAAAACGAACCCGGGAGACTACAGCTAAGGTAAGACAGTTTGTTTCAAAATTACTTACCTGTAGCGGGCAGCGGAAGTGAGGTTGGAGCGCATAGCTGGGCGGGAAGGCAAGTGATTATTATTTGAGTGGGTGTGTTCTAGACCCCAGGTCCTACTTCAGTAGCCTCCCTCCCACCCTCCTCCTCTAACCTAACTTTAAAGTCTACAGGTAAGCGACTCAGTGTTATTGACTCAGTGTTCTTGTTTTTGGAGACAGTGTACAGTCATGGCAGCGCAGGCGGTGGAATGTTCCTCCTGCAGGATGTTGGAGGTAGGGGTGACCACCAATACTCCTGCCGACTTCGTGTGCAGGAAATGCAGTCAGATCCTGATGCTCACCGAACGAGTTAGGGAACTGGAACTGGAGCTGGATGAGCTGAGGATTATTCGAGAGGCTGAGAGGGTGATCGATAGAAGCTACAGGGACATAGTTACGCCGGAGAACAGAGGTAGCTGGGTAACAGTTAGAGGTGGAAAGGGGAAGAAGCAGGCAGTGCAGGGTTCCCCTGTGGTCGTTCCCCTAAAAAATAAGTATGCAGCTTTGGAAACTGTTGGGGGGGACAGCCTTGCAGGTGTAAGCTGCAGTGAAGGGGTCTGTGGCTCTGAGATTCAGAAGGGAAAGGGGGAGAAGAGGAGAGCGCTAGTTATAGGGGACTGTCTAGTTAGAGGGACGGACAGGCGGTTCTGTGGACATGGGCGAGACTCTCGGATGGTTTGTTGCCTCCCAGGTGCTAGGGTCCGAGACGTCTCGGACCGTGTCTTCAGAATCCTTAAGGGGGAGGGTGTGCAGCCAGAAGTCGTGGTACACATTGGCACCAACGACATAGGTAGGAAGAGGGGTGGGGAGGTCATTCAAGAGCTCAAGGAGTTAGGCTGGAAGCTAAAAGCTAGGACAGACAGAGTCATCATCTCTGGGTTGTTGCCGGTGCCACGTGACAGAGGCAAAGAATAGGGAGAGAGTGCAGTTGAACACGTGGCTGCAAGGATGGAGTAGGAGGGAGGGCTTCAGATATTTGGACAATTGGACTGCATTCTGGGGAAGGTGGGACCTGTATAAACAGGACGGGTTGCACCTGAACCAGAAGGGCACCAATATCCTGGGGGGTAGGTTTGCTAGCACTCTTTGGGGGGGTTTAAACTAATTTGGCAGGGGGATGGGATCCGGACTTGTAGTCCAGCAAGTAAGCTAGCTGTGTGTCAGGATGTCCAAGACTGTAGGGAGGCTGTGGAGAAGGTAGCACTGACAGGGACTACTTGCTTACACAGATGGGCTCAAGTGCGTATACTTCAATGCAAGGAGTATCAGAAATAAGGTGGGTTAACTTAAGGCGTGGATCGGTACCTGGGACTACGATGTTGTGGCCATCACGGAAACATGGATAGATGAGGGACAGGAATGGCTGTTGGAGGTTCCTGGTTACAGATGTTTCAGTAAGATTAGGGAGGGTGGTAAAAAAGGAGGGGGGGGGTGGCATTGCTAATTAGAAATGGTATAACGGCTGCAGAAAGGAAGTTTGAGGGGGATCTGCCTCTGGAGGTAGTATGGGCTGAAGTCAGAAATAGGAAAGGTGCAGTCACCTTGTTGGGTGTTTATTATAGGCCCCCCAATAGCAGCAGAGATGTGGAGAAACAGATTGGGAAACAGATTTTGGAAAGGTGCAGAAGCCACAAGGTCGTAGTCATGGGCGACTTCAACTTCCCAAATATTGATTGGAAGCTCTTTAGATCAAGTAGATTGGATGGGGCGGTGTTTGTGCAGTGTGTCCAGGAAGCTTTTCTAACGCAGTATGTAGATTGTCCAACCAGAGGGGAGGCCATATTGGATTTGGTACTCGGTAACGAACCGGGACAAGTGGTGGGCTTGTTAGTGGGTGAACATTTTGGTGATGGCGACCAAAATTCTGTGACTTTCACCTTGGTTATGGAGAGAGATAGGTGCGCACAACAAGGAAGTTTTTACAATTGGGGGAAGGGAAATTACGATGCTGTAAGACAGGATTTGAGGAGCATACGTTGGGAGCATAGGCTGTCAGGGAAGGATGTGGTGGAAATGTGGGACTTTTTCAAGGAGCAGATACGACGTGTCCTTGATATGTATGTACCGATCAGGCAGGAAAGAAATGGTCATGTGAGGGAGCCTTGGTTGACGAGGGAGGTTGAATGTCTAGTAAAGAGGAAGAAGGAGGCTTACATAAGGTTGAGGAAACAAGGTTCAGACAGAGCAGTGGAGGGATACAGGATAGCCAGAAGGGACCTGAAGAAAGGAATTAGGAGAGCTAAGAGGGCATGAAAAATCCCTGGCGGATAGGATCAAGGATAACCCCAAGGCATTCTATGCGTATGTGAGAAACCTGAGAATGACGAGAACGAGGGTAGGTCCGATCAAGGACAGTGGTGGGAGACTGTGTATTGAGTCGGAAGAGATAGGAGAGGTCTTGAACAAGTACTTCTCTTCAGTATTTACGAACGAGGGACCGTATTGTTGAAGAGGAGTGTGAGAAACGGACTGATAAGCTAGAAGAGATACCTGTTAGGAAGGAAGATGTGTTGGACATTTTGAACAACTTGAGGATAGACAAGTCCCCTGGGCCTGACGGGATATATCCTAGGATTATGTGGGAAGCAAGAGAGGAAATTGCAGTACCGTTGGCAATGATCTTCTCGTCTTCACTGTCAACTGGGGTGGTACCAGGGGACTGGAGAGTAGCGAATGTTGTGCCCCTGTTCAAAAAAGGGAATAGGGATAACCCCGGGAATTACAGGCCAGTTAGTCTTACTTCTGTGGTAGGCGAAGTAATGGAAAGGGTACTGAGGGATAGGATTTACGAGTATCTGGAAAGACACTGCTTGATTAGGGACAGCCAGCACGGATTTGTGAAGGGTAGGTCTTGCATAACAAGTCTTATTGAATTCTTCGAGGAGGTGACCAAGCATGTGGATGAGGGTAGAGCAGTGGATGTAGTGTACATGGATTTTAGTAAGGCATAAGATAAGGTTCCCCATGGTAGGCTTATGCGGAGAGTCAGGAGGCATGGGATAGAGGGAAATTTGGCCAATTGGATAGAAAACTGCCTAACTGGTCGAAGTCAGAGAGTGGTGGTAGATGGTAAATATTCAGCATGGAGTCCAGTTACAAGTGGAGTTCCGCAGGGATCAGTTCTGGGTCCTCTGCTGTTTGTAATTTTTATTAATGACTTAGATGAGGGAGTCGAAGGGTGGGTCAGTAAATTTGCAGATGATACAAAGATAGGTGGAGTTGTGGACAGTGAGGAGGGCTGTTGTCGGCTGCAGAGGGACTTAGATATGATGCAGAGCTGGGCTGAGGAGTGGCAGATGGAGTTCAACCCTGCCAAGTGAGGTTGTCCATTTTGGAAGAACAAATAAGAATGCGGAATACAGGTTTAATGGTAGGGTTCTTGGTCAGGTGGAGGAACAGAGGGATCTTGGGGTCTATGTACATAGATCTTTGAAGGTTGCCACTCAGGTGGATAGAGTTTGTAAGAAGGCCTATGGAGTATTATTGTTCATTAGCAGAGGGATTGAATTCAAGAGTCGTGAGGTGATGTTGCAGCTGTACAGGACTTTGGTTATGCCACATTTGGAGTACTGTGTGCAGTTCTGGTCGCCTCACTTTAGGAAAGATGTGGAAGCTGTGGAGAGGGTGCAGAGAAGATTTACCAGGATGTTGCCTGGAATGGAGAGTAGGTCGTACGAGGATAGGTTGAGAGTTCTCGGCCTTTTCTCGTTGGAACGGCGAAGGATGAGGGGTGACTTGATAGAGGTTTATAAGATGATCAGAGGAATAGATAGAGTAGACAGTCAGAAACTTTTTCCCCGGGTACAACAGTGTTACAAGGGGACATAAATTTAAGGTGAAGGGTGGAAGGTATAGGGGAGATGTCAGGGGTGGGTTGTTTACCCAGAGAGTGGTGGGGGCATGGAATGCGCTGCCCATGGGAGTGGTAGTCAGATTCATTGGCGACCTTTAAGCGGCATTTGGATAGGTACATGGATGGGTGCTTAATCTAGGATAGAAGTTCGGCACAACATCGTGGGCCGAAGGGCCTGTTCTGTGCTGTATTGTTCTATGTTCTAATTATTGGTATCACCCCAATATACGAACAAACAAATACATACAAGTGAATAGGCATACACACACGTAGAAACACACACAGACATATAGAGTCACACAAATAGACACAAACATAGAAAGAAACACACCGGCTGATACACAGAGACAAACGTAGAAGCACAAATACCCAGATGACAAGCAGATGGACAAACATACGCACACGTAGACACAGATAAAAATTGATAAGTTTTTGTTTTATAACGGGATCAAGGATTCTTGGTGGGAGGCAGGAGAATGAGGTTGAGGAACAGAAAAGAAATTATTGAATGGCAGATCAGACTCGATGGGCCGAATGTCCTCATTCTGCTCCTTTTTTCATGTGGTGCTATGCTAACAGGTATTCTCTTCCTGAGCCAGCAGCAGAGGCTGGGTTTGATACATATTCTATTGGAAAGGTTCAGTGGGAATGTGGGACAGGTTTGGAGACCGGAATGGTTTATGTTTATTCCTAATTATTCTGTCCTTATATCTGCAAAGAGGTGGTGATTTAATGTTCAGTTAACAAAGTTTTAAAATAACAGGTTCCACAAAGAAATAAGGACGTACCTTTCACTTTATTGTTGTGCTACCTATGGTGTCCTCATCCTCAGGTAGGAGTGAAGACTCGTTTGTAGAGTCATAGAGATGTACAGCATGGAAACAGACTTTTCAGTCCAACCCGTCCATGCCGACCAGATATCTCAACGCAATCTAGTAATCCCTGCCGGCAACTGACCCATATACCTTCAAACCCTTCCAATTCGTATACCCATCCCAAATGCCTCTCAAATGTTGCAATTGTCCCAGCCTCCACCACTTCCTCTGGCAGCTCAGTCCATAGAAGTACACCCACTGTGTGAAAACCGTTGCCCCTTAGGTCTCTTTTGTATATTTCCCCTCTCATCCTAAACCTATGCCCTCTAGTTCTGGACTCCCCGACACCAGGGAAAAGACTTTGCCTATTTACACTATCCATGTCCCTCATAATTTTGTAAACCTCTATAAAATCACCCCTCAGCCTCCGATGCTCCAGTTAAAACAGCCCCAGCCTGTTCAGCCTCTTCCTGTAGCTCAAATTCTCTAACTCTGGTAAAATCTTCGTGAATCTTTTCTGAACTCGTTCAAGCTTCACAACATCTTTCCGATAGCAGCGAGACCAGAATTGCACGCAATATTCCAACAATGGCCTCAACAATGTCCTGTACAGCAGCAACATGACCTCCCAACTCCTGTACTCAATATTCTGACCAATAAAGGAAAGCATCCCAAACGCCTTCTTTACTATCCTATCTACCTCCGACTCCACTTTCAAAGAGCTATGAACCTACATTCCAAGGTTTCTTTCTTCAGCTACAGTCCCGAGGACCTTGCCATTAAGTGTATAAGTCTGCGCTCGACTGATCTTTGTTGGACAGGAGAGTCAATGTTTATTGGGAACAGACAGGAGACGGATGGTCAGACACACTCGGATCAGCCATGAGCATTCTGAATGGTGCAGCCAAATGAACAACTGTGGCCCCTACCCCGTGTGTTGTTCCCTCAATCCACCCTCGAGGCTATTACATGGTAGGGGACCACCCCATTCAATCAGACAGGATCGATACAATGAGACTGGAGGAGACCATTCTGTCACTCTAAGGAATTGCACAGCAATATAGAATGAAGTAATTCAGCGCGTTGAGTACATTACACAGCCCAGCAGGAGGCCATTCAACCCGCCTGAACGCCTCCCCAGTAGCAGGGAACATTCACTCTCCTGTCCAGCAAAGATCAGTCGCTAACAGGAAATCGTGAGTAGAGGCAAATGTTTGTTTTCAGGCTGCAAAGCTGTAACTGATGAAGTTCTTCAGAGATCACTGTGGGGTCATCAATGATTAACAATTTGTATCAACGATCTGAAAGAAGGGGAGGGAATTGCTTGGAGCTCAATTAGCTCGTACACCAAGATGGTTATTTAATGTGTCATCAAATGAAGGTAGTGAGTCTGCAATGTGAAACAGACGGTGAAGGTCAGTGAGCAAACCTTCAGCAGAAATAACAGAAGATAGATTATCTACATTAGCATGAAGAATAAAACAATGGTAAACAATGTAAATGCAGAGAGATTGCAGAACTCTGTGATTCAGGCGGTTTTCATGTTCCTGGGACATGAATCATATGAAGTCAGTCTGCAGATGCAGCAAGTGATTTGGAAGGTAAGTGGCATGATGCTGTTTTTGGCAAAAGGTATCAGATTTAATTGCAGGAATGTTTAACTGCATCGGTTCAGGGCATTGCTGAGACCACATTTGATGCACTGTGTGCTGTTTTGATCCCCGAAACTAAAATGAAAGGATTTATTGGTTTCGAAGATTTTCAAAGAGGTTTCCCTTTACTCAATCCTGGAATGCCGGCCTTTTATTATGGGGGATTATCAGTTTCGATCTTACCTGAGAAATACTATTGAACCATCCATGACTTTCTGAAGAGTGTATCAACTGGATGCATATTATCTCTTGTCAGGGAGACTAAAGCTAGAGAATAAACTTTAAGAAAAAGATGCATTGATATTAACACACATACTATGAAGTCATCTACCAATATTTACAACTTACACAGACACATGTAAGCATGTCATCAAATTATAAAGTGGGGACCTGTTTTGCGATTGAAATGAATGCACTTGCATAAAATCTATAATCGAGTTTTCCAGAGAATGTTCCAGAAGAGCACACATGGTCCAGTTTGGTGTTCAGTTGTCATTATCGTATGTTTCAACACAGAGGGAGAAAAATTTCCCCTGCCTGAGAAGTAGCAGCAAATTGATCTCTTTTACGTTGTTCCATCCGATAGCAAAGTGTGAGACCATAAAATCCCTGTATTATCTTTACCACTTGTGAAGGATTTCTGTTGAGAATTCACTGGAAACTCTCCACTGCCTGAACCAAAGGGAATTCAGCCAAATTCAACTGCTCTAGAGTGAAATCCCACTACCAGTAGCTTGTGTGAGCAGAATAACTTCAAAGGCAGAATAACGTTTGGGACACTCTATCATTTTACCATTTGTTGTGAGTTCAACTTTCTGTGTCTCTCACTTTTCTAGAAAATGGCATACTCTGAGACATACATCATTGGTCACCTCACAAAACTGGTTGCATTTAAGATTGGTGTAACCAGTAGAGAAGTGGGACTGGAAAAGTACATAGTGACCTTTCAACGTTGGTTGAAACACAAATGAGAAATTTTCGAAGGCCTGTTCAAGTGAAAATTCCCTTCCCCAGATGTTTGTGGTGCCTGCATGCTTGCATTTATTCAAAATTAAATTTGGTGACATTTGACAGACAAGTGAATTTAGGAAAATGGTATACAGACAGAAAACTGCTTTTGAGACCACATTCACATCACCCATGGAATTTGTGAGTGGTGGAGCGGTGACAAAGTGTCTAATAGCCCACTCCTGCTGCTCAGCCCATTATGTCCTTATGTTCTATTCAGCTCCTCACAGCTCCTGATATTAGCACATGGAGCCTGCCTGATACAAATACCTGGTCCACCGTAACACAGGATATCATTCAATCCCTCAAGACTGTCACACACGGTTCGGTGTGGGTTGGAAAATGTTATTTGGAAAACCAGGCTGGTTTCGAAAGACAGCTCTGGTCTCTTTACAAAGCATCTCCTCTCTGCAACTTGTGCTTCATTTGTTGGTCATGTTGCAGACCTTGATTCACTGTGAATACAGCCCCCATACTTCACCCAGAGATGAGTCACAAAATGCTTTACTCTCTGTGCCTGCAACATTCAATAACAGAACGTTCAGGAAACTTACAATTATTAACTTTATAATTTCAGAATATGAGAACATAAGAAGCAAGATTAGGTGACTCGGACGATCAAGACATTGCATCCCATCACGGCTCACATCCTGTTATCAATAACTGGTCTTTAATGTCCAATTCTTCACACCCTTTAACTCTGACAGGCCAGAAATTCAAGTACCACCTCTTTGAATACTTTCAGTGATGTAACTCCCCTCACTATTTAGCCCAGATACTTCCTGGCATTAATATATCCTCTATTAAAGGAAAACACTCCCTACACATACACCATAATCTATTGATATGAACAAGATGTGAATAAAGGGGCTCAGAAAAGAGTGAATGGCCTTGATGACAAGGTAGCATTTTACTGTGGATGGCATCAGGACCACCTACTTATATGAGCTTAATGGGAATCAGGTGTACCCTCCCCACTGGTTTGGGTCTTTCAGAGCACAAAGAAAGATGTTTGTGGTCGGTGACCGACAATCCTTTCAGTCCTGGGACATCTCTGAAGGAAATCCTCAGGGTAGCTGCCTCAAAACAAACATCTTCAGCTGCTTCATCACTGTCTTACCTTATCATAAGATCTGAAATGGGGATGGTCACTGAAGACCACCCAATGTTCAGAACTATGTGTCACACCTCAGCTCCTGAAACAGTCTGTGTCCCTGTGCAGTAAGACCTGGACAACATTCAGGCTTGTGCAGTTAAAGTGTCGGTAACATTCATGTAACAGCAAGGCCAGACACTCTACATTTCCAAAGTTAAATGAAGAGCTCATTCAGCATCTCAGGCACATTAGAAACGGATATGTGGAAGCCATTCAGCGCATAGAAACTACTGAACAAAGAGAGGAGTAGCCGATTCAATCTTCCTGCCTGTTCCACAGGAAGAGAAGGGGTCTGATTACCACATCAAGCTGTTAAACAGGAACAGGCAGGGCCAAGTCAGACCCCTTAACCTGATCCATGGGACCTGGAGGAGGCCATTCAGCACCTCGAGACACTTATACAGGAACAGGATGGTGTCATTGCTGCTCCAACCTGACAAATCAATGGAG
Source organism: Chiloscyllium punctatum (assembly GCF_047496795.1). Taxonomy (NCBI): domain Eukaryota; kingdom Metazoa; phylum Chordata; class Chondrichthyes; order Orectolobiformes; family Hemiscylliidae; genus Chiloscyllium; species Chiloscyllium punctatum. Next base: position 78,069,666 of record NC_092752.1, on the reverse strand, counting down.
CATAGAATGCACTCTGAGACGGATCCACGATGTTGCTCGTGGCTCCATTACCTGTGGGCCACATGACACTTTGCTGTGGTTTGCTCGCAATGAGGAAGGTAGCCAGATGCTTTGTCTGACGTCTCAGAGAGGCATCTTCCGCCTCTGAGAAGACAGGCCCATGTCCTCCATAGATGTCAGAAGCTGGTGGGAATAGTTAACTGTTTTAGAATGAAGATATTGTGGCTGTTGTCGGGATTGTGGATAGCATGACGTTTAATGCAGGATCACACACTAAATGCACTGTATTAATGTGGGGAGAATTTATTAAAAGACTGACCCTCTATCTCTCTCAATCAACAAATGGAGTGGGGTTGGGATGAGGGGAACGTCCTCGGAGGCTCTTAGCCTATTGAGAATCATTTAACCCGAGTTAATAAAAGCCATGGAATTTATCATCGTATCAGTGCCTGTTTAGAACATCATGAGTGACTGTCCATCCCCCTTAAGGTTCAGTACAATCATCTCTTATTGTCTCACACAGCTTCACTCGCTGCTCATGGTGCCATCATCCCAGGCATTAGTCTGGTGAAACTTGAGAAAAAGTCTATCGACAGTACTCCAAATACGACCTCAACAACACTCTCATGGATGATCGCAATAATCCTTTTCTCTCACTTCGACATCGCCGTTTCTTTCCTGTGCCACAAAAAGCTATTCCTTCTCTATGCACTATGACTGACATGGAATGTATAAGTTCCTTACATCTGTACGTCAGCATCAATAAAGCCAACACCAGAGATGCGTATGGAGATGTGCATCACTCTAGGGGAGAATTTCAATGAGATTGAACACCTAAAATAGGGGTTGATCACCGACGTGAATAGAAATGAGCTATAGGAATGCGGGAAACAGGCAGAGGAAGGGAGCTATCATTACTACTGTTCTTCTCTCACAGGATGTATGCAGACCTGGTCAGGGCAGCATGTTATGCCGATCTTGAATTGAGTGTTTGGTTCAGCTGTTCCACAGGACAGGAAAGAGAAAAGCACTTTCCTGTGGGATTGTAGTGTTACAACACAGGATACATTCTCCTGCTTAATGTAAAACCAGCAAAAGGGAAAAGATTTATCCACTGCAGTAATCCATGATAATTCTAGAGTCCAAAACTATTTGAAGTAAAAATTAACAACTTTATTTCTTAAAGTATAACAGGGAAAAATAGACGAAAGAATATTTACAGCTTCTTCCTATAAGCTATATTTTATCTCCCCCCCCCCCCCCCCAACTATACTATTCCGATTAGACTCCGAATTAAGATTTACAAAACAAAACTTCTAATCTGAAAACCGAGAAGCTTTCGGTTCTTCTCCATATTCCTGTCGTCTTTTCTTCTTTGAGATTCTGCTTTTACCAGTTACTTATCAATAAAGGTACCGAGAGGAGAACTATTTTTCAGGTAGTCTTTGCATGCTGGTAACTTGGCAGTTCTCTCAACTGTCAATTTCCTGCGGTCTTGTACACTCAAACCATTGGACTGTGTCATTGGCCTTTAGGATTATCAATAAGCTAAATTCAAACTTGATTGGAGGTGGGCACTTTGGGTTATAACTTAAACTGTTTGGCTGAATTTATTTTTGCCTTGAGAAAATAAGCTAATCGACCAAATGTTACATTAAATCTATTTTTCAGAAGACTTGGTGCTGTCAGGTAGTTATTTCTGGCTTTTAATTCTGTTAAAGGTGCAGAACACCCACATGTTCATCACAGACGTCACAATGAATTCTGACTAGGGAAGAATGACACATTGACTTCGCTTAAGGATTTGGGGCAAGCAGATGGGCTTTTATGGCAAATGAAAATAGTTGCTTTTAATTTCCCTCATGAGATATCAACAGACTATTATTCTGTGGCTCTACAGTATGAGTCTTGAACACCATAAACTGTCGTCCCGTTTGTACAGAGAACAAGTTAAACATCCTCAAGAGCAATTTTTTAGGGACGGATATATGGTTAGAAGGAACTTGAAACTGTTGCATCCGGATTAAACAAAGGCACAAATTATGGTTTATTCAGAAGTTGCAATGAGACTGAGACGAGACTGGGATATCATGAGGGTGGTATTGGACAGGATTGGTGAGTAGGGAGGAGATGGAGATGTAAATCTGTGAAGGACAAAATGGATTATGGAGTCTGAGAACAGTCTGGTTCCTTCTTGCATATCAGTGAGTAATTTAGAAATAGTCGTTTGATACTGATTAATATAAGGAAAGGAGGTTTTGTTTGTAAATGAAGGCATTGTCTTGCACTTTCCAAATTTTGGATATCATGAGCAGAAATTCAGTTCAACCCAGTTTAGTAGACAAATATAATGACTTAGCAGGTACACCAACTAGAGCGAGGATGGGATAGTAACCACCTTGAATAATCCAAAGGAGATCCTGCAACCGTGATGCTAATGATATCCAAGGCCGAGAAAGTTAGTAAAGACGCAAGGATAAACTCCTGTCTGTTATTGTAATATTCCATTCTAATATTCTCAGATTCTGATAGATTGTTGAACCATTCCAGTCTAATGATCTCAGATTCTGATCCATTGTTGTACCATTCCAGTTTACTGATCTTAGGTTCTGATTCACTATTAGAACATTCAATTCGAAGGTCCTCACATTCTGAACCATTATTGTAACGTTCCAGTCTAATGTTCTCAGATTCTGATCTCTACTCCCCCTCTCTCTCGAGCTGATGATCCCTGTTAGTGCTGTCAGTGATGCTCCTACTCATACAACGGGATAACACACTGAAAAGAGCCCATTTATCATTCAACGATGGAAACTCTCCACTGGGATAATTAGGATCCACGGAGATTGACATTAATCACAGTCACTGAACAAATAGCTCCAGTTAACCCCTTTCAATTTAACATTGATTTTATTAAAATTCAAAATTTATACATTTGGCATGAGATATGTGGGAGTGACTGAGGGACAGAATATTGGAGATGGTAGATTGAATGCGTGCAATCATTCAATCTGCCTTGGATATGGAAATAATGACAAAGGATTGTCAGAACATAAACAAGTTTCTACGTTTATAAATGGAAACATACAACCTGCAACTACTGATCAGTGATTATATGTCAGTAAAATATGGAGAGAAAATTTCTAGTCCAGAATCGGACAGGAAAATGTGCCTACGATAACATCAGTGATAACAGACAACTGACATGGATTTGTTAACAGAGACTATGACGTGACACATAATTCAGATGATTATTCGAGAATCAGAGGGGGCAAGTGAGGGTCATGCTGTTAATGTTATCGATGTCAATCAACTGTGATTAAGTACCATTGGATTTCAATTGTAGTGTGATTATGATATTGGGGACATGGCTGCTGAGACTGGAGTGAGAGAACATGATATTTCCCACTCATCAGTAGTGAAACGTTACTCTTTGTAAATCATTTGAAGATCAAATTTCAGGATACAGCTCCAATGAGGAATGAGGAGAGCCAATATTAGCCATAGGACCATAAGACATTGGAGCAGAAATTTGGCCATTAGGCCCATTGAGCCTGCTCCACCATTCAATGATGGCTGTAAAGCTTCTCAACCCCATTCTCCCGCTTTCTACCTGTAATCCTTGATTCCCTTTACAGTCAAGAACCTATATGTCTCACTCTTAAACGTACTCAATGATATAGACTCGACAGCCCTCTGTGGCCTCTGTGGCAGTGAATTCCATAGATTCGCCGCTCTCTGGCTGGAGATGTTTCTCTTTATCTCTGTTTGAAAAGATCTTCTCTTTACTCTGTCCCTTCGGGTACTCGTCTCTCCTACCATTGGATATCTCTTCCCAAAATCCACTCTGTCCCACGACATGTAGTATTCTGTAAGTTTCAATTAGACCTCCTAACATCTTTCTCAACTCTATCAAATACAGACCCAGAGCCCTCAAATATTCTTCATATGTTAAGCTTTTCATTCCTGGCACCATTCTCGTGAATCTCGTCTGAAAACGCTCCAAGACCAGTGCATCTTTCCTGAGATATGGGACCCAAAGCTGCGCACAATAATCCAAATGTTGCATGACCAAAGCCTTGTAGAGCCTTAGAAGTACATCCCTGCTTTTATATTTAAGCCTTCTTGAAATAAATGCCATCAATGTATTTGCCTTCCTAACTACTGACAACCTGCAACTTTACCTTTCAAGACTCCTGGACTAGAACGCCCTCGTCTTTTTGCACTTCAGATTTCTGAATTTGCTTGCTATTTATAAAATAGTCTATGCCTCTATTCATCCTGGCAAAATGCTTTCCCACACTTTTCCACATTGTACTACATCTGCCACTTATTTGTTCACTCTCCAAACCTGTAAAAATCCTTCAGCAGGTGAAAGTGAGGACCGTAGATGCTGGAGATCAGAGTCAAAAAGTGTGGTTATAGAAAAGTACAGCCTGTCAGGCAGCATCTAAGGAGCAGGAGTTTCGACGTTTCAGGCATAAAACCTTCATCAGGAATGTGGGGTGGGCGGAAGATGCCAGAGAGATAAATGAGAGGGGCTGGCGCTGGGAGGAAGGTCGCTTGGAAGGCGACAGCTAGATGAAGGTGGGTGGTGATAGTGATAGGTCAGAGTGGAAGGTGGAGTGGCTAGATGGGATTGAAGATGGACAGGTAGTACAGATCAAGACGGCAGATCTCAGTTGGAGGGTTTGATCTGGGATAAGGTGGAGGGAAGGCAGATGAGGAAACTGGTAAAATTGTCCTTGATACCGTGTGTACGAAGGGTCCCAAGGCAGAAGATAATGCGTTCTTCCTTCAGACGTCAGGTGGCTAGAATTTGGCAGTGGATGAGGCCACAAACCTGCAATGCCTTGGCGGAGTCGGTGGGGGAGTTGAATTATTCAGCCATAGGGCAGTGGGGCTGTTGGGTGTGTGTGTCCGAGAGTGTTCCCTGAACCGTTCTGCAATTTGACGTCTTGTCTCGCCAATGTAGTGGAGACCAGGAGCAATGGACAGACTAGAAGAGGTGTTTGGATGCACAGGATGTTATCTGCCTGATGTGGAAGGATCCGTTGGGACCATGGGTGGACGTGAGGAGGGAGGTGTTGGCACAGGTTTCATACCTGTTGTAATGGCAAGTGAAAGTGCCGGGAGTGGAAGGTGGCTTGTTGGGATTGCGTGGACCTGATGAGGGAGCTGTGAGGGAATGGTCTCAGCAGTATGATGATAGGGGTAGGGAGGGAAGTATATCTCTGGTGGTGGGGTCTGACTGTTGGTGGCAGAAATGGCGGAGGATGATGCGTTGTATCCTGAGGTTGGTCGGATGGAAGGCCTGCACCAGAGAGGTTCTAACTTGTTGTAGTTGGAAGGGTGAAGTTCAAGGCCAGAGATTTGGGCAGTTGAGGAGATGCGCTAGAGCACCCTCCTGCAGCCGAACCACCTCTTCAATGCTACCTGTCCCTCTATCTATCTTTGCACTGTTTGGAAGCTTGGCCAGAAGGCCCTCAGTTCCTTCATATCGATAATAAATGCACAAAGTGAAAGGCTGTGGTCCCAAAACTCAGTCTTGTGGAACACCACTTGTCACTGGCTGCCATTCCGAGAAGGACACTTTAATCCACACTCTCTGCTTTCTGTCAGACAGCCAAACTTCAACTTCCACCTTGCCTCTAACACCATGGACCCATATCTTTCTCAACAGCCTCATGCATGGCACCTTGTCAAAGGATTCTTGAGGTGCAGTTGGATAACATCTATCGGTTCTCCTTGATCAAATCAGCACATTACTCCCTCAAGGTATTCTTGCAGGTTTGTCAGGCATGACTTCCCCTTGATGAAACCATGTTGACCCTGTCCTATTTTACCAAAGACCTCCAAGAATTCAGAAATCCCATTCTTCACGATGAATTCCATGATGTTACCTACAACCAAGTCTGCTGATCAGTCTGCAGTTTTCCATCTTCTGCCTAACTCCCTTATTAAACCGGGTGTCATGTTTGCAATTATACAGCCACTTGGCCCTTTCCTGATTTTAGTCATTCCTGAAAGATTGCCACTTTCGCTTGCACTAACTCTTCAGCGATCTCCCTTACAAGGCTGGGGTGTAGTCCATCTGGTCCATGTGAGTTATCCACATTCAGGCCATTCCGTTTTCTAACATATTCTTCTTGGTGATGGCCACTGTATTTAGGACTGCCCTCTCACTCTCTTCAATTCTTGGGAAATTACTTCTGTATTCCACCGTGAAGGCTGATGCAAAATTCCTCAGCCATGCCTTTGCTTCCCACTACTGTCTTTCCAGCATCATTTCTCAGTGGTCCATATTGACAATTACGTTTCTTTTTCACTTTATATATCTAAAGAATCTCTTGCAGTTTCCTTTATATTACTGGTTAGCTTACCCCCATACTTAATGTTCTCCCTGCTTATTTATTTTTTCTTGCCTTCTGTTGGCCTCAATTCTCCTAGTTCCCCACTGCCCTTCACTTTGCTTGTTCTTTTGCTTATATGCAATCCCTGACTTCCCTTGTCAGCCCTGGTTGCCTCATCCTCCCTGTACCATACCTCTATTACTCAGCATGCATCTCTGCAGTGTCTTTTAAATTATCATGGAATCTCCAGCCATTGCTGTGACCCTGTCTTTCCTGCTGGACGCCTGTCACGGTCAATTTTACCCAGCTTCTCCCTTTTGCCTCTTCAGTTGCCTTTATTCAGCTGAAATACTGTTAACTCTGATTCTATCTTCTCTCTCAAATTGCAGAATAAATCCAACCATGTTCTGATTACTGCTTCTGAAGTTTTCCTTCACTTTAAGCTCCCTTGTCTAGCCTGCGTCATTAAATCCAGTGTCATCTGTTCCCGAGTGGGCTCCACCGCATGATGCTCCAAAAAGCTATCCCGTAGATATTCCTCAAATTCCTTTTCTTGCAATTCACTACCAGACTGGTTTCCCATTTCACTTACATATTGAAATCCCCCATGATCACTGTAACGTTGCCTTTCCTACAGATCTTTTCTATCTCCTGGTGTATCTTGTGCCCCAGCTCCTGACGACTCTTTGGAGGCCTGTGCAAGTCTCCAACTGTGGTGGTCTTACCTTTGTGGTTCCTCAATTCGACCATGCATATTCTACATCATCTGATCTTACTTCCTTTCTTATTGTTGATTTAATTTCATATCTTATTAATAATGTAAACCCACTCTCTCTATCTTTTCGATAGGATACATGTCCTTGAATATCCTGATCCCCTTGCAGCCACTTCTCTGTGATGCCCATCACGTCATACCTACCAATTTCAATCTATGCACAAGCTCATTTACCCTATTCCTTATACTGCTCGCATTCAAATATAATCCTTCAATCTTGTGTTAACGTTCCCTCTTCTATTGCCATTTGTTTGTCCAGTGTGATTGAAGTTTGATTGCTTACACTTTCCATGCACTCTGTCCTATTTGCGTCTATGCTGAAGATTTTAATAACCTTTCTTGAGCTCTGTGCTCTTACCTCCTCTTTTCTCATTAAACCCTATAACGGAACCCCTACCCCGCGCACACCACACACTCTTAATCAGTTTAAAGCTCTGTCTACATCATTGGTTACGATTCACTCGGACTCTGGTCCAAGCACGGTTCAGACGAAGACTGTCCCATCGGAACAGGTTATTTCTTCCTCAGTAATAAAATGTGTTTAAAGTTTGTGAGAAGATTTGGAGCTCGGCTGCTCATTGTTGTGGTTCTGTTCGCCAAGCTGGGCATTTGTGTTGCAGACGTTACGTCCCCTGTCTAGATGGCATCCTCACTGTTTTGGAGCCTCCTGTGAAGCGCTTCTGTGATGTTTCCTTCGGCATTTATAGTGGTTTGAATCTGCCGCTTCCGGTTGTCAGTTCCAGCTGTCCGTTGCAGTGGTCGGTATATTGGGTCCTGGTCGATGTGCTTATTGATTGATGAGTGCCATGCCTCTTGAAATTCCCTGGCTGTTCTCTGTTTGGTTTGTCCTATAATAGTAGTGTTGTCCCAATCGAATTCATGTTGCTTGTCATCTGCGTGTGTGGCTACTCAGGATAGCTGGTCGTGTCGTTTCGTGGCTAGTTGGTGTTCATGGATACAGATCGTTAGCTGTCTTCCTGTTTGTCCTATGTAGTGTTTTGTGCAGTCCTTGCATGGGGTTTTGTACACTACATTGGTTTTGCTCATGCTGGGTATCGGGTCCTTCGTTCTGGTGAGTTGTTGTCTGAGAGTGGCTGTTACTTTGTGTGCTGTTATGAGTCCTAGTGGTCGCAGTAGTCTGGCTGTCAGTTCGGAAATGCTCTTGATGTATGGTAGTGTGGCATTTCCTCGTTCCATTGTGTCTTTCCCTTAGACATCTGTTGATGAAATTGCGGGGGTATCCGTTTTTGGCGAATACATTGCATAGGTGTTCTTCTTCCTCTTTTTGCTGTTCTGGTGTACTGCAGTGTGTTCTGGCCCTTTTGAATAGTGTCTTGATGCAATTTCTTTTGTGTGTGTTGGGGTGGTTGCTTTCATAGTTTAGGACTTGGTCTGTGTGTGTGGCTTTCCTGGATACCTTTGTGGTGAATTCTCCGTTAGGTGTTCTCTGTACCATCACGTCGAGGAATGGGAGTTGGTTGTCCTTTTCTTCCGCTCTAGTGAATTGGATTCCTGTGAGTGTGGCGTTGATGATCCGGTGCAATTTCAACAACAGATGCCAAAGGGAAAGACAACGGAACGAGGACATTCTGTAACCCAAAGGACTCGCCACACTACCATTCATCAGAAACATTTCTGAACTGACAACCAGACTATTGCAACCACTAGGACTCATAACAGCACACAAACCAACAGCCACTCTCAGACAACTCACCAGGACGAAGGACCCGATACCCAGCATGAGCAAAACCAATGTAGTGTACAAAATCCCATGCAAGGACTGCAAAAAACACTACATAGGACAAAGAGGAAGACAGCTAACGATCCGCATCCATGAACACCAACTAGCCACGAAACAAAACGACCAGCTATCCTTAGTCGCCACACATGCAGATGACAAGCAACATGAGTTCGACTGGGAGAACACTACTATTATTTGACAAACCAAACAGAGAACAGCCAGGGAATTCCAAGAGGCATGGCACTCATCCACAGATTTAAACAGTAAGCATATCGACCTGGACCCAATATACCGACCACTGCCATGGACAGCTGGAACTGACAACCGGAAGCAGCAGATTCAAACCACTATAAATGCCGGAGGAAACATCACTGAAGCGCTTCACATGAGGCTCCCAAGCACTGAGGATATCACCTAGACAGGGGACAAAACGTCTGCAACATAAATTCCCAGCTCGGCGAACAGAACCACAACAATAAAATGTGTTTATTCAACACAAAATACTGGGACAAAAAACAAGCATTTCTGCACATACCAAAACATGAAAAATAAAAGAGACAAGTCTGTTAAAATTCACTTACAATGTGGAGCTATATGAATTGAAATGTGAATTACAAAACCACGGACGAATTATTCAAGCTTTATTGGTCGTTATTTGACCCACAGCTGAGGTACTGTTTTCCCCCCAGTCAGTGATCCCCCTCACTGAGATTCTCTCGCCCATCTCTCACACATTGTCTAGAGTGACGACAAGTTCCTGTTGGCCCACAATTTTTAAATTAATTCACCTTTTCCCTGGAACCAATCTATTTTTATTTTGGACCTTTTGCAGCAGTTAGCAACCCGGCTCTGTGAAATTATTGGCGATAAATGATCTGGAATGACAGCATAGTGCTCACAGGCTACGGAACCAGACAAAGGGCTTGCAGTCTGTGGGAATTTCTAAATAAAATTTCCGTATCTTTGTCCTCATGCTGTCCTCTGATCTAACTTCACACTCGTCTGACACCCCTTGCTCTCACTCACTCTGTCGCTCCGTTTTCGCTCCATTCCTTTTATCTCTCTTCACTTCCTTTTTCTCTGTTAACTTTTCTCTCTCTCTCACGCACACACACACACACAGAATTCTCTCTGTTTTCAAATTGTGTTGTTGGAGAGCTCATCGTTGTACAATTGGCTAAACGGCTTCGTTCAGTGCTCTATTAATTTTGAAGCTCTCTGGACCACAATGAAGACTTCAGCACAATAAAGACATCAGGTGCCTGGAGAGACAAGCTGGTCCTGCGAAGGACGCAGTGCAGAATCATCCTTTATCTCTTCCTGTTGCCTGTTATGCAGCGGCCTTGAAATATCTGTTCAAACAAAATAGATTGAAATTCGTGCAGGCGGGAGGACGATCACCAGATGATTTTGCTGTCAGGATTAAACAAGCAGTTCCCACATACAAAATGTGGATTTCCCTGATAGCAGCTCCTCCCAATTGACACGTCCTAGCTCTGCCTGACACTGACGTAATTTGCCTTTCGCCAATTCAGTAGCTTCGCACAAGGTCCTGACTTATCCATGTTCGTAGCTATCTTAATTCTGAAGGAGCTGTGATCACTCTTTCTAAAATTATGTCACCTGGCCAGGCTCATGAGCCAATACGAGATCCAGTATGGCTCTTCCTCTCGTTGGACAATCCACATACTGTTGCAGTTAATAAATTCTGCCCCATTTAAGCCTCTTATTCCAAGACACTCCCAGTCATTACTGGAGATATTAAAGTCACTGACTGTGACCACTCTGTTTTTAATACACCTTTCCTTAAGCGACGTGCATATCTGTTCCTCAATCCCTCCGTGGCTGTTGGAGGGATTATAGTAACGCAGTGCTTGCAGCCATCTTATTTTTGAGCTTTACCCATATTGCTGCAATGGATGGTTCCTCCTGTAAGTCCTCTTCAAGTACAAATGTAGCATTCTCCCGATTAGTAATACAACTCGTCCACCTCTTTTACCTTCCTCTCCATCTTGCATAAAACAATGAAACCCTGAAATGCTAAATGGCCAGTCCTTTCCCTCTCTCAACCAAGTCTCTGTACAGCTGCAACATCATAGTCCCATGCACGGATTCAGGCTGTCAGTTCATCGGTCTTAACCATAATAATTCCTCCATTGAAATAAATACACTTCAAAACAACTCCATGAGATCCTGACCTGATATTTGGTTTGAGTTTCCCTGATGTTAATTCTCATCGTCTATTCTCTGGTAATAGGAGATTAGAAAAGACTATCAGTAAAGCAGAAAATATTGCAAACAGACAGTTTCTGTTTCTTCCATTGTCCTTTCTATCTGTACATTTCATCACACACTGTCCAATTCCAATAAACTGCTGGATAATTATTATACTTCAAACAACAGTCTCCAGCCTCTCAATGCACATTCTTCAACTCTCTCTGCACCATTGGATTGACCCTTTTCTGATCCCTCTCTCAACCAAATCTCTGTAATATTTATATCATAGTGATATATACTCATTCAAACTCCCAGCTCCAAGCTCATCTGTCTTGCCTGTCATACTGCTCATATTAAAATCAGCACACTTCAGACTGCCAGTCCCATTGTGTTCACTCCACACTGCCAGTTTGTTGTTGGTCTAAGCTGTCCTGGGATTAGTGTCCAACTACTCTTCAGTCACTGTGCTTGTGGATGTACTGCTCTGGCTCTCCCCCCTCACCCCTTCCCCCACCGCCACACTAGTTTAAACCTTCCTGAGTGACAATAGCAAACCTACCTGCCAGGAGATTGCTGCCGGTTCACGTCCATCCCGTCCTTCTTGTGCATTTCATTCTGACCTAGGAATCGCAATGACACACATATCGGAGATTGCTGACAGTTCAGATGCTTCCCGTCCTTCTTGTGTATATCCTACCGACCCGGGAATCCCAATGATCCACATATTGCAGGTGCTGCCTACCCTACCAGCTCTTTGGCCATGTTTTTAACTGCACTGCCTTCCTATTCCTAACCTCACAGGCACGTGGCACAATCTACTCTCTCCAACATTCAAATATGCTTTCTGCACAACTCTGGCAAGATCGTTACTTTGAAATGGTTGGATTTGACAATAATAACTTAGTGTGATCTCATTAACCGGAAAAGTGGAGCCCAATGAATCAGTCGCAATGACCATAGGATCTGATATATATCACGTTCACCAAACCTGTGTGATAAGGTATACATATGGAGCATCTATTTGTAGGTGCATGAGGATAAACAGAGTTAGTCCAAAAGACCAGAAAATGTCAGAACAGATGGCTGCCATTCAGCCTGTTTACTCTGCTTTGCTGTTCAATTGGATTTTAGCTGTTCTGTTCCTTTTAATGGCAGAGTCTTTGCCCCACATCCCTAGCGGGTCAGAAAGTGCCCAGTGTCTTTGTGCATTCCTTGCGTCGAGAGCATCCAGTGCCAGGCGATGGGGTGTGGGGAATCCCGGGGTGGCTCGATGAAAGGTTGCATGCAGTGACGGATGGACTCAGGGATTGAGAGAGACAGAGCAGGTAATCAGAGACATGCACTCACATAAGTAACTGGGCAAGATTCCCATGTACTCGGGGAGTCCGAGCACAAGTGCCACTTTTACAATAAACCCGTCATATTTGCAGCAATTCTCCATCAAATACAAGTAAATATCCTGCAGATGGCAGAAACCTGAAACAAACATAGAAACATACTGTTAAGAGAGAAAAGAGTTAGTTCTTCCAATGCAGATACGGCGATATTGTAAAAAAAAACTCCACAAAGACTGGGTCCAGAGATTGGAATTATTCTTATTTGAATGAAAATAGTCTTATCAGTGATAGGCAACATGGTTTTGTGCAGAGAAGGTCATGTCTTACCAAATCAATAGTATTCTTTGAGGAAGTGACAAAGTGGATTGATGAGGGAGGGTCTGTAGATGTCATGTACGTGGACTTCAGGAAGGCATTTGGTATATTTCCCCATGGTCGGGGTATGTCGAAAGTGAACTTACATGGTGCGCTAGCTGGTGGATAAAGAACTGGCTGGGCAATAGGAGGTAGTGAATAGTAGGGGGAGGGAGTTTCTCAAAATGGAGAACTCTGACCACTGGTTTATTTTAAGATGTTTCTGGAAAGAAACATAAATGTGCAGGGAACAAAGAGACACAGATGCTTAGCAAATTAGCGACAGGCTTAGATAGACGATTTGCGTCAGTACCACCGAATGGCCTGTTTCTGTGCTGGAATGTTCTTTGTTATAACATTATCAATGACCCATCAGACCCCAGTAATGTTCTCCTATAACCTCTTCCATCAGGCTAAAAGGTACAGAAGCTTGAAAATACTTGGGCAGCTGGTTCAGGGACAGCTTCTTCCTGACTGCTATTAGACTGATGAGTGTACTTTCTAAACTCAGATAATGCTGATCTTGTTCCTGTTGATCTCGCCTCGCCCACGCCCTGTGCAGCGTAACCTGCATGGCTCTCAAACATATTTTATAGCGATTATTCTGTACATCATTGTTTACGATGCTTTGCCTGTATATCTTGGTACAGGTCAAAGTAAATCCTCACCTGCCTTCCCCCAGTTCCTCCAGTGCTCACTCCCAGTTGTCTCTGGTCCTCACCCCCAGAATCTCCCATTCCCCACCCACAGCACACTGTGACCCCATCCCCAGCTCCATGTGAGCTTTGTATCTCACTATTTCTCTCACACTGTCTGTTTCCGTGTTTTCCTTTTCTCTGTCTTCAGTTTCTTTCCCAGAACTTACGATCACCCCTTCTCCCCGTTCTTGTGACTGTTTCTTGTTTTGTTTGCTTTCTCTGTTTTACTGACTGTCCTTCTGTTTGCCTCGCAGTGTTCTCTCTCTCCTCTACGTGTCAGTCTCTTTCTCCCTCGGTTTGTTGGTAATGGCTTCTCTTTTCTTTTGAAGCATGTGATGGCTCTTTGCTTGGATGTTGGCAATACAATAAACTCAATTATGTTTTGGTATCTTAGATATAATTTAAATTTATTGGTTAAATTTCAATTGTTGTCAAAACAACAACCAGAATGTAGGTATCCATTTAAAAACGAATTGTTACATCTAAATATTTTGGAACTGCCTTCTCCCAGTGCTCTGCATACTTGCAACTGAAAGCATTCGATTCACGTGCATTATAGTGTGACGGTAACTGCTCTTCCCAGGACCATAAGAAACTGCAGACGGATTTGTGCACAGCCCATACTATCATGGAGGACAACCTTCTAACCATTTATGCTTCTCATTGTCAGTGAAAGGCTGGCAACATCAAATATCTCTCCAAAACTGGTAATGATCTCCTACAACCTCTTCCAAAAGGGAGGAGATACAGAGACTTAAAAACCTGGACTAGTATGCTCAGGAACACTTTCTTCCCTACCGTAATTAGACTGATGAATTGACATCTCTTACTTTTTAAATGATGTTAATCTTAGTAAAGCCGCTCTTGCTTTGCACAGCTCCTCTGCAGCCTCACTCTGTCTAAGTGCCCTGTGAGGCTCAAGGTCTTCTCAAGGGCGATCAAAAACAGTGAACTAATGCTGGCCCAGCCAGTGATACCTATATCCCATTAATAAATATAAGAACATGACAATATTCAGGGAACACAGACAGGTGGGATCAAATCGTTTTAAACATGATCTTAGATAGATAGAGATTTCCCTCGGTATTTGAAAGTAGAGTGTTACTACAAAGCCTTTCATAAGCTGTATTGGCATAAAGTGAAGTAGCATTAATTTATGTGCGAAAAATTTACTTTTCTTGCTAAAAGTGAAAATCCTTTTCGGATTTCTTTTGGTTAGGAAAAACAGGACGTAATGGAGGTTTTTCGGAAAGGGAAGTGGAAAAAAAGCAAATATTTGAAAAGCGGGGGATACATGTACCGGCAGGGGCATGATATTCAGGAAGATGGGAAAAGTTAAAAATAAATGAGGAGGATCTCACATTTTAGTTCCATCCCAGCTGATCATCATTCCCTTTGTTTGCTCTTTTTCTTCTATCTCTCTCTTTATCTATCGATTCAACTCACTCCTCCTGCCCTTCAAAGCAGACTTCCCTGTCACCAGCATTGTTCACACTATTTTCCAGCTGCTTTCAGTTCAGAAAAGCTTCCCAGCACTTTCTGATCTTTTCTTTGCATTATTTATGCAATTTCAGATCTCCAGCATCTTTATTTGGTTTAACCTCCAAATGTGTTATTCCAAGGGAAGTTGGCATCTCTGCCAAAGACAGCATGTGTTAATCATCACTAATTGCCCTGACCGTGAGGCCATTCCACAAACCAATATAAAGTGAAGCACATTGATATGGGTCTGAAATCACACTTAACCCAGACCGGGGAGTAACATTAGATTTCTTTACCGAAGGTCATTAGTGTAACAGGAAAGTTTTCAGACAAAATGTGGGTCTTCAGGTTGTTTTTCGTGAAATTCACTTTTATTCTAATTCTTATCATTTTTATTTAAGTTCTGCCATCAGCTGTAGTAAGACTTTAAACAAATCGCTTGAAACAATATCTTTCGTTTAATAAGCTTTGCTCCTGAATTATATCCAGGGACATTCCGACTCTGATGCATTGTCCTAATGATGAAGTAACTTCCGAGACAAGAACAACTTTGTGAGTGAAATAGTTGTAAATGGAAAAGTGGCCAGAAGAGAGCTTGAAACATCAAGTCTGAATTTTACCAACGTGCAGGCAATGGTTTGTTCAGCCACAGCACTGACGCAGAGATGGAGACTGGGGATATTGTGAGCTGGTAGTGGACAGGGTTCGTGACAGAGAGAACAAGAGACATAAATCAAGTTCAGGGGAAAAAGGGATCGCGAGGTTGTACACAGTTTTTTTCTCAGATGTTTGTAAGGGAGTGGTCTGCAATTCAGATGAATAGAAACTGCAATTGAAATTGAAGATAAAAGTTTCTTTCATTGGAAAATATAGACAACAGAAATTGCAATGAAGTTCAAAATTGTTTATGCGATTAATGAATGGACAGAGGTAGAGAACACCAACAATAGCGAGAATAGGTTATGATTTGGAGATGCTGCTGTTGGACCGGGGTGTACAAAGTTAAACGTCACACAACGCCATGTTATAGTCCAACAGGTTTAATTGGAAGCACACCAGCTTTCGGAGCGACGCTCCTCCACCATAGGTTAGTAACACACTCTCCACCCCGCCCAATCAGCACCACTAATATCCGATAAGGTAGAAATTTCCAACAGAGGAAAATGTTGAAAAGACCCAAGGAAAGCCTCCTCTCCATTTGTGTAATTATCCAGTCCATTATCCTCAGATTCAGACCTGTCCTCTCCACGTCTGTGCAGCTGCTGAGCTCTGTTACTGTTGGATCTGATGCATCGGCTCCTAGGCTGGGACAGCGCACTGAGTGAAGCTCCTCACCTATAGGACACAGTTACAATGCATGGAGACTGACATCAATCGCGGTCACTGAGCAAACAGCTCTAGCTTTCAATACAGCACATTCAGTTCACAATATATCTGGACTGAACTAGACTTCATGATGACATCGCTGGCTATTGGTCACATCTCCCATCACCATTTCCTCCAGTGAAGTCAGTTGTGAGGGAGAATGATGGACGTTTTCTTACCGCAGGCTAGATGACTCTGCCCTGTTGTACGTTTGCAATGCTGTCACCAGCTTACCCCGTATCTCCGCCCCTTCACAAAAAAAAGAAACACAATCAGGACTTTGTTACTGTGCTGATCTCTCCTTCACGGGAACAAACCCCAGCCAACACACTGTCACTGGGCACAATTGCCCGGAACATAGACAGGAAGCGTGAACTTCTCTGAATTCCTCTCACTGCTCTAATACAGAAACGTTGGACCTTCCATACAGAATATGTTTCAGTAATTAATTTATACAAATTGACAAACATCTTAATGCAGTTTTATTTGCTGTAAAGAAATAATTTTTAACTTTTTTCCCCCTCAGTCCAAAACCAAAATTGAACTTATTCATTAAGATTTATGAATTAATGAGTCATATTTACCCAGTAGATAGGACGGAATGGGGATAGTGGTTGTGGAGACTGCATGGGGAGTACAATGATATTCCCCAGTCATCATCACCCTTAACGTCAGATCGAATTAAATATAGTTCACAACAAGGAATGAGCCAACGTTTGGGATTTGCAATGGTCAATGACAATGTGAACTGAACAGGATAATTTTAAATGTGATAAAGTAAACTATATTTTATGTACACACCATTTAATCATTGGGAATACAGATTGAGTAGGGTCACCACATCTGAAGCATTAACTTTGATGTCTCTTCACAGATACAGCCAGACCTGCTGAGCTTTCCTTCCAACGTCTGTTTTTGTTTGAGATCAATCATATTGTTCATATCTGACAGGATGCTTACAATTAAAAGCAGATGCTAATAACAAAATATACAGGGCTACGGGGACAATACAGGTGAAAGATAGTAGAAATATCGCTCATTCCAAACTGGAAGAGACAATGGGCTGAGTTTTCACCACCTTTGCTGTAATAATTCGATGTTATGCATTGAAAGCTTTTGAAGATTGGGGAGACAAGCTAGTTCAATGAAGGACACATGTGTTCCATCATCAAAACTCTATCCCTATTATTTCATGAAGTTTTTGCTGCCTCTAATATGCATTTTCAAATAAAATAGATTTCCAGAGATTTCCAGGATGTTCAGCATTGTTTTTAACTTTCTGTCTTAAAGAAGAAACAGACTTCGGCTGCAATTCAGGTGTCACAGACACACCAACTGTAAAAGAAACGTCAAAGTACCACATTGTCCAAATATTACCAAGGTCAACATGTAGACCTGTCATGAAACATGAAATATAGAGATAATGGAAACATGAAAAACAAACAGAAAATGCTGGAGAAACGAAAAAGTTGAGGAAGTGTCTGCAGAGAGCAACAGAATTAACATATGTCATATGATGTGACACTGTTCGGAAAAGTCCTATTAGAATCAAAGGTTTTTTTTTGCATCTCTGCTCAGATGTTGCCAGATCCACTGAGTTTCGCTCCAGCTCTTTTGATTTCTTTCTTCGTTCTGAACTGTGACAAAGTGTCTGATCAGAATGATAACAGCAAAGTTGTTATCTTGGATGAATCTCGATCAATTTGTTATGGACATGAAACGATAAATTACAAAGTTCCTATGTTTGACAGGGCTCTAAATATCGGTGACGTATTGCATTGTGAGACCTTGCGATGAAAATGATGAAACAAAACAGAAGTTGCTGTAATCGCTCAGCAGGTCTGGCAGCGTCTGTGTAGAGAAATCAGAGTTAACGTTTCAGGTCCAGTGCCCCTTCCTCAGAACTGATGTTAACACAGAAAATGTTGGTTTATATGCAGAAGAGACTGGATAGCTCTTAATAGAGACTGTTAGTAGCTAACAATAGGGTGTGAGTAATAGAAGGCTATGTCAGAACTAGGCCTGGTGTACGGATAGGGGGCTCGGACATTGGGGAGTTCAGGCCCGAAAATTATTGAACTTGATTTTGCGTTTAAAGCGCTGCAGTTACCGCACGTGGAAAATGAGGTGTTGTTCTTCCAGCTTGCGCTGAACTTGCCTGGAACACTGCAGCAAGCCTGAGACAGAGATAATGGTCAGGGAACAGGACGGGCAGTTAACCTGGCAGGCAAATGAAAGCTCATGGTCTTTTGCAGCGGTACAACTTGGATGTTATGTGAAGCTGTCACCCAGTCTACGCTTCATTTCCCCAATGTAGACGAGACCACGTTGTGAGCAGCGTATGTAGTTGACTGGATTGTGGGAAATGTTGGTAAGGGGCTGCGTCACATGGAATATATGGCTGGGCCCTTGGATACTGATGAGGAGGGAGGTAAATGGGAAAGTGTTACACCTCTGGCAGAGGAAAGTGAAGTGGACCGGTGTTGAGAGTGAATAAAAAGTAGACCAGTGTGTCCTGGAGGGAATGATCACTCTAGAAGGTGGACAGGGGAGGAGAGATGAATATGTGCAGGTGGGGGCATCTCGCTGAAGGTGGGGGAAATGCGGGCTGGTGATCCTCTGCATGTGAATGCTGTTGGGATAGTAGGTTATGACAAGGGAAACTCTGTTGCGAGAGGGAAGGGGAGGGGGAGGCTAGAAGTGCAGGAGATGGGTCAGACTCGGTTGACGACGCTGTTAACAATAGTGATGGGGAATCCCTTGATGGAGGAACAAGGTGGACATTTCAAAAGCTTCCTTGTTGAATGTAGTATCATCAGAAGCAATGCGGTGGAGACGGAGGAACTGGGGGAATGGAATTCAGTCTACAGGAAACCAGGTGTGAGGACATATTATCCAGGAAGCTGTGGGAGTCTGTGGGTTAATACTGGATATCAGTGGCTTGTCTATCCCCAGAAATGGAAGCAGAGATGTTGAGGAAAGGAAGGGAGTAGTCACAGAGAGACCAGGTGAAAGTGATGAAGGGCTTCAAATTCTAAGCGAAATCAATAAACTTTTCCAATTTCGGACAAGAGAGAAAAGCAGCAGCGATGATATATTCTATATATCGGACAAAGAGATGTGGGTGGGTGCTGGAATAGAACTGGAACAGTGAATAGTCGACGTACCCCAAGAAAATAGCAAGCATAACTGGGGCCCACGTGTGTATCCATGCAGTTCCTCTGTGCGGCAGGTGTAGGCTGAAGCAATGGGTATGTCCAGGCAGTTCTCTTTGTGAATTTTTGTAAGGAGATAGAAGCGAGCTCAGCTATCAGAGGACCATCAGCTCGGGGGCAGTTAGGGGGAAGGGGGCGAGTGGGGCAGGAATCTCCAGTTGAAATGTGGTCAAGTTATCATAGTTGATACAATGGTTTGATGTGCCATGGTAGGGTCATGGTCCAGGGGGAGATTAGAGGAGGTATCTGAGAGTGGGCGTTCAACCTCTGCAATGTCGAGGTCAGTCCACCAGGCTACAGCAGCACCACTCTTATCGGCACAGGCTGAATAACACAGTTACGGTTGGATTTAAGCACATGGAGTGTCGGCTGTGCGAATACTGATAGGTTGGATTTGGTGAGGGGAGAGCAGAATCATTAAGATAACCAATGTCATGTTGAAATTTCTCAATGAACCGATTTAGTTCAGGTAAAGGCGAGAGGGAGGGTTCCAGGAGGAGGGAGAGTGTTGCAGCTGGGTAACGGGGTCTATGGGGCAGGGAGAGGAATCTTGCTGAAACAAATGTTCATCGAAGCGAAGACAGCGGAAGAGCTCAACTAAATGTCATGCCTAAAATTCATTAAAGTGGGGGCACAGAGAGGTAAAGTTCAGACATTTGATTAGTACAGAACATTCAGCATCAGAGAGTGAAAGTTCAGCAGGGATGGTGAATAAACGAAAGGAGGTGGAATTGGAGGAGGGGATAGAGTCGGAAGCAGGGTATGGGAGGGCAGGACGGTTCCAGAGGGTCAAGGGCATCTCGACGTTGTTGCAAATTTTGTGCCCAGTACATCTGGTCAGCACGGCGAATGAGCCGGTGAATAAATGAACCTGGGTGGCAGGGTGAAATGTGATGAGGATGTTAGGAGATTACAGGGTGACCTGGACAAGTTAGGTGAGTGGACAGATGCATGGCAGATGCAGTTTAATGTGGATAAATGTATGGTTATCTACTTTGGTGGCAATAGCAAGAAGGCAGATTACTACCTCAATGGAATCAATTTAGGGAAAGGGGCAGTACAGAGAGATCTGGGTGTTCTTGTACACCAGTCAATGAAGGCATGCATGCAGGTGCAGCAGGTAGTGAAGAAGGCTAATAGCATGCTGGCCTTCATAACAAGACGAATTCAGTATAGAAGCAAAGAGGTGTTTTTGCAGCTGTACAGGGCCCTGGTGAGACCACACCTGGAGTACTGTGTGCAGTTCTGGACTCCAAATTTGAGGAAAGACATTCTGGCTATTGAGGGAGTGCAGCGCAGGTTCACGAGGTCAATTCCTGGACTGGCGGGATTACCTTACACCGAAAGACTGAAGCGACTGGGCTTGTATACCCTTGAGTTTAGAAGACTGAGAGGGGATCTGATTGAGACATATAAGATTAGGAAAGGATTGGACATTCTGGCTGCAGGAAACATGTTTCCGCTAATGGCTGAGTGCCGAATCAGAGATGAGGAGGAACTTCTTCACCCAGAGAGTGGTGGCTGTGTGCAATGCTCTGCCCCAGAGGGCAGTGGAGGCCCAGTCTCTGGATTCATATTAGAAAGAGTTGGATAGAGCTCTCAAAGATAGTGGAATGAAGAGCTATGGAGATAAAGCAGGAAGAAGGTAAAAACAATGACTGCAGATGCTGAAAACCAAATACTGGATGAGTGGTGCTGGAAGAGCATAGCAGTTCAGGCAGCATCCAACGAGCAGCGAAATCGGTGTTTGATGAAGGGCTTTTGCCCGAAACATCGATTTTGCTGCTCGTTGGATGCTGCCTGAACTGCTGTGCTCTTCCACCACCACTAATCCAGTAATAAGCAGGAAGAGGATACTGATTAGGAATGATCAGCCATGACCATATTGAATGGCGGTGCAGGCTCGAAGGGCTGAATGGCCTACTCCTGCACCTATTGTCTATTGTCTATTGTCTAAATTAGAATTGTGGAGTTGTGCAGCCTTGAGTTAATGTGATGTGATACTGCTGGACAGAGAAACTGTTGAACTCAGTGGCACTGAAATCGCTCGGTCAGTTCTCAGAAAGTAACTGAAAGAAAACAATTAGGAAGGTAATCTATTTGTAACGTCCTGATTTCACTGAAGTGACACTCAAGCAGCAAGGTCTTACTTTTCGGAGACTTTAGACCAAACTGTGAAAACATAATATGTCTCGATGTTTTATAAAGACAAATTTATCCATGGTTTTGGTAGGCACTAGCAAGGGCAGAGTTTATTTGTCATTCCCAATAGCTCTGGGGAAAGTGTCATTCTTCAGTGAGGAAATTACCAGCGCAGAATCTCCTGCGATTCCCATTGACCACAGTTTTGTCAGGTTCCCTGATGTCACATGAGTCAAATACTACTTTGATGCAACGCAAGTTACGCTGACCTCACCTCAACTGACATTGGAAAATCAGATAAATGAATAAAGAACAAAAGGACAGTACACAGCCTGTTTGAACAATATGCTCACTCTACTCACAATGTTTAAGGGAAAACTGATGCATGGACTTCTGATTCTGAGGAGAGGTTTTATATATTTGTGATGAGGCTATTTGGTTAAGTGCTGTTAAGAGATAGCAAGACACTCCACTCTGTACCATGGGGAACAAAACCAGCCTGTCCACGGTGCATCAGACAATGACAGAAACGCACTATTGTCTGTTCCTATTGGACATTGATCATCTCAATCTTATCATTGACTGATGACAAATAGAAGCACAGAAGCCAGCTGCTCCCATCATCCCAGTTGGAAAGCAAAAAGTGGAAGGGATGGCCAGAGAAAGTGGGAGTAACTGGGGAATTTGTGTAACTTACAGTGGGAGTGGCAGAAGAAGAGTTTGAAGGGAGATTATCAGTGGAAGAGTATATAGCAGCAGAAGGGGCAGTGCAAACGAAGTAGGAGTGTAAGATAAGAGTAGGACGGAGGAGGAAGAATGGCAGATGCCGTTTTAGTGACACTGAAAAGCTTGTTTTTGAGGAAGTGAGATTGGATGAGAAAAATCACTGTTCAATAAAATCGGGATTGGATTCCATTCAAAATTAAGTAAGGATTTCTCGTACTGTTTCTTCTATAACTTGATTCTTGTTCAGGTTGTACATGCACTGTATATATCTCTATCTTCATCAAGAGCAGACGACATGTTTTTTTCTCCCCTACTGTGGTGTTTCAACATTTTTGAATTTTTTACAGTATGTATTTGCTTCCAATTCAAGGTGGATATGAGAATATGGTTTGATCTTCTGCAGTTTGCCCCAACATAGAACTTAATTGAACATTTATCCTCATCACACTCGCTGATTTAAATAGACAATGAATGAGTCCATGTCCATCCTGCAGATGAAAAAAAATTCTTCAGCTTTGGCTATTGCAGGGAATGTTACAAAGAACAGTGCCACACAAAATGCTAATGTTCCAGCGCAAGGTGCCAAACCGTAGTTTGTCCGAAATTATTTAGAAGGTTTAGAAATAAAATATGCAGAGGGACAGAGTGTAAAAGGTGAATTCAACTCTGTGTCGAAACCACTATTTGTGACTCCCTCATATATGTTAACTATATCACTTATAAATTCACCAAAATAGTAAGGCAAGAGACTGGAATTGTCAAATCATCCTCTGAATAACATTTGGAGAACAGGAAGGAAATCACGATTTGTTTGCGATATTCAGAAATGACGATTGTGAGAATATGGAAGGTGGGGAGCAGTGGAATTATGATCAATGTTGTGGATGACACAAAAATGAGCTGGGTGGTTCACAGTCAGGAAGAAAATGTAAGGGTACAAGAGGATATAAACAGATTATTCAGATAGCCAGATCAATGGCCAATGAAATTTAACACCGATAAATTGGGAAGATGAAAGTCAGAAGTAACAAGACAAGTGAGTACTCAAAAGTGAGTGTGAAAGGGGAGGGCTAAATTTGCTCGTTTCTTTCTTTGCAGCAGGGAAGGTTGAGGAGGGAACCTAGTACAGGTGTACAAGAACATATGAGGTATGGAGAGGATGAACAGACAGCAGCTGTGTTCCTCAGTCAAATGATGAAAAACGAAGGGACAGACTTTTAAAGTGAAAGGCAGGGGATTGAGAGAGGATTTGTGGAATGTGTTTCGAACTGAGAGGGTGGTATGAATCTGGAATGCATTATCTAGGAGGGTGGTTGAGGCAGTTAACCTCACAAACGTTTGAAAAATCTTTGGATATGCACTTGCTGACACAGGCGTGATAGGCCTGGTTATCATTGCATGATTGTGTGCAGTGGCAGCCACGGACACTCTGATATATTCTGAAGCAATAAACAATGACAGTTGCTGCTTTGTTCCTTTGACTGAACTCAGTAAGTGGCTACATCACAAAACAGCATCATCTCATGGAGCTTCAGCACTTACTCAGCCAAAGACAGCCCAGCCATTTCTGGGAATATCCAGGGTAATTCATATGCTCAATGCAAGCATTGCCCAACAATAGCACTGATATTAATCCAGCTGTTTGCCACCATTATTGTAGCTACAGCCATAACATTAACACAGGTTTCCCCTCATTGCAATACAGACCTCTAGCAATAAGATTGCTATTTCTCTGAAGCATAATAAATTCTTTCACAGGTATTCACTTTGACAAACAAGTTTTCCTGAATTTTGCTGCCAGTTGTTTATCACAGAATTCCCCAACTCACTCCACCTCAACCTCTTTCCCCTTTAATATTTTCTTGTTCGTTGTCTCCATGATCTCACACTCCTCACTCTCTCACATCCCCCACACTCTCTATCCTTATTTGTTAATCCCTGAAAAAACCTGCGCCTCATCTCGATCATTTATTCCAACTCCGAACTCACATTTTGGACAGATTTGATTCCTTCTCTCGGCATGGTCATTAGACTGGCCATGCCTGATGTCCTATTCACCTCGACCTTCTACTCAGTTCCTGATCTGCTGCTTTGGTTCTCACCCTCCTGGTTTATTCAAATCCATCTAGCTTGGACCAGCAAACCTCCCAACGAGGATGTTGGTGCTTGTCCAGTTAAGATGCAACCTGTCTTTTTTATACAGGTCTCACCTGTCCTGGAAGAGATCGCCATGATCCAAATATCTGAAACCATTAACCCTGAACGAGCTTTTAACAACATGTTAAGCTATACTGTGTTCCTCGTCCTTCCCTCTTTTCCACATGGCGTGGAAAGTAATCCAGAGATTCCAGATGATTGTTTTTTTTCTCTCTCTCTCTCTCACACACACACATTCTCACACAGACAGACAGACAGACACCACATTACTTTGCAGAAGAATACAAATAAACTTAAAATAATCAGAACGATAACTGCGAAGAAGGATTTGGTTCAAGGGAGGATGAGAGAAATTGCACTTCTTCTGGATGTCAGTTTGGTCGCTGAGCTGGAGAGTTCATTTTCAGATGGTTCATCACTATACCAGGGAACAATATCAGTGAACCTCTGGTGAAGTGCTAGTATTACGTCCCACTTGCTATTTAAGTGTTTAGGTTTCCTTGAGTCAGTGATTAATTTGCAGTATTGGTGATTTTATGTCCGGTTCTTTTTCTCAGAGATTGTTAGTTGGAATCAAAATCGATTTGCTTGTTGATTGATTTCCGTTTGGAATGCTATGCTTCTAGCAATTCTGGATTAGTGGTGCTGGAAGATAACAGCAGTTCAGGCAGCCTCCGAGGAGCAGTAAAATAGATATTTCGGTCAAAAGCCCTTCGTAAGGATTTTTTTCTAGGAGTTCTCGTGCATGTCTATGTTTGGCTTGTCCTCGATTGATGTGTAGACCCAGTCGAAATGGTGTACTTCCTCATCTGCATGTAACGATGCTAGTAATAGTGGGTCATGTCATTTTTCTAGCTAGTTGTTGCTCATGTATCCAGGTGGCTAGTTTTCTGCCTGTTTTTCAGATGTAGTGCTTGTTACAGTTCTTGCAAGGCTTATTCTTCCTGGGGGAAAACAGACAAATATGTGAACTTATTGCGGTGCTCAAAAGTATGAAAAAAAGTTGAAGTGTAAAACAGGAATACTCTGTTTCCGTTAGTTGGCATTACAGCATCAAGGAGTTCTAATTTAAAGCTTGTCAGTAAAAGAGCCAGGAGTGAGATAAGGAAAAACCTCTTTATTGAGAGGGTTGTTAGGATTTGGAATGGAACTGCCTGGGAGAGTTGTGGATGAAGATTAAAAAGAGAAGTGGTAATGCATTTGAAAATATCAATTCGACAGGCTGCAGAGATAGGGTTGGCAAATGGGAGGGGCTTGGGAGACATTCCTGGAGCTGATGTTCACACAGTGGCCAATGGCCTCCTCCTGTACTTTAAAGTTCTGCACGCTATCAAGTGTCTGATGCGAATAAAAGACAGTATCAGATTATTTCCCATTGAAAATGCTCACGAATATCTGATTATTTAGTGCAGCATAAGCATTAAAAATGCAAGTATTACCAGACCAGCTTCATTTTGTATTCTAATTATTGCTCAGAACACGAATATATTAATTGTTGTACTCCAATTACTAAAACAAATCTGTCATTGCTTTGGCACGAACCTCTTTGAAAAGGTTTGACTTTTCTTTCACACGATAATATGTTCATCGTTTTTTGTTTACTGTCTACATTTCATATTAAATAATTTTTTCTAAAAAATTAGTTTTCAAATTATTGTTCACTAAAATTTGACAGCAAAAATCATTTATTTAGTTGAATATTCACAGTGCATGTTGAATTATAGCCATTTTTAATTCGCTGGCAAATAGCTGAAGCTTGTACATTTCAGTGAGAAATTAAACTAATTGATTATGTATAAATGTATAAGAACGTTAATTCTATTTGATTGTTCAATCGCTTGCTCACCCTAAACATGTAATCATTCAGAATCCAACCACTTTCGAAATGTTGAAGTGACAATGCATTATTTTGAATCCTGACATTGAGTATGCAATTCTGATCGCCAAAAGAGTTACATCCATGTTGTTTGTTCGATACAAAATAAAATTTACATTCTTTATTTCTGTGTTAGAAAATCTTGACAGGACTCTAAATTTTTGTTCCATAAATATAGAATTAACCTAATGCTTTTCAGAGATTATAGTACAGTTGAATAATCATAGTTGATATCTTACTTTTGCACAATTCACGAAACATTGCAAACATCTGATTAATAGATGGGTCACCACACAAATTGTACCTGAAGAAAAAGCAGCAAATGACAAGTCAAGAATCACGTTAATAACTGAAATTGGCGGAGCCTACCTGGGGTAGGACACGTCACATATTGTACTGAAATTCAGGTGAATGTAACAATGAACAACATAACTGGAAGTTTTGGGCTAACGCCCCTCCCAAGGTTCCTAATCTCATACACATCACTCTCTCACACATTCAACAATTGATAAGAATCTACAGGCTGGGTGAAATATAAAACACAGAACAGTACAGGACAGTGGAGACTCTTCGACCCTTGACGTCCTGCTGAACTTTTATCCTACTCGAAGATCAAACTAACTGACATACCCTTCATGTGCCTATCCAATACTCACTTAAATATCCCCTAATCCTGCTGAGTCTACCAACGCTGCTGGCAGTGCATGCCAAATACACACCACTCTCTGTGTAAAGAAACAACCTCTGACATCTCCTCAAACCTTTTTCCAATCACCTTAAAATTATACTCGCTCGAGATAGCCATTTCCACCCTGCGAGAAAGTCTCTGGCTACGCATTCTACCAATGCCTCTCATCATCTTATACACCTCTATCATGTCACCTCCCATTCTTCGTTGCTCCAAGGAGAAAGCCCTAGCTGCCTCAACTTTTCTTTGTGAGACTTGCCCTCCAGTCCAGGCAGCATCCTGGTAAATCTCCCCGGCATCCTCTCCGAAGCCTCAATGTCTTTCCAATAATGAGGCAACTAGAACTGAACACAATATTCTAAGTATAGTCTCACCAGAGCTTTTTTGCGTTGCAACATAAACTTGCGGCTCTTAAACTCAATCCCTGGCTCATGAAAACACCATACATCTTAATAACCTTATCAGCTTGGGTGACAACTTTGAGCGTCCTATGATATGGAACACACCATCCCTGTGGTCCTCCACATTGCCAATAATCCTGCCTTTAACCCTGTATTCTTCATTCAATTTCAACCTTCCTAAATGAATCACTTCACACTTATCCAGGTTGAACTCCATCTGTCATTTACCATCCCAGTTCTGCATCCTGTCAATGTCCAATTACAACCTACAATAGCCCTCCACACTCTCCATAACTCCAACAATCTTTGTTACATCGTAAAGCTTACTAAAGCACCCTTTCACTATATCATCCAAGTCATTTGTAAAAAT
Source organism: Chiloscyllium punctatum (assembly GCF_047496795.1). Classification (NCBI taxonomy): domain Eukaryota; kingdom Metazoa; phylum Chordata; class Chondrichthyes; order Orectolobiformes; family Hemiscylliidae; genus Chiloscyllium; species Chiloscyllium punctatum. Next base: position 78,041,769 of record NC_092752.1, on the reverse strand, counting down.
CACAAAGAACAGCAGTCCCAGAACTGATTCCTCAAGAATGCCACTGGTCACCAAGCTCCAGGCTGAATACTTTCCATGTTCTACCACCATCAGTCTTCTACAGGCCAGACAATTTTGTATCCACACAGACAGATTTCACTATTTCCCTGTATCCCATGCCTCCTTACTTTCTGAATGAGCCGATTTTATGGTAACCTTGCTGAAATCCATGTACACCACATTCACTGCTCTACCTTCATTAATGTGTTTGATCCCATCCTGAAAGAATTCAATAAGTTGTGTGAGGCATGACTTGCCCCTCAAAAAACCATGCTGATTATCTCTAATCAAACTATGATTTTCCAAGTAATCATAAATTCTGTCTCTCAGAATTATTTCCAATATTTTGCTCAATACAGAAGTAAGACTGACTGGCCTGTATTTCGCAGGATTATCCCTATTGACTTTCCTGAACAAGGGAATAACTTTTGCCACCATCCGATCATCAGGCAGTACTTCAGTGGACAGTGGGAACACAAAGATCATCGCCAAAGGTGTAGCAATCTCTTTCCTCAGTTCCTCTGGTAACCTCGAGTGCTTCCTTAAAGGTCCAGGGGCTTATCTATCATTATGTTTGGACTTTACTCATTCTGTACATCACCTCACTTTATCTACTCCCTTTCCAAACAACTGATTGACTGCTTTCCATTTCACGGCTATATACAGTGCTGCCCTCCTGAGCAAGTACAATTCCAAATATGCCATGTTCATGGAATGGAAAAAAAAAATTGAACACACCAATGCCTTCCTGATGAAGGGCTTATGCCCAAAGCTTTCACTCTCCTGCTCCTCGGATGCTGCTTGACTCGCTGTGCTTTACCAGCACCACACTTTTCGACCCTGATCTCCAGCATCTGCAGTCCTCACTTTCTCCATTACTGAGGGCTGATCCTGCTGCACACTGAGCAGGGAAATAATCAGCAGGAATTCATTGTATTTGAAGCTGACTGTTTAGTTCTGGAACGTTGCATTTGATTAACACATTAATTTAAAAATAAATTACAATTTAACGATTATTCATTCAGTCCCAGAATTACATTTTTAGTTCATGGAAAGGCAGCTTGATTACAAAAAGTAAATGGCTGAAGAACTCCGAGGTACAAAGTATTCCAGGTGCTATATTCCAGGCTGGATGTCGTTTACCATAATGCTGGGAATATTATCAGTTCTCCAGATTTGATAAGGGAACGTGGTGACATGGGGAAGTGGATATTTTTGCCATCACGTAGATGCGTTTGAGAGAGGTCAGAGCTGACAGCTCAATATTCTGTGGTACAAGAACTATAGGCAGCAGAGGAGAGGGGTAGAAGACAAGGTGGTGTTGCCTTATTAATTATGGAGCCAAAGACTGCAGTAAGGACGGATGATATCTTGGGAGGGCATTCAAATGACGGTTTGTGGGTTAGAATTACGTTCAAATCACTGACAGACCCACGACTGGGGATATAGTATAGTCCTCCAGATAAAAGAAAATACAGGAGCAGGTGCATAACCAATTCACTGAGGTGTGTAAAAGCAATAATAGGATCATTATATTCAGGCATTTCAATTACAAACATTGATTAGGGCAGCGATAATTATTTTTAAGAGGGCAAAAATGTCTTGCCATTTCTTCCAGAGAGCTCCTTATATAAACATGTAGCAAATACAACAATGGATGGGGCTGTGCCGAGCCTCACTGTGGAACGAAGCCAGTTCAGTGTTGCAGGCAGGATTGGGAGAGCATTGCAGGACCAGTTGACCGTGACTCAAGCATTTTTAGCTTATTAGGGAAAAGAACAAAAGTAAAAAGGTTTGAAAAATAAAAATAATTTGGATGATAGAGGCAGATCTTATCAAAACAAAAACAGGATCTGGCCACGATACAGTTACTTCTGGGTGAAGCTGTAGCAGAACAGCGTGGGGGTGGTGGGGATCACATGCTCAAAATGGATTTGATGAAGGTGTCACCACAACATGTTACAATAAAGATAAAAATGAGGAAAACAAGCCCAGAGTGTATGGAATGTCTACAAACATTCAGAACAGAATTAAAAATGAAAGAGAAGCTTAAAGCACGCATAAAGTGATTAGGTCAATAGAGGTCCCAGAAGAGTAGAGAAAACGTGTAGGTCTAAACTATAGAAAGTAAGTAAAAGAGCAAAAAGCGGGGTGATAAAAACATTAGTGGGCAATATACTCAAGAATTCAAACACATTTTTTTGGTTCATTAAGGGTAAGAGGGTAATGTTTGAGTGCGAGCAGCGGCTGAGTTTAAACGAACCCGGAAGACTACAGCGAAACTACGACAGTTTGTTCTAAAATTACTTAGTGTATACTTCAATGCAAGAAGTATACGAAATAAGGTAGGTGAACTTGCAGCGTGAGTTGGTACCTGGGCTTTTGATGTTGTGGCTATTACGGAGACATGGGTAGAACAGGGACAGGATTGGCTGTTGCAGGTTCCAGGGTTTAAATAGTTTAGTAGGGTCAGAGGTGGGGGTAAAAGAGGGGGAGGTGCGGCCTTACTTGTCAAAGATAGTATTACAGCAGTGGAAAGGACGATGGATGAAGACTCGCGGTAGTTTGGGCTGAGGTTAGGAATAGGAAAGGTGAGGTCACCCTGTTAGGAGTTTTCTACATGCTTCCGTATAGTCCTAGAGACGGAGAAGAAAGGATTGCGAGGATGATTCAGGAGAAGAGTAAAACTAATAGGGTGGTTGTTATGGGGGATTTTAACTTTCCTGATATTGACTGGGAAAGCTATAGCTCGAGTTCGTTAGATGGGTCGGTGTTTGTCTAATGTGTGCAGGAGGGTTTCTTGACACAATATGTAGACAGGCCAACAGGAGGTGAGGCCATACTGGATTTAGTTCTGGGTAACGAACCAGGCCAGTTGTTAGAATTGGAGGTAGGTGAGCACTTTGGCGATAGTGATCACAATTCGGTGACTTTCACACTAGTGATGGAGAGGGATAAGTGTGCATTTCAGGGTAAGAGTTAGAGCTGGTGGCAGGGAAATTATGATGCGGTGAGGCACAAAATAGAATGCGTGCCTTGGAAAATTAGGCTTCAAGGCAAGGGCGCAATCGATATGTGGAACTTGTTCAAGGAGCAACTATTGAGTGTCCTTGATAAGTATGTACCTGTCAGGCAGGGAGGAAAGGGTCGTGTGAGGGAGCCGTGGTTTAATAAGGAATTTGAATCCCTTGTTAAAGTGAAGAGGGCGGCCTATGCAAAGATGAGGGGTGAAGGTTCAATTGGGGCGATTGAGAGTTATAAGGTAGCCAGGAAGGATCTGAAGAGAGAGCTAATAGCAGCAAGGAGGGGACATGAAAAGTCCTTAGTTGGTAGGATTAGCGAAAACCCAAAGGCTTTCTGCAGGTAAGTCAGGAATAAAAGAATGACTAGGGTAGGAATAGGTCCAGTCAAGGATAGTAGTGGGAAGTTGTGTGTGGAGGCTGAAGAGATTGAGGAGACATTGAATGAATACTTTTCGTCAGTATTCACTCAGGAACAGGACCTTGTTGCCGATGTGAATACTGAGTCACAATTAATTAGAATGGATGGCTTTGAGACATGTAAGGAAGAGGTGTTGGAAATTCTGGAAAGTGTGAAAGTAGATGAGTCCCCTGGGCCTGATGGCATTTATCCTAGGATTCTCTGGGAAGCAAGGGAGGAGCTTGCAGAGCCTTTGGCCTTGATTTTTATGTCCTCGTTGTCTACAGGAATAGTGCCAGAAGACTGGAGGATGTGGTTCCTTTGTTCAAGAAGGGGAGTAGCGATAATCCAAGTAACTATAGGCCGGTGAGCCTCACTTCTGTTGTGGGCAAAGTCTTACAGAGAATTGTAAGGGATAGGATTTATGAACATCTGGATAGGAATAATGTGATCAAGGATAGTCAGCATGGTTTTGTGAAGGGTAGATCGTGCCTCACAAACCTTACTGAATTCTTTGAGAAGGTGACTAAGGAGGTGGACGAGGGTAAAGTGGTAGATGTGGTGTATATGAATTTTAGTAAGACGTTTGATAAGGTTCCCCATGGTAGGCTACTGCAAAAAACATGGAGGTATGGCATTGAGGGTGATTTGGAGGTTTGGATTAGGAATTGGCTGGCTGGAAGAAGACAGAGGGTCGCAGTTGATGGTAAAGGTTCATATTGGAGTGGAGTTACTAGCGGTGTTCTGCAAGGATCTCTTTTGGGACCATTGCTGTTTGTCATTTTTATAAATGACCGGGAGGAGGGGCTAAAAGGTTGGCTGAGCAGGTTTGCGGATGATACGAAAGTCGGTGGAGTTGTTGACACTGAGGAAGGATGTGTCAGGTTACAGCGGGATATGGATAAGCTGCAGAACTGGGCAGAAAGGTGGAAAATGGAGTTCAATGTGGGTATGTGTGAGGTGATTCACTTTGGTATGAGGAACAAAAAGATGGGGTACTGGGCTAATGGTCGGATACTTGGTAGTGTGGAAGAGCAGAGGGATCTTGGTGTCCATGTACACAGATCTCTGAAAGTTGCCACCCAGGTAAATAGTGCGGTGAAGAAAGCATATGACATACTGGCTTTTATTGGGAGAGGAATTGAGTTCCGGAGTCCTGAGGTCATGTTGCAGTTGTATAAGACTCTGGTGCGGCCGCATCTGGAGTATTGTGTGCAGTTTTTGTCGCCATACTATAGGAAGGATGTGGAGGCACTGGAACGGGTGCACAGGAGGTTTACCAGGATGTTGCCTGGCATGGTAGGAAGAACGTATGAGGAAAGGCTGAGGCACTTGGGGCTGTTTTCATTGGAGAAAAGAAGGTTTAGGTGTGACTTGATAGAGGTGTACAATATGATTAGGGGTTTAGATAGGGTTGACCATGAGAACCTTTTTCCATGTATGGAGTCAGCTATTATGAGGAGGCATTGCTTTAAATTAAGGGGTGGTAGGTATAGGACAGATGTTAGGGGTAGATCCTTTACTCAGCGCGTCGTGAGTTCATGGAATGCCCTGCCAGTAGCAGTGGTTGACTCCCCCTCTTTATGGGCATTTAAACGGGCATTGGATAGGCATATGGAGGATAGTGGGCTAGTGTAGGTTAGGTGGCCCTGGATTGGCGCAACATCAAGGGCCAAAGGGCCTGTACTGCGCTGTATTATTCTATGTTCTATGTTCTAACAAGAGAAAGGATAGGGAGTATTATGGACCGAGGAGGCAACCTGTGCATTGAGCCTGCGAATGTCAAATACGTACTTCATATTGGTCTTCACTTTGGAGAAGCAGTTCCTGGACAGAAGCAGAGGAATAATTGGAAGTTGATGCAGGATAAAAAGTGGGCCAATCCCTAGATCTGGATGAACTGTATCTTAGAATGATGTGGAAGATGAGGGAGGAGATTACAGACTCTTAAATTTTGCGCTTTATTTTGTTTTGCATCTGGCCACAGAGGTGATGTGATCAAACAGGATAACATCTAATGTAGGTTCAACTTCCACACAGAGTGCTAGAAAAAAAAAGCCATGAGATTAAAGACCACTAACTCTCACTTCAGTGGGAGTGAGCTGAAAATGTGTTGCTGGAATTGCACAGCAAGTCAGGCAGCATCCAAGGAACAGGAGAATCGACGTTTCGGGCATAAGCCCTTCTTCAGGAATCAGTGGGAGGGAAACAATTGTAGAAAATTGTGAAGGCTGTTGAGGAATGATCACTAAATATCTTCAAGGCTGAGATGGACAGATTTTTAAACAAGTTACAGGGAAAACGCAGGAAAATGGAATGGAATGTTATCAGAATAAATGTACCCTAACTGAAAGTAAAAGCAGAGTCAGAGGGCGGATGGGCATACTGTCGCTTGTATGTCTAATGGTAAACCTTTTTTAATAGACTGCATTCACTGCAACATCAACATCTCTCCCTCCGGAGTGAGACACAGCTTGGTTACAAGGTTACAATGGTTACAAGGAATTCATAAATGCAGTACTAGTAGACTGAAAAGGACCAGAGGACTGCGACAACGCGGATGGGCTGTCAGGGTGAATATTTGCAGCAGCGCAGTTACCACTACTAGGAGGAAGACCTCAGCAAGAAGAACCCCCCTCCCCCCCCCCCCCCCAAATCCAAGCATGGGTCTGGTGTTTAGGAGTGCTTAAGGCCCAAACAATACATCACTGTATTGTCTCCATCCTTCCCTTACCAAACCTAAATGTGGAGTGGTCTATTGACGTACTGCTAGTGGCAGAATAGTTAGTAATGCTTTGGTTCCAGAGTCATCGGTGAGCAGCGGTTCAGCAAATCGTTCGTTTGTCCTGACCTGGTCTTGTTGGATCTTCATGCTGGCTTCAGCCTAACGCCAATTCAGGGACCAGCGAACCTCGGAGCTATGGCCTCAGCAGCCACTCACTGCCCGGGGCAGGTAATTTGGAACACAGTCAGGGTGACTGTGAAGAAGGTGGAGGAGCACACACCGGTGGATCGGACGGTGTTTGTGAAGAAAGTTCTGCTGGAGTGTTGCGGGCTTGCAGCAGCGGACGTGTACTGCCTGCAGGATTTCCCTGGGGCAGGCTACTTTGATGTGACCTTCAGAAGCGTGAAGCAGTGCGAACAGCTCCTGAAGGTCTTCAAGGAGAAGGAAGGGGAGCCGCTGTTTTCCATCTTGTCAGCGACCCCATTGCGTGTGCTTCCTGCACAGAGGAATCGGGTTGTTACAATCCATATGTACAACCCCTATGTTCCAGCGGCTGATGTCCTGACCTTCCTGGGAAGGTACGTCCAAGTTGAGGGAGAAGCCACTGATGTGATCGATCCCTTTGGGATCTGGACTAGTAAGCGGCAGGTCGGGGTAACTCTGAGGGCCGATGATAGTGGGAACATCCACCACCCACCCTCGAGCTTCTCAATTGGAGGGAGCAGAGGCTACCTGACATATGCAGGGCAGCCGAAAGTGTGCCGAACCTGCGGGAAGTCGGGACACGTGACGGCGGATTGCAAAGTGACCATCTGCAGGAACTGCAAACAGGAGGGTCACTTGATTAAGGACTGCCTGGAAGAAAAGAGCTGCAACCTGTGCGGAGAGGCGGGCCACATGTACAAGGCCTGCCCAAGACGAGGAGCCACCTACGCACAGATGGCCGGAGGTGGCAACACGAGCCGCGGACTGACAAAGTCCAGCAAGGTACCGCAAATCAGCACAGGAACGGTGTCTGGAGGCACCCAGAAGGAAGGGCAGGCTGTAGCGGAGCAGGCGGCAGACAGCGGGGAGATGCAGCAGCCGACCCAAGCTCCTGCAAGACAGATGGAGGTAATGGAAGAGGAGGGATCAAAGGAGGCAGAGCAGTGGATTACTGTCAAAAACAGGAAGAGGAAACCTCTCGAGGGCCCCAAAGCCTCCAAGCGAAGGGGGAAGAGACACCGACAAGATGAGGATAGAGGCAGCTCCTCCGATGGTGAGGACGGGCGCAAGAAGGGTCGCCACCGGAGGAAGAGGCAGAGCGCCGTGGGGAGAAAGGAGGGTAGCACCGCCCAAGAAGGAAAAGTCGATCCCTCTGAGGGGATGGGTGAAGGCCTCCCCCTACCCGGTGAGAACCAAGGGGTACCCACCGGCCCACAGCTCCAGGTAACTGGGAGCAGCGGCCCTGTGACAGCCCTGCTGTCAGATGGAGAACTGGGCGATGCGGACCCTGGGTCCGACATGATGACACCAGAGCGGGGAAATGACTCCAGCGTGGAGCTGGACAACTACCTCAGCCCTGGGAAGGTCCAGCAGTTCGCCGTCACCAAGGGGATGCACGAGGCTACACCACAGGAGCAAGACCAGAAGAAAATGGACACTGGTAACCCTGTAAACTGGTAAAATGGGGTTTAAAATTGCCAGCATAAATGTGCGTAGCATTAAATCGGCTACGCGATGTGTTTCAACGCTGGCCTTCCTGGCCAACATCAAAGCTGATGTCCTGTTTCTGCAGGAGTGTGGGATACCACACCTCAGCAGTTATAGGAGATGGTCGAGCTTCTGGGCCCATGGGCCGTCAGTGTGATTGGGGGGCACCGATAGCCGCGCCTCCGGCCTGGGTATCCTGTTGCGGGGAGGCAACTTCACCATCTCCGAGGTTAAGGAGGTGGTGGGCGGGCGCCTCCTCGTCGCGGACGTTAAATGCAGAAACGCTCCCGTGAGACTAATCAACGTGTACGCCCCAGTGGGTAAGAGTGAACGGTTGGCCGTCCTGCGACAGCTTCCACTGCTGCTGGCTACGTCCAGACCGGTCATTCTGGCCGGAGACTTCAACTGCATCATTGATGCAGATGGACGAACGGCGGGGGGGACAGTAAACCAGACGCTACGTCCAGAGCCCTGATGGAAACGGTCAAAGACGCCAAGCTGCACGATGTCTTCAGCACCCCTGCAGATGGAGCGCAGCGTAGATACACCTGGTCACGGGCAGACAGGTCTATCCGCTCAAGGATAGATTACCTGTTTGTGTCCCGAACGCTCTCGGTCAGATCCACCGACGTCAAGCCAGTGTTCTTCTCTGACCACTGCTTCCTGCTGGCCGACTGTCACCTACAGGACGAACAGCAAGCGGGCAAGGGAACGTGGAAACTGAACACTAAGCTGTTGACTCCGGGAAACATCGAAGAGCTCAAGAGGGATTACGCAGGTTGGAGAACCGTGAAGCCCCTCTTTGAGTCTCCAGCGGACTGGTGGGAAACGGTAAAAGGGAACATCAAGAGGTTCTTTATCCTCAAAGGTGTCCAGGAGGCGACAGAGAGGCGGGGAAAACTGTCCCAGCTCCAGGAAAGTATGCAGAACCTGCTCCTGCTGCAGACGATGGGGGTCGATGTCACGGAGGACCTCAAGGAGGTGAAGGGCCAGCAAGCCTCGCTCTTTGCCTCGGAGGCCTCCAGGATAATCTTCCGGTCCAGGGTCCGCTCGGTGGAGCAGGACGAGACGTGCTCTCCTTTCTTCTTCCAGAAGGTGAACAAAGAGAGCTCCGTTCTCAGCAGCCTGAAGAAAGAAGATGGCTCGGTAAAGTCATCTCAGGCTGACGTCATGAGGATCAGCAAATCCTTCCACGCCTGCCTGTATGACTCGAAGCCAACCGACAGCGCGGCCTCCCAGTCGTTCCTGTCCTCTATCACGGAGGTCCTAGACGACGGAACACGAGAGAGGCTGGACCAGCCGCTATCGCTGGATGAGCTGACCAAGGCCCTCGAGTCCTTCGAAAAGAATAAAAATCCCGGAAGCGACGGCTTACCGGTCGAGATTTATTCCGCTCTTTGGGACTTGATTGGCCAGGACCTGCTGGAGGTGTATGTCAGTATGCTTCGGGCAGGTACCATGAGTGGATCCATGAGGAAAGGCATCATCACCCTCATCTACAAGCGGAAGGGGGAGAGGGAGGAAATTAGAAATTGGAGACCGATCTTACTGTTAAATACAGACTACAAAATCTTGTCAAAGGTCATCGCCAACTGGGTCAGGTCTGCTCTCGGATCGGTGATCCACCCGGACCAAACCTGTGCTGTACCGGGCAGGAAGGTCTCTGAGAGTCTTGCACTCCTCAGGGATACGATCGCCTACGTGCAGGACAGGGGGGTGGGCACCTGCCTCATCAGCCTGGACCAGGAGAAAGCCTTTGACAGGATATCACATACATATATGAGGGATGTCCTCTCCAAAATGGGCTTTGGGGAGGGAATCGGAAATTGGATCAGACTGCTCTACACCAACATTGTCAGTGCAGTCTCAATCAATGGGTGGGAGTCAGATAGCTTCCCTGTAAGATCTGGAGTCAGGCAGGGATGCCCCCTCTCACCCGCCTTGTTTGTGTGTTGCATAGAGCCATTTGTCGAATCCATCAGGAAGGATGTGAGCCTGAGAGGGGTGACTATTCCTGGCAGCGGGGGCCGAGAGGTTAAAGCCTCCCTATACATGGATGACGTCGCTGTTTTCTGCTCGGATCCGCTGTCCGTGCACAGACTCGTGTGCATCTGTGACCAGTTCGAACGGGCCTCGGGGGCCAAGGTAAACCGAGGCAAGAGCGAGGCCATGCTCTTCGGGAACTGGGCCGACCAATCCTCTATCCCCTTCACCGTCAGGACTGACCACATGAAGGTGCTGGGTATTTGGTTCGGCGGGGGGGGGGGGGGGGGGGGGGGCTGGGGCGTGCGCCAAGACCTGAGAGGAGCGGATCAGGAAGATGAGACAGAAACTAGGCAGATGGGGGCAACGGTCGCTCTCCATCGCGGGAAAAAACCTGGTCATCAGGTGTGAGGTACTCTCAGTATTGCTCTATGTGGCACAGGTCTGGCCTATCCCCAGGACCTGTGCCGCCGCAGTCACCCGGGCCATCTTCCAATTCATTTGGAGATCAAAGGTGGACCGGGTCCGAAGAGATACAATGTACAAGGACCGGTGCAATGGGGGAAAAGACACGCCCAATGCCACCCTCACCCTGATGGCCACCTTTGTGTGTGGCTGCATCAAGCTGTGCGTGGATCCCCGGTACGTAAACACCAAGTGTCACTACGTACTGAGGTTCTACCTGTCCCTGGTGTTGCGAAGGATGGGCCTGGCCTCGCTGCCGCGGAACGCTCCGAGTAGTTGGGCCGTTCCGTATCACCTGTCCTTCGTGGAGAAATTTATGAGGAAAAACACCTTTTACCACAAGTCCATCAGGAAGTGGTCAGCACGTAGTGTCCTTGAGACTCTTCGGGAAAAGGAGAGGGCGGATCCTGTCGAGTGGTTCCCTGAGCAGACTGTCAAAGCCATTTGGCAGAATGCCTCATCGCCAGAACTCTCCAACAAGCACCAAGACGTGGCTTGGCTGGTGGTGAGAAGGGCTCTGTCGGTGAGATCCTTCATGCACGCCCGGACTCTCTGCCGCACCGCACGCTGCCCTCGAAGCGGCTGCGGGGGGGACGAGACTGTCACACACCTCCTTCTGGAATGTGCCTTTGCAGAGGAAGTCTGGAGAGGAATGCAGTGGTGCTTGCCGAGGTTCGTCCCGAGCAGCGCCGTGACGCGGGACTCCGTGCTGTACGGCCTTTTCCCCGGGACTCACACCGAGACGAACATTAACTGCACCTGGAGGATCATCAACTCGGTGAAGGATGCTCTCTGGGGTGTCCGAAACCTGTTGATCTTCCAGCTGAAGTAGTTGACCCCGACTGAGTGTTGCAGACTAGCACATTCCAAGGTCCAAGACTACGTGTTGAGGGACGCGCTGAAGCTTGGGGCAGCTGCCACCAAGGCGCGGTGGGGAAAGACCACCGTGTGAGATCGGCCTGCCTAAAGAAGAACAGGGGGCCCATGCAGACGTTTTTTGGGCTCTGCTGATGCCTCAGCTAAATATACGCATAAGATTGAGAAATGCACAGACCTGCATAAATGATGAATTCGAATCTGTGTTTGTAAATGTGGACATATGTATGGCATGACCAAATGTACAGACCATCAAATCATTTTATGAATAAAGTATATTTTTGAAATTAAAAAAAAGTAAAGGTAAGCTCAGATAACCTCTTTTTAACGCTAGTCTGACAGCAATGGAGATGACAGTTAGGGCAGTTGCCTGTTCCTCCTGCGGTTTGTGGGAGCTCAGGGAGATTTCCACTGTCCCTGATGACTACAGGTGTGGGCAGTGCACCCTGCTCCAGCTCCTGGGAGACCGTGTTCAGGAGCACTCTGGATCATCTGCGATACGGAACACTTCATAGATAAAAGCTTTAGTGAGGTGATCACACCCAAGTCCCTCCCTTAGCCATATTTCTGTAAGGACTATAATATTCCAGTCTCATGTAAAGATCCACGCCCTGAGTTCATTGCCTTACCTGTCAGCCCAGTTCCATTTAATTAAAAAACAATTTCATCCAACAGGCTTTCCTTGCTTCCTGTCGTGTTCCAAGCAGAGAGTAGCTGGGCGACCACCAGGAATGGCGAAAGGAGTGGGCAGAAAGTGCAGGAATCCCCTGTGGCTATTCCTCTCGAAACCAAGTATACCATTCTGGATACTGATTTTGTGTATGTTGGGAGATGGGCGATAGGTGTCAGGGAATGACTGTTCAGGGGAAAGCAGCAGTAGCCAAGAATGATGCACTGGATCTGTGAAGCAGCAGGAAAGGATAAAGGTAAACAGGGTCTTAGAGATAGGAGATTTGATTGTTAGGGGGGACAGATCGGAGATTCTGTTGGCTCAAACGGGAAACCAGGATGGTGTGTTGCCTCTCAGGTTTCAGGATCCAGGATGTTTCTGAGTGGCTGCAGAAAGTTCTCAAGGGGGCGGGTGAGCAGCCAGAAGTCATTGTGCACGATGGTACAAATGACACGGTTAGATATAGGAATGCGTTTCTACAATGATTAACTGAGAACGAGGAGAAAAGTTAAAAACCAGGACCTCGATAGTGATAATCTCCAGATTACTTCCAGTGTCATGAAGGTAAGAATAGGAGGATATCAAGATAAATATATGACTAAAGAATTGGTGCAGTGGGAGGGATTCATATTTTTAGACCATTGCTAGCTTTTCTGTGACAGAGTTGACCAGTTCAGGACGGACTGGTGGCACATTCACTGGAGGGGGATCAATATCTTCGCAGTCAGTTTTGCTCGTGCAACAGGGGAGCGTTTTAACGAGATTGGCAGGAGGTGGTATACTCAAGAGCAGGGAGACAACTGAGAGGCTGGAAGGAGATACAGTAATCAAACATAGTACGTTGAGGAGACATATCAGGCTGGAACACGATAGGGAACAAGAAATCCCTATGGTTTAAATTGTGTTTATTTCAGAGCAAAAGGGCTGACAGTTAAGGCCGATGAATTCAGCGTGTGGATATGTTATCGGTGCTCGATAGTCTAGCTATTACAGAAACATGGCTGAGGGATGGATAGAACTGACAGCTTAATTTAACAGGACTAAATGCATTAGGATGGACAGAGATTGTGGAACGAGAGGAGGGGATTTGCATTTCTGAATAAAGGGTGTATCGCAGCAGTGATCAGAGATAAAATAACTGATGGATCATCCAATGAGGCTTTGTGGGTGGAACTAAGAAATAAGAAGGGGATAGTGATATTATTGGGGTTGTACGATAAGGCCCCAAATTGTAAACAGAAATTACAGGAATAAAAATATGTAGAGAGATTGCGGAGACCTTCAGGAGCATTTGGGTTGTCATAATAGGGGCTTTAATATTTTTTATAACACAGACTTGCACTGCCAGAGCATTAAGGGATTTGATGGGATGGAATCAATTAAGTGCGTCAGGAAAGTTTATTCAAGCAGAATGTGGAGGGTCCCAATTGGGAAGGAGCACAATTTGTCCTACTCTTAAGAAGTAGGTCAGTACAGGTGAGTGAGGTGACAGTAGATGTGCACTTTGGGACCAGTGACCATAGATCTATTAATTTTAAAATAGTTATGGAGAGGGAAAAATTGGTACACAGATTCAAGTTCTAAATTGGGGCAAGGTTAATTTTGCTGGACTTAGACAGGAGTTTGCAGGGATTGATTGGAGTAGTCTGTTGGCAAGCAAAGGGACCTTCAGCAAGTGGGAGTTTAGGATCTATATGTTCCTGTGAGGGTGAATGGAAAGTTGACAGGAATGAGGTACACTGGATGACAAGAGATGTTTAGGCTTTTACCAAAAGAAATGTGGGGCCGTGGCTCAGGTAGAGGCAGCTGGGATCAAGCGAATCCCTGGAGGTGTACAGGAGATACAGGAGTTTATTGAAGAAGGAAATCAGGAGGCAGAAGAGGGTGTATGAGATAACCTTGCCTGAGAAGATCAGGGTGAATCCAAAGAGGTGTTTTAAGTATATTAAAGGAAAAGCAGTAACTAGAGAGAGAATAGGACCCCTCAAAAACCAAAATGGATATGTTTGTGTGGAACCATAAGAGATGAGCAATGTCCTCAACAAATATTTCTCCTCTATATTTACCGTGGAGAAATACATGAGTACATGGGAAATTGGTTAAATTATTGGTGATAACTTAGGGACAGTCCATATCACAGTACAGGAGGTATTGGATCTACTGGAATGTTTGAAGTTAGATAAATCTCACGGTCATTTCAGATATATCCAAAAACGGTGCAGGGGCTAGAGAAGAACTTACGGGGGCCCTGGCTGATCATTTTGATCATCCGTTACCACAGATTATCCAATCCCAGAAGACTGGAGGAAAGCAGTTGTCGTGCCCTTATTCAAGAAGGACTGAAAAATAAAGTCCGGGAAATACAGACCAGTAAGCTTAAAATCTGTGGTAGGTAAATTACTCGAGAAGATTCTGAGGGATAAGATGTACATGCATTGAGAAAACAGGGTTTCATTAGTAATAGTAAGAATGGCTTTATGACTGGAAGTTCACGCCTGATGAATTTGTTAAAGTTCATTGATGACGTGACCAGGAAGGTTGAGTAGGGTGGGCAGGTAGACATCCAAACGTGTGGTGCTGGAAAAGCACAGCAAGTCAGGTAGCATTCGAGGGGCAGGGGAATCGACGTTTTGGGCACGAGTCTATCATCAGGAATGTCCAAGACATCGATATTCCTGCTTCTCGGATGCTGGCTGGCCAGCTGGGCTTTTCCAGTGCCACACTTTTCAATTCTGATCACCAGCATCTGCAGTGATGACTTTCTCCAAGGGTGGTCGAGCTGGTGTACATGGATTTCAGTTACACCAGAACAGGATGAGGCTTCTCAGCCCCTGGTCCATGATATACATTGACAGGAGGAGACCAATCATCCCCTCCAGTCTATAGAACTAGACCCAGTTTAGATCATGCAGCAACAGTATCAGCCTATTCAGCTACTTGAAGTACCACAGGATATGGAAGAGGCAATAAAGCGACTGGACTATGGGGTTTATTGTAATAATACAAGGCTATATAGCCAATAAACCCTGTCCTTGCATTCAGTAAGGTCAGGGCTGATCTCTCTTGGCCGCAATTTCTCTTTCATGCCCAATGTTTTGAGGACCTTAACTCCCTCAAAATTCATTAACACCACCGTGCTCCCTCAAACATTCAGAGATGTAGCTGTCTGGGATAGAGAGGCCCCAACAGTCACTACCCTCTGACAGTCCCCACACATTTACCTTGGCCTTTGAAATG
This sequence comes from Chiloscyllium punctatum, assembly GCF_047496795.1. Classification (NCBI taxonomy): domain Eukaryota; kingdom Metazoa; phylum Chordata; class Chondrichthyes; order Orectolobiformes; family Hemiscylliidae; genus Chiloscyllium; species Chiloscyllium punctatum. Next base: position 78,026,662 of record NC_092752.1, on the reverse strand, counting down.
AACAAAATCTATGAAGTTAAAAATCACACAACACCAGGTTATAGTCCAACAGGTTTAATTGGAATCTCACTAGCTTGCTGAGCATCGCTACTTCATTAAGTGATGCTGGAGGGCTCAATCCTAACACACAAAATTTATAGCAAAACTTTGTGTGATGTAAATTAAATTATAAATTGAAACATTGAGAGTCTGTTGAGTCTTTCATCTGATTGAATACCATGATATTCAAACAAAAGAAAGACTCAACAGGCAATCAATTTTTCAATGTATAATTTCAGTTACATCACACTGTAAATGTTTGCTTTTAATTCTGTGTGTTAGGATTGAGCTCTCCACTATCACCTGATGATGGAGCGACGCTCCGAAAGTTAGTGAGCTTCCAATTAAACCTGTTGGACTATAACCTGGTGCTGTGTGATTTTTAATTTTGTACACCCCAGTAAAACACGCAGCTCCAAATCAAAAGATATGAACTCGGAGTCAGAATGACTGGCCCTGACAGGACATGACTAAATAAGATGTCAAGAAGGCTGAATAAAATTGCACCTAAATGGAATCAGTTGTAAACTCCCAAGTGGTTGGGCCATTTGAAGCACCATGTGGATGGTGGCGATCAATCCTCTCAGTCCCTGGATTTCTCTGTTGGCGGTCCTCAGGGTAGCTTCCTCGGCACAAAATCTTCAGCTGCTTCAGCAACGTCTTACCTTCTGTCATTCGATCAGAAGTGAGGATGCTCAGAACAGATCGCGCAAAACATCAAAACCTGGACAACATTCAAGCTCATGCTGTTAATGTGTCGGCAACATTCATGTAACAGCACTGCTGGAGCCTGACCATTTCCACAGGACTAAAAATGAGGAGCTAATTCAGCATCTCAAGCTGGTTTCACAGAAATATGAGAATGCCATTCAGCCCAAAGAAGTTATTGGATAAGTAGAGACACAGCGCATTCACTCTCTTTTACCAATTACACAAGAAGAGATTTTTTTAAAAAAAACTACGAATGTTGGAATTCAGGAGACTGGAAGAACACAACAAGCAAGGCAGTATCAGGAGAAAAAGTCCACAGTTTGGGTATAACCTTTCTTCATGTCTGGGGGTGGGGGCAAGGCTGTGTACAGATGAAGAGGCGAGGTGGGGAAGTAGGAGGAGGAGGCGTGTTGTGGTGGGGAACACAGGTAGAGGATACCACCGGGTTGGCCAATGGGAAGAATGAATCTCGTTGACAGTTGGAAGATGGGTTGATCAGAGGTACGGAAGGTGGAGGGGATAAGCAGGAGGTCCGGGATTGGAAGGGAGGTTACTAGAAATTGCAGAACTCAGTGTTGAGACCCCCGGCTGTAGGCTACACCAGTGGAATATGAAGCATTGTTCCTCCAATTTGTGCTTTGGTTCTTTGTGGCAATGGAGGAGGTCAATGATGACAATGTCGGAATGGGAGTGGGAGGCGGAATTGAAATAGGCAATGACTGGGAGGTCAGGTCAGCCCTTACAGTCCCAGCTGAGATGCTCATCAAACCATTCCGCTTAGTTTACCTTTGGTCTCCCCGATATAGATAAGACCACATCAGGAATGGCAGATACAGTAAACTAGGTTGGATCCCATCACCTGGCACATCTTCCACAAGGACTGATCCGTTCACTAATTTTGGTTCGTGCCATACTCCCCACCAAACCTGCCAATTCCCATGGGCAACTGACACTTGCAGATGAAAAATAAAATACATCACCTGCTGGCACACACCTTCCTCACCTCATCCAAGGCCCAAAACAGTCCTTCCAGGTGAAACAGAGGTTCACCTGCCTCTCCTTCAACCTAGTTTACTGCATTAGGTTCTCCTGATGTGGTCTTGTCTACATCGCGAAAAGCAACGTAAACTAAGTGCACATTTCACTGAGCATCACAGCCCGGTCCAAAGGGGCTGACCTGAGCTCCCAGTCAGCATCCATTTCAATTCCCCTTCCCAATTCCTTTCCAGCATGACCTCCTTGGCTTCCTCTGTTGCCACAGTGAGTCAGACTATAAATTGGACGAACAACATCTTACCTTCTGCCTGGTTCGCCGACATCTTGGAGGACTCAACATTGAGTTCTCCAATTTAAAATAACCTTCCCAGCCATGGCACTACTCCATTTCCAGCCCCGCCTCCTCCCTTCCATTCCACCAAATGACCCAGCCTTTTAGCTCCCAACTGGATTCATCCCTCCCATCGACCAACCAGGTTGCACCCACCACGTGTGTCCACCTAACTCCTACCTCACCATCCTGATGCTCTCCCCACCCCAACCACTCCTTTCCCTCTTTATCTGCAGTTCCCCCTACCCCCACCCGCAGTCCTGAAGAACGGGTATACTTGAAATGTTGACTTCTCCACCTCCTGATGCTGCCTGGCTTGCTGTTTCTTCCAGCCTCCTGTTTGTCTATTATTACACAGGAAGATAATGAATCTAGTCAGCACAACACGCAGGTAAGCAGCTACCACGGGTCACCCAATAATGAGCCTCTTCTCTGGAACGATGTAGAGCACATTCAGCCACCCGAGACACTTACAAACGAGCAGAGGAGGCCATTCAGCCCCTTCAAACTGTTACACAGAAATAGGAGGATGTCATCGATGCTGTAACATAACTAACCAATGAAGCAGAGACTGCACAGACAGATTGCTCCATGTAGTGCCTCCTGGCTCCATTGCTAATGTTTCACACGTGTTATATTAACATGGTTTGCTGATGGTAAGGAGGCAGAGGGGATGATTTGTGCCACGTCTCAAGGAGGCATCTTCCATCTCCGAGAAGACAGGCTAGTCTTCTGCATGGAGGTCAGAAGCTTTTGAGAATGACCAACCCTGTCAGAGTGTGGCTGCTGACATGTTTGTGAACAACATGATGCTCATTACTTACTGCTCCGTTTGAATTCTGTCAGTGGCTCATGGCCAAGGACATCCACCTCCTTTTCACCAAGAGCACTTCCCATCATCTCGCCTTCTCATAAATACAAAATGAGAAGGATGGTATGTTTTGCCAAATCATTTTGTTGCTTTGCAAAACACTATGCTTAAGCACAGCCACGCCAACAGCAATACCACAATTGGAGAGAGTTGGAGATGCTGAGGAGGTGATGGCCTGGCTGTCTTATCCCTGTAATATTAACCCAGGGGCCCAGATGATGATCCAGACCCCGGATTCGAATCCCACCACGGCAAATGTTGGATTTTGCATTCGATAAAATATCAGGATTAACGAATCCAATGAAAGCATTGTGTTTGTCCTACCTGGCACACCAGTGCACTTCAAGGAAGGAAATCTACCATCTTCACCCAGTCGGACTTTCATGTGACTCCAGACCCACAGCACTGTGGTTAACACGCAGTTGTAGTTTGAAATGTCGAAGCCAGCCGCTCAGTTAGATCACTCACTACAAATTCTCAAAGAAATGAAACCGGGCAGACCTCAGCACTGACTACTTACAGCTCACAGACTGCAGTGGGTCAGGAAGGCGGCTCACCAACACCTTCTCAAGGGCAATGAGGAAAGGGAATTATATACTGGCCCAGCATCCCATTACTGAATAAAAGAAGATGATCACACTCAAGGAAGAGAGACAAAGGGACATAACTCACTTCAAACCGAGACTTTGATGTACACTTTACACGGGCATGAATTTCAGTAATAAGAGAACAGGAGAAAAATAAATAGGATTAGTCTGGCTTTTTATTTCCGTTCCAGCTGATCATCAACAATCCCTCTGTTTGTTTCTTTCTGTCTACCTCTCTCTTTCTCTATCTATTCAACTCACTCCTTCTCCCTTTTTCAGCAGCCATCCATGTCGTCAACATCAAACACACTATTTCACAGCTGCATTCAGTTCTGTCGTATGGTGATTGGACACGAAATGTCACTTCTATTTATCTCTCGACCTGAGGCTGGCAAATCTGTTCAGTTTCTCTGGTACTTACTCGTTCCTTTTGTTTCTGATCTCTCGCATCATTCTTTGTATTTTTTTCCTCTACCTTACATATTGTTATTGCATGGGATGTCTGCATCACTAGCAGAGCAGCATTTGTGGACCTCACTAAATGCCTTTTACCGTGAGGCCATTCCTTAAGGTATTGAGTCTGACGTCAGTCTTAATTCAGATCAGGCAATAGTGCGAGATTTCTTCACCAAAGGACAACAGTAAAATAGATAAACTTATTGACAAAGTAAAATTCAATTTTATTTCCAGTTCCTCTCATTTGAATTTAAGTTCTGTTATCATCTGAGATAGGATTTGAAACAGCGTCCATAGTGTAGTTACCTGGGCCACTGAATTACGTGGCCATCGACTTTACTTCTCTGACACAGCGTCCCTGTCATGAATTTACTTTACAGACAAGAACAAGATTTTGATGGAAACATTTGTAACGGAAACATCGATTAGAAGAGAACAGGAACCATAAAGTCTGACTTTTACCAAGGTATAGATGATGGTTTATTTAGCACCAGCACTGACGTCAAGATGGGGTCTAGGGATATCATGGAGTTGGTAGTGGGTAGTTTCAGTGATGGAGAGAATACCAAGACATAAATCAATTCGGGGCAAATAGGTACTTCGGGCTTGTGAACAGTCTTGTTCTCAGATGTTTGTGAGGACGGGAGTGTGGGTTGTTCTGAAATTTGTGGAGAATGAATAGATTTGCATTTGAAACTGAAGACAATAGTTTCCATCTTTACTAAATATAGAAAACAGAAATATCACTGAAGTTCACCATGGTTTATGGGATTAATAAATCGATAGAGATGGGGAGACTTACCAGGAAAACCAACAATAGCGAGTATGGGATAGTAACCAGCTTGAATAATCAACAGTATACCGTGTATCCGAAATGGTAATACGTGCCAAAACCAGTAAAAATAGTCAAGACCCAAAGATAAACTCCTGCCCATTGTTGCAGAATTCCAGTCTATATTTCTTAGATTCTGAACCATTAGTGCGACATTCCAGTCTACTGTTCTCAGATTCTGATCCGTTGTTGTCATATTCCAATCTAATGCTCTCAGATTCTGATCCATTGTTGAAACATTCCAGTCTACTGTTCTCAGATTCTGATCCGTTGTTGGCATATTCCAATCTAATGCTCTCAGATTCTGATCCATTGTTGAAACCTTCCAGTCGACTGTTCTCAGATTCTGGTCCATTGTTGGAAGATTCCAGTCTGTGGTTCTCAGATTTTGATCTCTCTTCTCCCTGTTTCTGCAACTGCTGATCCTTGTCAGTGTTGCAGATGATGCATCTGCAGCAATAATGGGATAAACATTGGAAGAAGCCCCGTACAAATAGAAGAGGAAAACCATCCAGTGACATAATTAGGATCCATGGAGACTGACATCAATCACAGTCACTGAACAAACAGATCCAGATAATTTCTTTCAGATTCGACCTTCAGTTCAAAATAACAACTGGATTGAATTGAATGTTTACATTGCTGGCTAATGGTCACATCTTCCATCACCAACTGCTCTCGTGAAGTTAGTTGTGAGGGAGAATTATGGACGTTTTCTTATCGCATGCTAGATGGTTCTGCTGTGTTGTTCATTTGCAATACTGTAACCACCTGAACGCTCCATCATGACCATCCACAAAAAAAATCACAATCTAGATGTGGTTTCCATGCTGGTCTCTCCTCGACTAGAACAGGTGCCCAGCAACAGATTCTCAGTGGATATATTTGCACTGACCATACAAAGGAAGTGTGGATCTGTCTGGACAATCCACTCGTGAACATGCTGAATCTTCAACACACAGTATGATTGAGCACTGTTTTATGTAAACTAACAAATATCTTTACACATTATATTGGCTTCAATGCGGTAAGACTTACATTTTTGGAATTCAGTCCAAAGCCAAATGTGGCATGTTCTCACAGAGCCAGTCATTTTACAGGGTTATTGTGTCCTTGAACTTTGTAAAGAGGGTCTAAACGACCCAAGGTTCCAATATTTCATAATTTTTAAAGGTTCGTTAGTGTCCTCTTGTTTATAGCTAACAGATAATTCCTCATGTCGAAGCCCTTCAAGTCTTCAAAAGTAGCCTCTTCAATCAAGAGGACCTCCCTAGCTGGCAAGGTTGGATCAGTTCGGGGATTTGTTGAGTCAGGGTCACTGGACGCTCTCTGCCTCCTTCTGCCCTTCTGACCTTATAACCTGTGTCAGTTTTACCCTTGGTGCAAAGGGGTTTTGTTTATTGGGATTGTTGCAAGTATATTGGGATATCATCCTTAAATCGGGATAGCCTGTCAGGTTGGGATACGATACGTTATTCAGGTATTCTATTTTCGGTTCCTTATGTTTAATTTGGTAATATGGCAAATAAATGTCATTTGTTTAAAACTCGGCAGTCTGACCATTTAATTCACTCTGGAAATATCAGCTATACACCAACCTTCAAAAAATAGCAAATTTAAGGTCCGGGCGACCTATTAAAATGTTTTGAGGGGTCTGGTCTGGTCCATAACAGATTAGGGGGCTTTTGCAGAATTTAGACAGCAAGTGGCAGGTGTTAATGTCTCTTATTTCGTGTGTTGATTTGGTGAGTAAACAGAGCTTCAGGTAGCAATGGTTCTTGCAGGAACCAAGCTTGTTTTGGAGGTGGAGAAAATGACCTTGGGGGTTTTACAAAATTCCCATGAGTCCAAGCCGCGAGAATTAGTAGACAACGTGAGTTGAACCTACCGTCTGATGTGAGGAAAGATGAGATGTTTGCAGCATTAGCTCAGCATTCTAATTTGCTGGAAACTCCATCAGGATCTGTGGAGATGACTAAACTTCAAACGCAAAAGAAGCAGCTTGAGTTAGAAGCAGAGATGAAGCAGTTTGAGCTACGACTAAAGTCAGAAGAGGAAGAAAGATAACGAATAGGTTTAGCAGAGGAAAGAGAAAAGAAATAAAAGCTTCAGCAGGAAGAAAGAAAAAGAGGGAGCATTTGAGCGTCAGAGATGGACACTTGGAATGGAAAGTCAGCGTTAAAGGATGATGGTGAAGGCTGAAGGTAAGCTTAGTGAGGAAGAGACTGAGGATGGGCAATGCCCATGGTAGTCCAAAGCTGGTGAGAAACGTGTGTCAGTATATTCACAACTTGCCTAAATTTGATGAGTAGGAAAGTGGCTAAAGAATTTCAGTGGCCAGTGACCATGTAGGTTTTGTTGACCCAAACAAAACTTGTATGTAGAGCTAGTGAGGTATGTGCAACACTATCAGAGGAGGTATCTGGGGAGTATGAGGAGAGGAAAATATACATATGAGCATGTGCCAAAAGCCTACAGACAATGTGAGGAATTTAAGGAAGGATCCTGGTCGAACTCATATTGAGTTTGAAAGGATCAAACAAAGTAATTTTGATAGATGGATAAGAGCTTTAAAAAGAGAGCAAACATATCATGCTCTTCGAGAGACAATTACTTTGAAGGAGTTTAAGCATTCACATAGTGCAAACTCATTTTGAAGATCATAGAGTTATAAAGCCAAAACTGGCAGCTGAAGAGGCTGATGATTATGACTAGTGATTATGATTATAGAACTTGTTCTGGCTTCCAGAATCAATTTCAGTCCATGATGGATAGAAGTTGGGACAAAGAGAAATCCCCACGTAGAAAGGGATATCTCGGTGAAGAACTTACCACAGGGTAAAAAGGCAATACGTGAAGGAGGCAAAGAAGATAAAAAGCTCTGGTGTTTTAATTGCAACAAATTAGGACACACGAAATCACTGTTTTGGTGGGTTTAAAAAAAAATCACCGATGCAAGAATACAGATAAGTCTGGGAGTTTTTTGGGAGTGGTAACAGAAAGCACAGTGGAAGCTAGAAAGCTGCATCAGAGCGTACAAACTGATTGGAGGTTTGTTAAGGAGGAATTGCCAGATCTGTTTCGAAAATATACCTGCAAAGGGAAATTTTACTCACATAGGGCAGGTAAAGAGGGTGCAATATTAAGAGACACAGGATCTTCTGTGAAAAGATAAAGAGATATGTACTCCTGAAGGGCTATTTCCAGAAAAGGTACTGCAAGAGGGAATTCACCATGAGACAAAAGGTGCAAAACTATATAAAGTGAACATAGCGTGTCTAGATTTGTGTGGGGAATTTGTGGTAGGGGTAATGGACAAACTCTCAGCTCCAGGAATAAAATTTGTCCTTGCGGAAAATATAGCTGATTCAGTGGTTGTATTACTGCTACTCTCGTTGAAAAGCCAGTGGATATGCTGACAACTGAATCAATGTAGGAATCTTATCCTGGGAACAATCGTGATTGTGGGTAATAAAGTCCCAATGTCACCAGCTGAAACAGAAAATACCAAAAATGTAAAGATAAGGAAGTTAAAGTGCCATGAGCAGATACTTTGTTCCATCAGAAAGTTGAGACAAATCAGGAGCAAATAGGTGATCATGTAAATAAATTTTGCTCAGCTAAACTAATTGAGTCACAGCAGGAAGATAAAAGTTTAAAGCAGTTGTATCAAAAAGCCTGTACGTTAGGAATTTGTAATGTATCCCTAAGTGTTATTACTTTAACAATGATGTCCAAATGAGGAAATGGGGACTAACATATATTCAAGGAGATGGGAAATGGGAAAAGATTCATCAAATCATATTGCCAATGGGCTACAGAAAGGAGGTGATGCGAATGGTGTATGAGTTACTACCTAGAAGTCAGTTAGGAGTGATGAAAAAACAGACTGAATACAAAGACATTTTACTGGCCTGGACTGTAATAGGATGTAGTTGAATTTTGCCAGATGCATCATACATGTCAGGAAATTGGAAAAACACAAGCGATAATAAAACCTGCAACTTTCTTAACTATTCCGGCATTTGAGGACCTTTTACAGGAGTCTTAATTGATAGGCTAGGTCCCCGACCACAAACAAAAAAGTGGGCATCAGTATTTGTTAACAATAATGGATGCCTCGACTAGATTTCCAGAGGCCATCCCAAGGTGCAGTATCACAGTTGAAAGCATCGCAAAGGAATTACTATTTTTTTTAAAAAATAGATGCGGACTACCAATGAAGATACAGTGAGATCAAGGTTAAAACTTCACATCTAACTTATCACGATAATGTCTTCGGAATAAAGCAATTCAAATCTACTGCATACCATTCAAAATTGCAGGGAGCGCTAAAAAGGTGACATTAAACATTAATGACCACGTTGAGGGCTTATAATCAGGATTATCCAGATGTTCCATTTGTCCAGGGAATTCCATTTGTCATTTGTGAGGTCAGGGATGCCCCAAATTAACAGAGCAAATTCATTCCATTGGAATTGTTTTTGGGGTCATAAAGTGAGAGGACCATTAAAATTGATTATGCAGAAAATAGTAAATCAGAGTTCAAAGGCCACACATTTGGACTAGGTCTCAAAACTTAAGGAACGATTAATAGCGCTGGGGAGTTGGTTAGACAGCATTAAAAGTATTGCAACATGCAAAAAAGAGGAAGCGCACAGGAAATTAAAAAATGCAATTTTGCGATCAGGGATAAGGTACTTCCAGTTACAGGTGAACCTTAAAAAGCAAGGTTTAGTAGACCTTATCAAATACAACGGATATTTAGTGAGGGTAACTACTTGATAGGGTGTCCAGAAAGAAAGAAATCTCACAGCATACGTCATGTGAATATGCTCAAAAGGTACTTTGACAGGTCAGGAAAGGCAGAGAACAAGGTGTAAATGATTACAGCACAAAAGGGAAAAAAAAAACAATTTCAGAGGATTCTGAATCGGACATTCCTCAAATTAAAGTAGGCAATGAGGTAGTTGTCTAAACTTGGGATAAATGATTGAGGTAACTTTCTGAGAAAAATCGAAATGACCAGAAAGAGTTATTACTATAACATGGGGAGATATGCATATATTACCTTGGACGTAATCACCTAATTGTGCATAATGTAGGTATAAGAGATGACGTTACGATTAAGCAACATCCTTACAGGCATAATCCTCTAAAGTTGGCAAAGGTTCAGAAGGAGATTGAATGCAAGCTCTAAGATGACATAATTAACATGTGTTACAGTGACTGGAAATCACCCATAGTCATGGTGCCAAAGCCAAATGATACCCAATGATTATGTGTGGACTAACGTAACGTCTATGCAGTTTAAAACATTGATGCATACCCAGTTCCATGGATGGAAGACTGTGTTGAAAATGTGGGACAAGCAACTTGCATTTGGTATGAAAAATGTGCCGGCCACATTCCAGTGACGAACCAATAAATTGCCGAATTATCCAACCTGTGGTGTACATTGATGACCTTGTGATTTTTACTGACTCATGGAAGGAACACATTCAGCATCTATCGGATTTTATTGGTCGACTTTAGAAGGCAGGCTTGGTGGTAAACCGAGCGAAAAGTGAATTTGCCAAAGCAAAAGTCACCTTCCTTGGCCATGCTATTGGACCTAGATACACGGTGCCATGAGCTTTAAAAGTGAAGGTGATTGGGGAATTTCCAATACTGTTGACAAAAGAAACAGTTCCTGGGACTAAGTCGATTTTATCGAATGTTTGTGCCTCATTTTCGCAGTGTGACTGCTCCACTCACTGAATTGTTAAAGAAAGGCAAGAAGTTTCAGTGGACAGAGGACTGTCAGAAGGCATTTGACGGCATTTGAATTATGTGGTAACCACTGCCCATGATCAGACACACCTGATGATGCAAAACCATTCAAGGTGGATTTAAATGCGAATGATGTGGATTTCGGTGCTGGGCTCCTGCAGGAATTCGACAAGAAGACACAAAGACCTACTGGGGATTTCTCCAAGAAGTTGAATGTCCATTAGTAGAAATATTCAACAGTTGAGAAAGAGACTGTGAGCTTTGTGTTGGCACGACAACATTTCAGTGTTTACGTTGCCAGCAACATATCAGAGACAACCATTTGCACTGATCATTACCCAATGAAGTCTTTTTGGAGAAATTTAAGGACAAAAATGTGAGACTGTTCAGCTAGGGGCTGTTGTTACAGACATTCAATTTCAACATTTTGCACGTGGAGGTCTTGAAAACGTGATTGCCAATGCAAATGGAGACACTCAATGATGGAAGTGCAACACACTGAATCTGGATTTAGTTGTGCCTGTTCGCATGTTTATTGTAAACAAATGTATATACGCATTTTAGAGTATGAACCACTATTTTAGGGAGTTTTGAAAACTGAAGCCATCTTTGGACATTGAAGATTCGGTTTTATATTGGGGGAGTTGTCACACAGGGAGTCTCTTTATAAGGTTATGTTTACCTTATTTTTTTTTCAGAAAGGTTCTAAACATCCCAAGATTCCAACATGTCTCAATATTGAATGCTTCATTTGGGGTCCTTTGCTTTTTGCCTAACAGATAATGCCTCGGGCAGAGGGCTTTCAAGCCTTTAAAAAAGCTGGTGCATTCAAGAGGATGTGGCCAGCTCTCCAGCAGTACAGGTCAGTTCAGTTCGAGGGTTAGTTGAGTCAGGTTCACTGTTGAAACTGGACGCTCTCCCCCTCCTTCCGCCCTCTGACTTTGTAACCTATAAGTTTCTTTTTGGTGTAATGTTTAGTCTTTATGCTCAGGGGTTTCTTTATTATAATTGTTGCAAGTAATTTGAATCAGCATCATTAATTGGAGATAGCCTGTCAGTTTTGGATAGGATGAATTTTTCAGGTACGGTATTTTTGGTTCGTTGTGTTTCATTCCTTATTTTTGCAAATACATTCTGTTTGTTTAAAAGTCGACAGTCAGAACAACTAATTCACTCTTGGAATATCCCTATACACTTACCTTGAACAAATGGCAACATTACGGACTGGGCTATGTTCTTAAGAATGTTGTGACGAGTCGGGCCTGGTCCATAACAGTGTATAATAACCTTGTTTATTAAAAGTCATGAATTATGTGGTGAGGGATAGAATGAATATGATAATGGCTATGAGACAGAAAGGGCTGCGGTCAGTGGCTGAGGTGACCTGAGGGGAGTGCATTAATATCTCCCAGTCACCAGTATTCAGCCATCACTGTTTCTGACAAAAGGAATGAAATGCAATGCAGAGCAAGTTAACAGATAAGCCCTGGTATATGGAATGTTGAACAACAGTATGAATGGAATAGGGCAATTTTAAATGTGAAGTACATAGTTATATTTTATATATCGAATGTTTAATCACAGGTTATACAGGTTGTTAAGATTGTTTATACATGGACGGGATACTCAGAAATTAAAACAGACATTGATAACAAAATATATTTCGTTACAGTGAGTTACAGCAGAGTAAGAGTGAGAATACAGCTCATACCTAGCTGGTACAGAGATGATGGGCTGCAGGACAATCACCTTTATTGTACTTATTCAGAGAAATATATTGAAAATGTTCAGAGACTGAGGAGACAAGTTTAGTCATAAAATGCACAGACAATATCATAATTAATAAACTATTCCTATTTTTTCATCATGTGTAGCAGTCGTTAAAAGGCCTTTTAAATCAAAATTACTTTGATGAGGTCTACGTATTTATTTTCAGAACTTAAAGAAGAAACAGACTCCAATGCAATATATGTGTCATTGACACAAGTGATGGGAACAGGAATAGAGCATATTGTCCAAATATAATCGGTTTCAACATCCAGAGCAATCAAGAATAAGCACATTATTCGAGAAAGTGGAAATCTGAAATACAAATGCAAAATGAAGGAGGAATGCAACGGATGATGCAGGATCTGGGCAGAGAAACAGAGTTAACATATTGAGTCTTATATGAACCGATTCTGAACATGTTATGTTAGACTCAAAAAGAGTTAATTCCATTTTTCTCTGCTCCGCTACTGCCAGAACTGTGGGGTTTCTCTCCAGCACTTTCAATTGGTGCAATGACAGGAGACAGAGAGTAATGGTGGGTGGTTGCTTTTCGGACTGAAGGCCCCGCAGTGTTCCACAGAGGTTGGTCCTGGGTTTCCATTGTTTGTCATTTATGTAAATTATTTGCGTGAGAATATCGAAGGCATGGTTCCTAAGTTTGGGGATGACACCAAAACTGATGACATCGTGGACAGTGAAGAAGGATTTCTAAGAATACAAAAGGATCTTGAGCAAATGGGTCAAGAGATTGACAAATAGCAGATAGAGTTCAAGCTGGATGAATGTGAGGTGCAGGCAATTGTGTGTGTTTGTTGCTGTCTAGTGAACCAGGAATGGGATAACTTTATTCCCCATCTTATTGGTTCAAAACATCGATATCCTTCATGATCTTTGAGAGACCTTACCCTCTCTGTGGCTGCCCTCTTGGTATTAATGCAGTTTCACAATATCTTTGGATTATCCTTAACCTTATCTGCCCATGCTATCTCATACCTTCTTTTTGCTTTCATGATTTCTCTCGAAATAATGCCCCACACTCTTTATATTGACTAAGAGATGAAATTGAATAAAGTTGTCAGTATCTAAAGTAAAGTTTTCTTTGATTCTTGAATAAAAGTTCAATAACTGTACTTGTCAATTGTTCCTTAAGCTTACCAGCATTACCCTTCACTCTGACAGGGACATAATGACTCTCAACTCCCGCTGTCACACTGTTGAATGCGTCCCACTTGTCAGACATTGTTTTAACTACTAACAGGGTAAAAACAATGACTGCAGATGCTGAAAAGCAAAGACTGGATTAGTGGTGCTGGAAGAGCACAGCAGTTCAGGCAGCATTCAACGAGCAGTTAAATCGACGTTTCGGGCAAAAGCCCTTCATCAGGAATAAAGGCAGTGAGCCTGAAGCATGGAGAGATAGCTAGAGGAGGGTGGGGGTGGTGAGAGAGTAGCATAGAGCACAATGGGTGAGTGGGGGAGAAGATGAACGTGATAGGTCAAGGAGGAGAGGGTGGAGTTGTTAAGGGAAAAAGAGGAGATGGGCAGGTCGGACAAGTCCGGACAAGTCAAGGAGACAGTGCTGAGCTGGAAGTTTGAAACTAGAATGAGGTGGGGAAAGGGGAGATGAAGAAGCTGTTGAAGTCCACATTGATGCCCTGGGGTTGAAGTGTTCCGAGGCAGAAGATAAGGCGTTCTTCCTCCAGGCGTCTGGTGGTGAGGGAGCGGCGGTGAAGGAGGCCCAGGACCTCCACGTCCTCGGCAGAGTGGGAGGGGGATTTGAAATGTTGGGCCACGGGGCGGTTTGGTTGATTGGTGCGGGTGTCTCGGAGATGTTCCCTAAAACGCTCTGCTAGGAGGCGCCCAGTCTCCCCAATGTAGAGGAGACAGCATCGGGAGCAAATGATACAATAAATGATATTAGTGGATGTGCAAGTAAAACTTTGATGGATGTGGAAGGCTCCTTTAGGGCCTTGGATAGAGGTGCGGGAGGAGGTGTGTGCTCAGGTTTTACAGTTCCTGCGGTGGCAGGGGAAATTGCCAGAATGGGAGGGTGGTTCGTAGGGGGGTGTGGACCTGACCAGGGAGTCGCGGAGGGAACGGTCATTGCAGAAGGTGGAAAGGGGTGGGGAGGGAAATATATCCCTGGTGGTGGGGTCTTTTTGGAGTGGTGGAAATGTCGGCGGATGATTTGGTTTATGCGAAGGTTTGTAGAGTGGAAGGTGAGCACCAGGGGCGTTCTGTCCTTGTTACGGTTGGAGGGGTGGGGATTGAGGGCAGAGGTATGGGTTGTGGACAAGTTGCGTTGGAGGGCATCTTTAACCACGTGGGAAGGGAAATTGCGGTCTCTAAAGAACGAGGCCATCTGGTGTGTTCTATGGTGGAACTGGTACTCTTGGAAGCAGATGTGGCGGAGTCGGAGAAATTGGGAATACGGGATGGCTTTTTTGCAAGAGATAGGGTGGAAAGAGGTGTAATCCAGGTAGCTGTGGGAGTCGGTGGGTTTGTAAAAAATGTCAGTGTCAAGTCGGTCATCACTAATGGAGATGGAGAGGTCCAGGAAGGGGAGGGAGGTGTCAGCGATGGTCCAGGTAAATTTAAGGTCAGGGTGGAATGTGTTGGTGAAGTTGATGAATTGCTCAACCTCCTCGCGGGAGCACGAGGTGGCGCCAATGCAGTCATCAATGTTGCGGAGGAAGAGGTGGGGAGTGGTGCCGGTGTAATTACGGAAGATCAACTGTTCTACATAGCCAACAAATAGACAGGCATAGCTCGGGCCCATATGTGTGCCCATGGCAACGCCTTTGGTCTCTTCCTCCGCAACATTGATGACTGCATTGGCGCCACCTCGTGCTCCCGCGAGGAGGTTGAGCAATTCATCAACTTCACCAACACATTCTACCCTGACCTTAAATTTATGGTCCAGGTAAATTCTATGTTTAGAATTCTATTTTTACAAACACACCGACTGCCATAGCTACCTAGATTACACCTCTTCCCACCCTATCTCTTGCAAAACTGCCATCCCGTATTCCCAATTTCTCTGCCTCCACCATATCTGCTCACAGGAGGACCAATTCCACCATGGAACACACCAGATGGCCTCCTTCTTTAGAGACCGCAATTTCCCTTCCCACATGGTTAAAGATATCCTCCAACACATCTCGTCCACATCCCGCACCTCTGCCCTCAAACCCCACCCCTCCAACCGTAACAAGGACAGAACGCCCCTGGTGCTCACCTTCCACCCTACAAACTTTCGCATAAGCCAAATCATCCGGCGACATTTCCGCCACCTCCAAAAAGACCCCACCACCAGGGATATATTTCCCTCCCCACCCCTTTCCACCTTCCGCAAAGACCGTTCCCTCCGCGACTACCTGGTCAGGTCCACACCCCCCTACGAACCACCCTACCGTTCTGGCACTTTCCCCTGCCACCGCAGGAACTGTAAAACCTGTGCCCACACCTCCTCCCGCACCTCTATCCAAGGCCCTAAAGGAGCCTTCCACATCCATCAAAGTTTTACTTGCACATCCACTAATATCATTTATTGTATCATTTGCTCCCGATGCTGTCTCCTCTACATTGGGGAGACTGGGCGCCTCCTAGCAGAGCGTTTTAGGGAACATCTCCGAGACACCCGCACCAATCAACCAAACGGCCCCGTGGCCCAACATTTCAAATCCCCCTCCCACTCTGCCGAGGACATGGAGGTCCTGGGCCTCCTTCACCACCGCTCCTTCACCACCAGACGCCTGGAGGAAGAACGCCTTATCTTCTGCCTCGGAACACTTCAACCCCAGGGCATCAATGTCGACTTCAACAGCTTCCTCATCTCACCTTCCCCCACCTCATTCTAGTTTCAAACTTCCAGCTCAGCACTGTCTCCTTGACTTGTCCGGACTCGTCCGACCTGCCTATCTCCTCTTTTTCTCTTAAACACTCCACCCTCTCCTCCTTGACCTATCACGTTCATCTTCTCCCCCACTTACCCATTGTACTCTATGCTACTCTCTCCCCATCCCCACCCTCCTCTAGCTTATCTCTTCATGCTTCAGGCTCACTGCCTTTATTCCAGATGAAGGGCTTTTGCCCGAAATGTCGATTTCGCTGCTCGTTGGATGCTGCCTGAACAGCTGTGCTCTTCCAGCACCACTAATCCAGTATTTGCCTGCTAACAGTCTACTCCAATTAATCTTGGTAAGTCCTTGTCCCATGCCATTAAAGTTTATGGTACTCCAATTAAAACAAACATTAATGAAAGGCTTTGCATTTTCCATAACCATTTTGAAACTAATAGAGTTATGATCGCAAAACCCAAAATATTCCCTCAAATTTACTTCAGTCACTTGCCCTGCCTATTGCACAAAAGAAGGCCTAGTTTTGCTCTTTCTCTTTTAGAATCATCCGCATATTGATGAAGACAATTTTCGTGAACACATTTGACAAATTCTTCACCATCTAACCCGTTAACACTGTGGTAGTCCCAATCAATTTTTAGAAAATTAAAATCCCCTGTTATTACAACCTTATTAAGCTTAAATATATCCAAGATCTCCCGACATGTCTGTTTCTCAATTCCTTTCTTACTGTTGGAGAGCGTATGGTACAATACAGTCAACGTGCTCTTTCCTTTCTTACCTTTAATATCGACCAATAGATTTTCACTGGACGATTTGTCAAAAATGAGCATTTAGTGCATTCTGTCTAAAGTGAACATTATTTCCTTATTTTTAATACTACATGCATATTCTAACTGGATCATGTTTCAGAAATATCTTCTCCAGTTAAAGCAATAATTTATTCCTTAAACAAAAATGGTATACCTCCCCCTCCCTGCCCTCCACTTGTTTCCATCCTTTCTCTGACTCTGTACACCTGGAACATTGAATTGCAAGTCTTGAACATCTTTCAGACGAAAGTGAGGACTGCAGATGATAGAGATTAGAGTCGAGAGTGTGGTGATGGAAAAGCACAGCAGGCCAGGCAGCATCCGAGGAGCAGGAAACTCGATGTTTCAAGCAAAAGCCCTTCATGAACCCATTCTCATGAGCGACCTTTGCCCAAAACGTTGACTTTCCTGCTCCTCACATGCTGCCTGACCTGCTGTACTTTCCCAGAACTACACTCTCGACTTGGACATCTCTCAACCAATTTTCTGTAATACATATGATGTCCCAATCCCATGTTTTTAAACATGCCTTGAGTTCATCAGCCTTCCCTGTAAGACCCCTTCCATTGAAATAAATGCAATTTCGTGCTTCAGAATTACGATATAATCTTGACTCTCACGTTTTTCTTTTCCAATTGACGTGCTCTCCTCACAATCATTAACTTCTCTAACCATCCTGCCATTTGTACTGCTACTTGGAACATCCCCCTTGCCGTCTCTATCAATATAAAGTTTCCCTGCATAGAATGAGCAAATCTCCCTTCTAAGATATTCGTTGCTTTCCAGTTTAGGTTAGACCAGTCTTTTCTGAACAGGTTATTTCTATTTTAAATAGATTCCAATTTCCCAAAGTCTAAATCCCTCAATAATACAATAGCTCTTCAGGCGTTGATTTTTCTCCTTTAACCCTTTGGTCCTTCCCAGTTGAGTTTGGCATTGTGCGTAAACAAGAAAGTATAGCTTTAACGGTTTTATTTTTAATACTCTACCTCACTTCTCAAGTTCACTCTGTACTGTTTTAATCTTTCCCGAAAAAATGTCATTCCTGCCATTATCTACAATAATGTTTGGCTATTCAATCTCACCTTTAGCAACGGGCTTGAAATGTTTCGAAACGTTCTTAATCCTCGCACAGTGAAAGCAACAACCCATCCTAAAGTAACGGTCATTACCCCAGAATCTCCTGTTGATGCCCCTGATAGAAAAGTCCAGTGCAATAATAATTCTACTAACTCTTCTCAAATGCTGCTGAACATAAGAATCATTCCAACTGTCTAATAATTGATTGCTCTTCCATTTTCCTCAGAGAGACAATCCCCCTTCAGCTGTTCTAAAAGCAGAAAAGTATTTCGATAGAGGACTAGTCACCGGAAACATTTGAACTACCTTCTTATCTTTCCTGACAGTCACCCAACTATCTAACTGATTTGCTGGATGACATTGTTTTCTAAATCTTCTAGCCATCTCTCACTGTACCTTATATGTGGCCTTAATAACATTATGCATAAAAGCAGGATTGTTTTTTACAACTTATATAGATGTTACCTTTAATTACCTACAGACAATAACGTTTCACAAAATGGAAAAATATATGCATATACGTATCAAACATATAAAACGTAAACAAAATCAACCATTTAGCTAATTAAATCAATAAAAATATTCCTCTTCATTATATCCCGAGAAGAAAGTATACCCCTCCGGAGCTGAAAACGTGTAGGACGTTCCGGAAGGAAGTTAAAACTCCGTATTTTAAAAAGAGCTGATTAGTTTTTCAAGGAAAAAAACACATGTGCAGTGTAATAAAAGAAACCTTTTACAACAGGAATAGACTTTTCCTTTCTTTTGTAAACCACCCTTAAAAAGCCCTTTTAAAACAAAAATTCGTTTGAAAGAAAATTGCGAGATTTTTAAAAATGTTTTTGTATGTAAATGAAACAAAATAAAAAAGATGTTAAATTAATAAACTATAATAACTATATCAACTGTAAAATAACTACATTAAATTTTTAACTGTCTGCAATCCCAGGAGCAGCTGTAAGATCCATGCTGCTCTAAGAAAATTATGTGAAACTGTTTTTACAATATGAACAAAAGTCAATGCATGTTTTAATAATTTGTTCCCAATTCAAAGTGACTTTGCGATACGATTTAATCTCCTGCCACGATTCTAAACATAGAATTTATTGAATCTTTATCCTCATCACTCGAACTCGAGAAACAAAATTGTGAATCTGTGTTCATCGTACAGACGGCAAGTTCCTTCAGCTCTGACTATTGCAGGAATGATAAAAATAACATCACCCAGGTCCATGTCAAACCCAAAAGTTGCAGTGAAAGCCACCGAAACCTAAACCAATATTAATTACGTACACGCCTTATGAATAAATCATAGAGAAGGGCATAATATAAAAGGCGAATTCAGCTTCATGTCCAAAATAAAATTCGTGGCTCCCTCATAAAAAAACCTCAACTGCATTACGCTATAAATTCACAAAAATAGCAAGAACAAGAGAATGGGAAGAAAATCAAGGCTAAGTAGTGAACTTCATAAATGATGATGATGAGAATGGGAGGGATGGAGTTTGTGGGGAATGATAAATAACGCTATGAATGACACAATGATAAACTGGTGGTTCACAGCGAGGAGGGAAGTGTGAGGTGACAGGAGGGTATAAACCAACTGTTCAGGTGGACTTATCAATTGCTGATGAAAAATGTAACACGTATAAATGTGATACATTTCTGAAGTATTAAGACAAGAGAGTACTCAAACTGAAGATAGGTGTGATTTACTTGATTTTACTTAAAAACAAAGAAGGTTGAGAGTTGCTCCTGGTGGCGTGTTTAACAACATGAGGAGTATGCACAGGGTGATCAGAGAGCAGCCTTTCCCCTTACTCAATAAAAAGGAGACACACTTATAAAGTGAAAGGAGTCTCACCATTAATCTGTAAACTGTAGAAAAACTTTCCTATTTCTAAATGTATTTGGTTTTAAAATATTTCATGATTTATATTGTATTATGAAAAATGTGATATTGACGCAGATAGGTTTGTTTTGAGATCCCGATTCCCCATTCCTCGTGCCTCCGTTTTGCAATCTGTTCATTGAAATAATACAATTTTTCCATTCAACTCTCCAACATGCTCAAACACAGACACAGTTTCTGAACTATGATCCAACAACCAATATTTGCCCGTTCCCCTGACCTCATTAAAGAGTTATATCCTCTTCACATCTCCCTTTTCTAACCTTTTCAATGTTTGTATTCTTTTATAATAATTCAAAATATTTTTCATAAGATATCCAGTATGACACTTTCCAACAGTGTTGATAATTTAATATCTTTACTCACTATCTAAACTATAAAGTTACAACAATGCTAAAGAGTTTTGCAGTCCCGTCACTCACTTCCCAGACTGAAGTTGCAGCAAATAGTCATGGAAATCTCAAAAGAATTGCCAAGTATTTACTTCTGATCGGAATGGCAACTTGTCTCTTTATTATGAAAAGGGCATGTTAATTGCAGACTGTCTGTCTAACTGCAACATTTTGATGTGGTTTACTCCAGGCAATTAAACATCAGGAATAAAGAACAGAGTAGGCCAACTGGGTGCCAGGCCTGCTGTGGGAATCAACAAAGCCTGACTGTGGTCTTTTCTCCACATTAATGTCTTGTTCCCGACACACAGAGCAACCTACGCCTCCCTTGACCAAAGCCCACCCCAGCCACCAACAATGAATAAAATTCAAAGAACTGCAGATGGAGCAACACGAGAACATAGAAATTAGGAGTGGCGGAAGGAAATTCAACTTTGCACTTATCCACATTAAGTACCATCTGCCAGCTATAATAATCTGCCCCAATTTCTAATATTCATCTGTAAGCTCTTTATTTCCGTATTACAGTCTGTTTGCCACCTAGTTTAGTACCACCTGTGAATTTAGTTGCTACACTCTGTCTCTCCTTCCAAGTCAGTTGGATTGATTGTAAACAGTTTAGATCTGAGAACTGAAACCTGCAGCACATCACTAGTTTTAGTTCGTCAGAGAAAGACCAGTTATCCCGATACTCTGCTTTCTGTCAGTAAGCAAATCTTTTTTCCAAATCAATATTCCACCCGTAACCCCCGGGATATAACCTGCTAGATCAGTACTTTATGCAGCACCTTATCAAATGCCTTCTGACGTTTAGATGTACAGCAGTTGCTGTATCCCAATTATCCACATTGTTGGTTACGTTCTTAAAGAACACCAGCAGGTATGTCAAGCAAAACCTACCCATCATGAAACCGTGCTGATAGTGGTGAACGGATCTTTTTTTTTCCAAATGGTCAGTTATTTCCTACGTTATGGTTGACTGAAGAAACTTCCCCTCTACAGAGTTAAAATCACTGGTCTAAAGTTTGTCATTTTTCCCTATCTCTTGTTTTGAACACGAGTGTCACATTATTAATTTTCCAATAGTTCGGTACAGTTCCAGAATCAAAGGATTTTTTGAATATCGTAACTAACACATTAGGTACCTCTGCTTTTACCTCCTTTAATATATTAGAGTGCAGACCGAGAGCCTGACCTCCCTCTAATCCCATCATTGCATTTAATACCTTTTCCCCCTCAGCATCGTACTTCCAGCAAGATCCTTTGCAGTTGTCGTAAATTTTGGGAAGAAATTATCTTCCACTGGGAAAGCAAGAAGCGTTGGCTTGACCTCTGCCCCTTCTGAATTTCCCATTACTACCCCACCGTTTGCATTCTCTAAAAGGCCAACATTTTCGTTCAGCATTCTTTTAGTTTTTGCCTACTCAAAGAAGTGATTTTTTTCAACAATTCTTATGTTTTCGACACATTTTCCTTCGTAGCCATTTTGATTTTGTTTTTAACAATTAAAGCGTTTTTCTTTATTCCATTCATAGGAAGATGGCGTCGCTGGTTAGACAGCACTCATTGTTCTTCCCAAATTGCCCAGAGGGCAGTTAAGTGTCAAGCAAATTTGTGGTGGTTTGAAGTCACATGTAGATCAGATCAGGTAAGGATGGAGGTTTCCAGTCCTAAAGGACATTCGCGAAACATATGGATGTTTTAAACAATAAGCTCACTATTATGAATAGATTCTTAATTCCAGGTTCATATTGAATTTAAATTCCAACATCTGCAATGGCGGCATTTGAACCTGAATCCCCAGAACATGATTTGAATCAGCAGTTGGTGATAATGCCACTAGGCCAACACCTTCATGCTAGCATCGACTTCCTTGTTAAGACATGGATCACTTTACACCTTTTTAAAATTCCTTTTCCACTCAGGATTACACTTTAATTAATAAGTTTGGACTATCTCCCGATGTCGTTGCCACTGTTCTTCAAATGTGTCGACTTTTTAGATGCTTTTTGCCAAGTTCACTCAGGCCAAGCCTTTCCTCATGCCAGTAAAATTATCATTGTCCAACACTAAACCTCACATCTGTGACTCTTTCTTCACTGTTTCAGTCTGAATGTGAAACTGCAGCATTTTGTGGTCACTCTTTCTAAGATGATCTTGCACTACAGTATGACTTATCACTCCTTCTTCATTATATTATAGCAAAGCTAGTTCTCTGTTTGGTTCCTCGAGATGTTACTCGAAGAAATGATCTCTCATACGTTCGATGAATCATTCTTTGAGGCTTCTCTTGCCAATTGATTTATCTAGTTAAACCTAGGAGACTCTAACCCCAACCATACACCCAGAGAACTCTAACACCAATTCCTGTCCAGCTGGTAGAAAGTTTAACCCTTTGTGATTTGATTTGAATGCACATTTGTTTGTTGGTGACTGAGTGTTTGTGCTTTGTTCCCTGGAGGTTGAGATCTGAGACTGTTTTGAATCTGATTTCTATTATGGAAATTTAACATGATTTATTTTAAAGTTAAGTATATTACAGTGATTATGAAATAAAATGTTAACTCCTGTTCTTTTACAGGTCATGACTGCCTCACTATTCGTTTCTAACTAATCTCTTTTATCCTTATATATCAGTGATTTATGGAGGACAATTAACGTTTCAGTCCAACATTAGATTGTAATTTTAAAAATCCAATGGTTAATATCTGTGACCTTGGATTCGGCCATTATTCATGCATTAGATTTTTTTTAAGCTTGAATAGACAAATCCTTTTAAGACACCTCCGGTTATTTCGCGACCTATGGTATTGTAATTGAGCAATGCCTGGTTAAGATTACTTAAGAAAACTAATTTTAGGATTAAATTAACGGAATAAAACCTGGTAATTATAGTGGATTTCAAAGTTGGGAAGTATATGCATTTTACATTTTAAGTATTAATTACTGAATAAATGAATTTATAATATATAAATATATGTTATGAGTAAGGTTCCAAAATGTATAGTTAGGAACAGGCTTTAGAGTTAGACAAGCATAAATTGATGAATTGGTATTTGAAGTTATAGGGAGCAAACAAACATCTGGCAACGTAACATAAGAAGCAGAAACAAAAGGCAAAAATAATGATAAACCCACGGTTGATGAGTTAATTTTAAAAAAGGTCAAAACTAAAAGGAGAAAGAAACAGGAATGGTGGTGGGCAGCATGTTGAAAATAAAGGGAGGAGATGTAAGGGGGTTTGGTGGACAGGGACGGGGATCGAGGTGGAAATCCCGATAGGCGGGATGTTATTACTGTGGAAAAGCAGGTCACTTTAAGCAGGAGTGTCCGGATCTGAAAACGGAAGAGAGAGTGATATTGCTTATGAATTTCGATGAAGAATAGAGGTGTCAAGGGTTCCTGCCCCCTGGGGCCCACCAGGAACACTTGATAAATTTAAAGGTGCGACTTTATAATAAGGACATCCTTTTCCTAGCCGATACGGGGGCAGTAAGGTCCTCCTTAAATTTTAAGCCCAAGGAAGGAGGAACGAAAGTGTTAATTGGATTATGGCGACAGTTTTGTGATGAGAGGCACAAAAAATCAGTTTTGCGCTCATGACAAAATACTGCCACAAAATTGGGGAATGAATTAACTGTAAATGGTGCTATGAAATCTGTCGCGGTTCTTAAAAATGAATGTGCTCGAGCAAAACAATTACAGAAACAGAATAAGAAGTCACACGTGACTGGTAAACAACAGAACTGCACAATTACAGTTTTTAAAAAATGTTTTGGTCACTTGTTGCGTTTCCAACTTGAATTACAGATAATGATTATTTTATTTATATAATATACATAATTATTAATTAATATTTATAATAAATCGATTGTGCTAGCCTGAATCAATATTAATTGGCAGGATGCCTTCACACATTCTCAGTGACCTGTCATATTGATTCACGGTTAATTTGAAAATGACTGCATTAATTGATTGTTAATTAAAGAATGGAAACCTAAATTACTGGCCGATGAGGTAACTAACAAAGCTGCCCTGAACCCACGAGAAGCAGTGATTTATTCCCTAATACCTACTGTCCCAGGTCCTTGGGAAGTTCCAATATTCACTGAAAGAGGGAAAAAGAATTGAAAGATTTAAGGGGTGTAAAAACAGCAGAGGGACATTGGATGTTACCTGATGGAAGGGAAATGTCAAACAAAATGATGATGCGAGAAATGATGTCTGTCTGACATCAGGGGAGCCTCTGGGGAGTGGAAGGAATGTGTGATTTAGTCTGAAGGAAATATGGATGCAACGGGATACATACGATAGCAAAACAGATATGTGAAGGATGCACAACACGTAAAAAAGTAAACAAGAAAGTGTTAAGGAGACAAGTCCCAGGAGGGTGAGAACCTGGGCTAAGACCATTCCAGAGCATCAAGGTAGATTATACCGAATTACCCCCAGTGGGAAGACTGAGATATATGTTGGTAATAGTCGATCATTTATCTGGATGGGTGGAGGCATATCCTCTGGCCACTGCCAAACCCAGAAACTAAAGATTTGTTCTTAAATAAGTATATACTGGGTTTGTCCTCCTCTTTGTCTTTCCTCAGGAAGCAGGGTTTATTGGCACAGACTCCGCCCCTTGAGTTCGCTGTTTATCCAATTCGACCAGGAGATTGGGTCTTAGTAAATTCATGAACAGAGACTAAATTGAAACTGGACTGGGAAGGGCCGTACCAGGCTCTTTTGACTACCGAAATGGCGATAAGGACGGCAGAGAAAGTCTGGACTCAATACACTCGGATCAAAGGGCCAGTGGAATCTCGAATTGAGGAAGACAGCTGGACAGCCGAATCAATGCAAGAACCGCTAAACCCAAGCGCAGGATTGTATATTCAGTCTTTTGGTGCTTCAGCATGATTTTTTTAGAATGCTGGGGAAGCTTCAAGTTATGATAGTCGCTCTCTTAGTATTGGGATTTTGTCAAGCATCATTTTCATATGTGTTATTAATGGTTCCTGAGTCTGATAATCCACAAGTAATAGACGCTGATGCATGCAGCTTAGTAAATTGTGGGGGTGGAGATAATCAAAGAGACTACCGCAGCTCAGAGAGACATCATAAGTCCTATGGGGATGGCCTTGGGGATGGTACTTGGTATAATGGTTTTGTCACAGTACACCGGGCCCGCTTCCGACCAGCTTTCGATTGTCCCGATAAAGAGTGTAACCCAATATACCTAACAATAAAGAAAGCCACATGGCACGGAGGAAATCACTGGGGGGGGGGGGGGGAGGCGGGGGAAGGGGAGGTGGGGAGGTGGCACCTATCAGATACAATTAAATGAATCAATTGGGATAGAAATGACATCAAACGGGAATGACTTCTTTGGCTGTTGTTTTTGAATTAGCATAGGAAACGGAAAACGGTAGAACTACTGGATAATAAGATACAACCTTACACCCCTCCCGATGACTGTAACGTAGTAAAAATTATAGAGGTAAAGGACTTGAAACAGACCATCGAAATAGAAACTGGATACGGGGATGCAAATGTCTGGGTTGAATGGGTATAGTATACTGTAAAAACTCTGAACAAGAGCAATTGCTATGCATGTGCCTCCGGTAGACCAGTGGCCCAGGTGGTTCCCTTTCCGCTCGGGTGGAAGCGAGACAGGAAGGGCATGAAATGTATGACAGCCCTGCATCATGGTAAGACTGCGTGGAATGATAGGAACTGCACCTCCCTATCTCTGATGGTCCCTCCACTGGAGTTGAAAGACTTAAAAGCCTACCCCCCGCCCCCCGCCAATTCTTCAGCTGCAGTCAGAAATCACACATCGTATGTGCACAGACAAGGTACAAATTGGTCTTGAGATTTGGGGAAGCTGAAATTATGTACAGAGATTAATAATTTCACCGATACAGACAAGGGAGGGAACAAGTCAGCACTAAAGGTTCCCCGAGCGGATCTGTGGTGTTACTGTGGAGGCAAAATATTGAGACCCACCCTACCTCCGGATTGGAGAGGGATAAGTGCAATTGTACAATTGGCAATTCCATTTACCCTGGCATTTGAGAAGGAAAAGATACTAGGGTAAAAGAGAAGGAGGAAGTGAGGACTGCAGATGCTGGAGATCAGAGCTGATAATATGTTGCTGGGTAAGCACAGCAGGTCAGGCAGCATCCAAGGAACAGGAGCATCGAATGAGGGCTTATGCCCAAAACGTCGATTCTCCTGTTCCTTGGATGCTGCCTGACCTGCTGCGCTTTTCCAGCAATACATTTTCAACTAAAAGAGAAGGAGTAAGAGATCACTCTTAGATTCTTCTTTTGATTACAGGATTTATCTCAATTCTATACGAGTACCGGTGGGGAGGGGGGTATCTGATTTTCAAGACTCGCAACCAAATTGCAGCAGGCTTTGAGTCAACTCTCTTTTGGTGTGTAACAGTTAACAAAAATGTAGATTGGATAATTTACATTTTCTATTATCAACAGCGATTTATAAATTATACAAGAGATGCTGTTAAAGGAATATCAGAACAGCTTGATGCGAAAAGTAGGATGGCATGGGAAAACAGAATGGCTCTTGATATGATTCTAGTGGAAAAAGTGTTTGTATGTGTGTGTGTGCATGTGTGTACGTGTGATATTAGGAGAAAGCTGTTGTACCTTCATTGCTAATAACACTGCACCTGATGGTTCTATTACCCGGGCCTTAAGAGGATTGACTACCTTAGCAGAGGAACTGGCTGATAATTCAGGAGAAGACACATCTCTCACGGGATGGCTTGAATCATGGTTTCGAAAATGGAAGTTGGTGGTGGTTTCCATCCTTACTGAAAGTAGTAGCCAGAGTATTCGTAGCCGTTGGCTATTGCGCTGTATACGAGGACTCGCCCAAAGACTGATTGAGACAGCCTTAATGAAACAGATGCCCCTAAAAGGGAATCAGGCAGAATGTTGTTTTTTCTATTAAATAATGAGGGGATGAGTGAGACCAAGATGGATGAAGTCTCATGAATGATTCTTATGATTTTTGGGGGCGATGCTTTCAGGAAAAATTATAGAAACAACAATTGCATGTAAAATCAAAAAGGGGGAATTGTGAGGAGTAATTTTAAATGGTTAATCTGCAACTATCACAAGGCTGAATCCTGAAAGAGGAAGAGGGGTGTAGGTTAAGCGAGATATGCTTGTATAAACAGTTATAAGCATCTGTTTCCAGCTTCTGCAAAAACAAAAAAGACACAATAAAGAGGTCATAAGGCTCAGTATGGGCAAAGAATGGAAGGAAATCTTGCTTTATAGAGCAAGGAAGCAGATGGCAGTCAAGGAGGATATATAATAATAGACCACAGAGGGATGTGGTGAAACAGCCAAGCAGGACATGCATTTTTGTCACGAACAAGGCCAGATGAAGCAAAAGATAAACAGTCATGTTTAGAGAAGTGGGCGATGTAATCAGGGGAGAAGGAATTGAATAAGCGGGGGAGGAGTAAAAGAGGAATGAATTTTATAAAAAGTTGTGAACTTGTTAAACTCGGTGTGCCTACTGATCGGCACCACTCTTGCGAGAGTATAATGAACGACACTGCTGCTTCAGATCTTGACTCGGACAGAAATTATTGAAGTCAGTGGGTTCTATTTCCCACACAACCATGGAGATCCTGCTTTTAAACTCAGGCCTCGTTTCCTAAACATGCTTTGCTGGACATTTCATTCCTCTTACGGATGTCATTCGTATCAATGTGTACCACGACAGCTGGCTGGTCACCCTCCCCCTTCAGTATGCCCTGAACATGCTCGGAGACATCCCTGATCCTCGCACCAATCGCCCTTTGTATGAAGAATTCATAGAATCATAGAATCACTGGGGTAGGAAAACAGGCCATTTCACACAGCATGTCCACGCTGACCCTCCAAAGTGTAACGCACCACTCGATTACTCTGCATTTGCCCCTGACTAATACACCTAACCGGCACATCGCTGAACACTATTGGCAACAAGTAAACAACTTAAACCCATTCTGTTACTCTATGTTGAATCTGCTTTCTCACAACAGAAACTTCCAGAAATACTGAGCATTTCCAGCAACTTTGGGTTTCGTCACCGATGATATGTGCATATTGATAAAAACATACGCAACACAGACTTGAAACAAAGCTGTATTTAAACGTTCAGGAGAAAACAAAATATTTGTTCATTCAATGATCCCAGTAAATTTTAATTGAATTTCTCATGTTCTGTTCGTGAACGCCATTTGTTCACTTTCCCAATCCTGAACAAAGGAGATTTTTGCATATTTTTTTAATATCAGAAAGCTCGAAAAAGTTGCACATTTACTTCTTCATATGGGAATGAGATTGCATCTCATTCTTTCATCTCAGTTCAATTACAGAGGATTATTCACAAAACAGACACAATGTATTACTTTTTCGAAGAATACCAGTAACGTTGTACGAAATTGGAATCATAACTGGAAAGAAGGATTCAGACAAACGAAGGATGAGAGAAAACGGGAATTTTTTGATGAGAAAAGACTATTCTGTGAAATTAGGTGATCAAACTTATGGAAAACTATGTAGGGCTGACAAACGATATTGTTATGAAGGTGTAGAGGTTCTGAAAAAGTTAAAATGTAACATTTGTCTGTGAAACAAATCGTGAGTCTGAGTTGATATGGTACAAAAACAAATTCAAATTCGGCCAGTCAGTTTAACTATGCCCCAACACTCTGAAATCCATGGAGTTTGAAATATAATGTAATTGATGACAACAAAGTCAATGAAATAATCCAATGTTTTGAGGTGTAAAACCAGACAATGTGAGCATTTAGGGAGAGAACTGCCAAGGGCATCCACAAAGATAGACTGCTAGCTGAAGAGCTTTCTGAAAGCTACCTGTCTGTAAGACGTTTGCACAGCCGAACATCGAAGCCAACAGAGATAAAAATCTACAGAGAAGAATCTACAAAGGAAAATTGACAAAGCTGACTGGTTTTGAAATGTGATTATATTTTAAAATCTTACTCATGGTGTTTTGTTTTATCAGACCAGCATTGGAGAGGGGGAAGTAAAAGATAGGTTTAACGAAATGAGTTCTAAATAGTTGTTCATTTTAATACTCTCTGTTGGACTTAAATAACAAATCTGTTAATTTTAGTTGAAATAGTGACCTATGTAAATGGATATTTGCCTCTCGAAATTTAACAGATTCCAGCATGAGGTGCACTTTTTTCTCTGTGGCTGGTTCAGATTAGGAGAGGGCTTTCCCCTGTGTCATAACAGGTTGAGGTCTTTTATCTGCGATTTGAACAAGTTTAGACAGATCCAGTCCGAGATTTGGGCAGAGTTAAATGGGTTTGGGGTATGAAAATGCACAGTAGATTTAATTAATTACACGTTATCATCCGAGAGCTTTAAATAAAAAGTCGGTGAGACACTTTGTTTAATTTTGGTGACTTGTGGTTGGTTAAATTTAAAGTGAGAGAAATGGCTCTTTAAAAATGTTAAAGAGGTTCTGGGATTTGAAGATGATTCTCACATTTGCCCAGGGTGTTTAGAAGGAAAAATAAGGCCAAACTTTTAGAATTAGCAAAGAATTTAGATTTGGGTTTAACCAAGAACAAGAGTAAAGCTGAAATTGTTAGGAAAGTAGTCAAACACTAAGGTGTGTCAGAGAAACAGACAAGCACAGGAGATTTAGAAAAAAAACTTAAATTACAATTGAAGAAAATGCAGTTTAAATATAAACAAAGGGAGAGAGAAAGAGAGAGAAGAAAGAGAAAGCAAGAGGGAAGAGAGGGAGAGTAATAAAAAGAGAGGAGAAAGTTCTGAGCTGAGGAAGGAGAGAGGGAATTTGAACTTGAGAAGTTGCAATTTCGTCAGCAAAGTCAAGTGAACAGGATGGAGAGATAAAAGGGACATTAGTGAAATATACAACTATCTCAAAACTCTGCCACATTTTGATGAGAAAGATGTTGAAACCTTCTTTATTTCATTAAAAAAATTGGCTAGGCAGGTAGAGTGGTGCAAGGATTTATTGGCAATGCTAGTTCAGACTAAGTTGGTAGGCAGGGTTAGTGAGGTATTTGCTACGCTGTTAGATGAGGGGTTAAGAGATTATGAAGATGTGAAACGACGCATTTTATGTGCTTACGAATTGGTACTGGAAGTATATAGATAGCAGTTCGGAAACATAAAGAACGAACCAGGTCAGCCAAATGTTGAGTTCGAAAGAATTAAACATAGGCATTTTGATAGATGGGTGCAGGCTTTAAAGATGGATAAGACCTATGAGGCTCTAAGGGAGATTATTCTGCTGGAGGAGTTTAAAACCTCACTTCCAGAGATGATAATAATTCATGTGGAGGAAAAGAAAGTTCAGATATTGAGAAGGGCAGGAGAGTTAGCAGGTGAATACATTTCGCTGCATAAGAGAACTTCCAGCCATAATTTCGTCCTGTGGGGGATAGAATTTGGGAGAATGGGAGATGCTACACTATAAAAGAAAGAGTAGAACATATGAGTTTACCACAGTTTAAAGAAGCTGCCCAAGAGAGTGGAAAGGAGGTGAAAGGCCTCAGGTGTTTTCACTGTAATGGAGTGGGACACAGAAAATTAGAGTGCCGGTGGTTTCAGAAGGGCACTGGGAAAAGGTGTTTTCACCGACATAAGGAGGTTAATGTATGGTCACAGTGCTGATCGTTAAGAAAGGCACTGTGGGAAAAGATGTGGTAAAAGAAGCTAAGCCAGTGGCATTAGTGAAAGTTTTAAAGGAAACCCCAACAAGAACAGAAGAGCTGCAGGAAAGTGCACAGCTTCGGCAGGGGCTGGGTATGGAGTTAGTACCTGATCTCTATAAAGAATTCGCCTCTCTGAGTAAAGTTTACTCAGAAATAACAGGGGGAGAAAGGCAAGAATTTATAATTTTGAGAGGTACGTGAACTAATCGGTTGCTAATAGTAAGAGATGAATGAATTTGTAGTTTTTCTGATCAGTTACCCCAGAATGTATTAATTTATGGGAAAGATGGACAGACATTTAGCATTTCCCTATGTAAGATCAGGTTGGAGTGCCTACTTGAGACTGGGGAAGTTATAGTGGGAATGATTGACAGACTGTCAGATCCAGGAATCTAGTTTGTTCTTGGGAAGGATTTAGCAGGGTCCAAGTTGGGAGTGACATTGCTTGTTGTGGAGAAGCCCAAGGAAGACAAAGAAACTGAAATGTTAAATCGGAAATATCCTGGTATCTTCCCAGGCTGTGCAGTAACCATATCCCACTATTATAAGTCACAGCACGAAGGACAAACTATAGACAAAGATGAAGGAGTTGAGATTCAGTTAATGGACACCCTGTTTGCCATAATCGTGTAGGGAAAACCTGAACAGGCAGTGGGTCAGACAGAGGTGTTTTGTCCTGAAAGGCTAAGGGACTTGCAACAGACAGACAAGACGATAAAAGATATATATGTGGACGTGTACTCTGAAAAGGAGGCAGAGGATATTCATGAGGGTTATTATCTGAAAGATAGATCTTAAGACAAAAATGGAGACCACATCAGGTTAGTGCAGAGGAGAAATGTGCTGAGGTGCACCAGTTTGTGTTGCTGGTAGCATAGAGACAGGAAGTTTTACAGGTAACATATGAACTACCTGTAGGAGGTCACCTAGGGGTACGAAAGACTTGGGCTAAGGGACAAAAACATTTTTATTGACCTGGAATGCACAAAGATATGGTTAACGTTTGGCATAAATGTCATTCATGCCAAATGGTAGGTAGGCCACGGACAGTAATGAAACTAGCAACTCTGTTGCCAATTCCCACATACAAAGACCCCTTTATGTGGGTTATAAATGAGTGTGCAGGTCCCCTCCTGAAAAGTAGAGGAGAGAAAGAATTGGAGAAACAGGTGTTAGTTACTACCCTACAGAGTGAGGAATCAAATCCAAATGTCGTGGATTTTGGTGTGCCTCGTAAATATGTCAAAAAAGTAGAAGTCCTTGAGCAGTGGGGTAGATTAGTAAACTATCTGTCTCAGGAGCATAGAACACGGTGAAAGGTTCGTTATTGCAAAATGAGGACATATGTTAGAATCATATGTGTGGGGGGAGAACTAATGCTATTGTACATGAAGTAGATGTAGGGAATACTGTTCCGATAAGACAATCCATATCGCCTTTATCCGTCAAAGCCAGACAAGTCCAGAAGGAGGTGGAGGTTATGCTCAATGAGGACTTCATCGAACCAAGCCCGAGCGAGTGGAGCTCACCGACCATCTTAGTTCCCAAACCAGATGGGACTCAATGATTTTGCTTGGATTATTGGAAGATCGAC
Organism: Chiloscyllium punctatum; assembly: GCF_047496795.1. Lineage (NCBI taxonomy): Eukaryota > Metazoa > Chordata > Chondrichthyes > Orectolobiformes > Hemiscylliidae > Chiloscyllium > Chiloscyllium punctatum. The sequence goes on along the minus strand of NC_092752.1, from coordinate 77,993,906 downwards.
ACTGTTACAAAATCAGACTTATATCCAAGACCAACATTGAAGGACTGTATCGAGAAAGTTAGACAAGTCAGTTACATCACGAAGTTGGAGTTAATACGTGGTTTCTGGCAGGTACATTTATCAGAGACAGTGAAAAAAAATTCTGAATTGTAACGCCAAATGGTCTGTATCAATTCAGAGTGATGCCCTTTGGAATGACGAACACACCCAAAACATTCCAAAGACCCATTAACAGAGCTGTGACCTGGTTAATAAACTGTGCAGTCCGTTTAGACGATATAGTGATCTTTACTAATTCCTGGAAAGATTACTTGGTACAGTTGGCAGACCTTTTTGAACGAATACGAGGAACAAAACTGGTGATAAAATTAAACAAAACACAATTTGTGAAAGCAGACATGATGTTCTAGGGACAAAATATCGGTCATGGGAGATTGATCTCATGGAACACAAAGGCAAAAGCAACTGAGGAATTTCCACGGCCAACCTCGAAGAGAAAGGTGCTTCGCTCCTTCGGAGTCAGCGGATTCTATCAGGCAGCTGTTCCAAACTCCAGCAGTGTAGTGACACCATTATCCGAGTTTCTGAAGAAGAGCACAAAATTTTGGTTGAAAGAACAATGCCAGGAGGCATTCGACATTAAAAAGAAATATTGAGCACCAAACCATTTTCAGCTACACAAAATGCTTGAAAACCTTTCAAAGTTGCCATCGACGTGAGTGACATAGGAGTTGGAGCTATACTGCTACAGGACAATAAGATGGGTCGTACTTTTCAAAGAAACTCAACATCCACCAGAGAAAATATTCCACGGTTGAGAAAGAACTATTGAGTTGGGTACTAGCCTTATAACATTTTAATGTGTATTCACAAACAGCGTGTTGGAGACGGTTGTGTACATGGAGCCCAATCTGCTAACATTCTTCAACGCTTTAAAGATTATTTCATTGGAGTATTATGTTACAGACTTTTAATTTAAAAATCGTACATGTAGTGTGTAGTAGGATGTAATCGCAGATGCGTTCTCACCGATTTAACTGATAAAGTTTAGACGAGATTTGTATTTATCCAATGTTAAATATAGGTAAATAAGAAGGAGTTAAGATTAACTTAGATTTCAGTTTTCTGTATGTTCTGGTAATGTTTGAAGAATAGAAAAACAAATGAGACTGTGTTTTCATTATGATGTTTTTTTTAGAGAAAAGGTGTTATGAACGTGTGAAGGGTACTGCACCTTTAAGAGAGTTGAAGGATTTACAAGCACAGTGAGTTCTGGAAAATTTACAATGTAACATTTGGTTCAGCAGCTGTCAGTACCTGGGTGGCTATGAGACGAAAAATAAAATCAAATTTGATCAATCCGTTTAAAATATTTCCAGGAAGCTAAACTACAATCAAGTTTAAGTTTGGCATTTGGCAATATTTAAAAAAAAACAAAATTGCCCTATGCTTTGGGGTAGAAAGCTGAAAAAACATTTGACCAGTTAGGGGAGAACTGCCACGCTACCAACACCTGCAGACTGCCCGGAGAATAGCTCTCCGAAATGTACATTTATCTATCAATGACCTGTGACACAGAAACTCTAAGGAGAAGAAGCGAAGACAGAGGAAGATACAAAGAGAAGAATCGACAGCTGGCTGGTTCTGAATTTGAATGTTTTGGTATATCTTAATTGGGGGGGCGGGGGTGCAGGTTATCGGACCAGTATTGTAGAAGGGAAAGTAAAAGATAGGTCAGAGAAAGGAGTTGCAAATAGTTGTCAGGTAATTATTCTCTGTTCGACTTTTTAAAAAAGTTGTCAATTTTTACTTTAAATTGTGAACTTTAGGATGGTTATTGGCCTTCCGAATTTTTACAGATTACAAAACGGTTCAAATCTTTTCTGTGTTGCAAGTTTAAGTTAGCGTGGGGTGATGGTGGTGGTGGTGGTGGGGGGGGGGGGGGGGGGGTTGGGGGGGCGGGGGGCGTGTGTTCCCCCGTGTTGTAACACATTAACTTGGATTTCTCTTCACAAATGCTGCCAGACCTGCAGAGAATTTCCAGCACATTTCTGTCTTAGTTTCTGGTTTACGAAATCTGCAGTTCTCTTTATTTTCTTCTGTGTATCATTGACAGCCACGGTTGAGGTCCTGGAGGACAGGAAGACAGCTAATGTTGTTACATTATTTGTAATTTGGCTGCAAAGAAAACCCAGGGAACTACAGACCAGTGAGTTTGATGTCAAGGGTGGAGAAGTGTTTGTAGGAGATTCTGTGAGGCAGGATTTACATGCATTTGGAAAGGCAAGGACTGATTACGGATATTCAGCACGGCTTTATGTCTAGGAATCCATATCTCACAAACTAGATTGCAGTTTTTGAAGAGGTGATCGGGAAGATAGATGAAGGTAAAGCAGCATACGTTGTCTACATGGACCTTAGTGAGGCCCAACAAGGTTCCACATGGTAGTCTGTTTAATGAGGTAAGATCACAAGAGATCAGGGAGAGCTATCCAATTAGATGCAAAACTGGCTTGACTGTAGGAGACAGAGGGAGCTGGGAGAGATTTGCTGCTCCAATTGGAGGCCTGAGTCCAGCGTTGTGCCACAATTACCAGGCTGTTGCTCATTGTTTTTGGAAATGATTTGGATGAGAATATTGGAACCAGGGATATTAATTTGGAGAAGCAATCCCCAAAATTGGAGTTATGGTGGACAGTGAAGAAGGCTGTCTTAGAGAATAAAGATATCTTGATCGACTTGGAAAGTGGGTTGAGGATTGGCTGATGGAGCTTAATGCAGATAAACGTGAGATATTGCACTTTGTTAGGCAAACGAGTGTAGGATTTATTTTAGTAAATGGCAGCATGCTAGGGAGTGTTGCCAAATAGAGATCCAGGGACCAGGTATATAATTCCGTGAAAGTGGAGTCGCCTGTTGACAGGGCAGTGAAAAAGGCATAAGGCAAGCTGACTTCCATTGGTCAGAGCATTGATTACAGGAATTGGAGCATCATGTCGTGGTTCTATAAGAGAATACTAAGGCCACATTTGGTGTACTGAGTACAATTCTTGTCGCCCTGCTATAGGAAGGATGTTATAAACTGGGACGGGGGCAAAAATATTTAAAATGAAGTGACGGAGACCGGAGGTTTTGAGATATAAGGCTGGGAGTTTGTTCCTTTTGCGTTGGAGGCTGAGAGGTGACCTTTATTACATCATGAGAGGCATGGATAGGATGAATAGACAAGATCTTTTCCCACTGGTGGGTATATCCAGAACCAGAGAGGATAGTTTTAAGGTGAGAGGGAAGAAATTGAAATGATATCAAAAGGACAGTTGTCTCGCACAGAGGGTGGTGTTTATAGGTAGAGAGCTGTCAGAGGAAGTCGCATTGGGAAGTACAAATGCAACATTTGAAAGACAATTTGATGTGTATATGAATAGGAAATGTTTGGAGGGGGTCTGTGCTAAAAGAAGAAAAAGAGTAATAATTCAATTTAGGAAACCAGGTGAGCATGGCCGAGTTAAGCCGAAAGGTCTGTTTGCATATTGTATGATTCTAAGAGTCTACGACGCTTTCACTCCTCCTTTATCACTAGTCCTTCATTGCACACAATTCATTTCCAAGTCAAAACTTATCTGTAAATACTTTAAATGATCTAACTCTCCAAACTTTCTTAAATCGAGATTTGCTGGCATAGATGTGGTTCTGTAGACCACAGCAGCAGCAGCAGAAGCAGAATTATATTCAAGTACAATCTGTAACGTTTTTCCTGGGATGATCCCTCCGTCTACCATTCCAACCATGTTGATCTATTGTTCTGTGATATATTGGTGAACGTGCCAGTGTCCGAATCATGTGAACCTAAACCTGATGACAACTCGTTAAAGCTACCAAAATTGACTGCTTGCATTCCAAACAGCAGAACTAACATCTGATAGAGAGGGTGCAATGATCCCAACACCAACAAAGTAACAGTCTGTCACATCCAGCCATAAAAGGTGATGGATGGTTAAACAACTTCATGGAGGAGAGGGCTCCACTATTATCCCCATCCTAAATAATGGAACAGCCCTATACATCAGTGTAATAGTTAAGAATGTAGTTTTGGTACGATACTATACCAGAAGTGTTGAGTGGATGATTAACCTCACCCTCGTCATGATGTCCACAGAATCACAGATGCCCATCTTCAATCAATTTGATTTGCTGCACGTGACTTGAAGACACAGGTGAACAAAGTAGATAGGATAAAGGCAATGGGCCCTGAGTCCATTCCTGCAAGAGGACTGAAGACTTGTGCTGCACAACAAGCCGCGTCCCTGGGGAAGCTGTTTCATTCCACCTCCAACTCTGACATCTCCATAGCAATGCGGAAAATTAATCTGCTATGTCCAGTTCGTTAAGAGGGGAATAGTTAAATTCTGACCCATTACCACCACCTCAGTCCCGTCCCGATTGTTAAACTAGTAGAAGTTCTTTTCGACAGATCTGTCAAACAGCACAGAAATATCCTGCTCAGTGTGATTCCAGATAGCTACCCATGTGGAGATGGTACTGTGTTGTGGAAATGTCACTGGATTACTATTCCAAACCAGGCTAATGCTCTGGCAGCTGATGGAAGTTAATAACAATTAATAAAATATCGAGACCTAAAATCTGGTGTCAGTAACAGTGATGCTGAAATCAATGTCAATTGCAAACTCCAATTTGCTCCACCAATGTACTTTCAGGAAGTGAATTCTGGTCTGGTGAATTCCATGCATTCCTGCTCTGGCCTAAACGTGACTCTAGACACACACGCATGTGAAACTTTTTAATAGTCTCTAAAACGGTAAAGCACGACACTAAATTGTATCAAACTGCTCCGAGGTTTGGAAGGATAAAACTGACTGAACACCCAGCACCAGCCTCGGTCTCAGAAAAGGAAACGGGAAACACAGTCTTGTTGAACCTGCACAGTCCTCCTCCCTAACATCTGAGAGCTTGTGACAGCTGTACTCCAGATGCCTCCCGATCGGTTTATTGACGAGAAATCCTTATTTATATTCAGTGCCTTGTGTTCCACAGCTTATGTGGGAGAGAAATCCCCAGAGTCACCAGTCACTGAGTGCAGACATTTATTCTCATCTCAATGCTGAGTGGCCTGCCTAACCTAATACTGTGGCGCCTTGTTTTAGATGTCCAAGCCAGGGGAATTATCAACCCTGCTTCCAATCAATTTCACCCTGTCAGAGTTTTATATGTTTCACTGAGATCTCCATTCATTTTCCTAAATCCCATGGAATACAGTCCCAGTCGCCCCAAACGCTGCTCTCACAACAAGCCTGTCATCCCAGAGATCAGTCTGGTCATCCTTCACTGCTCTCCCTCAATGTCAGGTTTATCCTTTATTAGGTTAGGAGAGTAAAACTACACACAATACTGCACAATGTTCAAGATGGGCTCTCACCAAGGCCCTGTACAGCTGCAGTAAGACACCCTTACTCCTGTAAGTCAAGCCCCGAGAAATGAAGGTCAACACACCATTTATCTTCCTGCCTGCTTTCTGCTCCTGTAATATTACTTTCAGTAACTGGTGTGCAATGAGATCCAGACCCTTTTCAATATTACAGTTCCCCACTTGGGTCTGTGTACACTGGTCAGCGTGCCAATGCCATTCCCAGTATTGACTTCTGCCTTCAGAACTCACTGACCTGCACTGACCTCGGAGGTCACAGCAGGAAAATAAAAAGAACATAAATCCCTTTAAAGACCAATATGTTTCATCCAATCCCCTTTCAAATGATAGGTTGCTGTTCCATTGTTCCCAATCAAAGTACACACCATCACATCTTCATCTGTCACGTATTTGCCCATTCACTCCACTTGTCTCAGTCACCTTGGAGCTTTTTTATATCCTCCTCACCCACTAACAATCCAACATCGTTTAATGTTGTCAGCAGACTGAGAAATATTGCATTTGATTCCCTCAACTAAATGCTTGACATGATCCTTCCACTTCAAAACTGTTCAGTGCTTCCTGTCAATTCTCCTCATCTAAAACCATGTTCATATTTTAGTCCCAATCCTGTAACATTTGAGTTTGCCCACTAGGTCATAGTGTTTTATCAACACCTTTCAGGAAATCTAAATGCATTGCATCCATTTTTTCTCTGTATGTATTGACAAGTCAATTTCCCAAATATGATTCCCATTTCATGTTCACCTATTACATAAGAACGTACAAACTAGGAGCAGGAGTAGGCCATCTGGCCCTTCAAGCCTCCACCACCATTCAATAAGATAATGGCTGATCATTTCATGGCCTCAGCTCCACTTACTCACCCACTCACCATAATCCTTAATTCCTTTACTGTTAAAAAATTATCTGAGTTAAAACATATTCATTGACAAATCCTCAACTATTTCACTGGGCGAAGAATTCCACAGATTCACAATCTTCTTGTTCAAGAATTTCCTTCTCAATTCAGTCCTAAATCTGCTCCATCTAATTTTGCAGCTTTGCCCTGTTGTCCTAGTTTCACGTGCTTCTGGAAGCATCCATTATATTTCTATTTTATCTACTCCTTTCGCAAATATATATGTTTCTATTCTTTCCTCCCTCATTCTTTCAAATTCTAATCAATTTATAATTCCAATCTATTCAATCTCTACTCATAACCACCCCCCTCACCTCTGGAACCGACCTAGCGAGCCTCCTCTGCATCCATTGCAGTGCCAGTTTTTCCTTTCTCAAGTAGGGAGACCAAAACTACACGTACTACAGGTGTGGTTTCTCTTCACCCTGTACAGCTGCAACATAATCTCCTTGCTTTCACACTCAATCCCTTTTGAAATGAAGGACAAAATTAAATTTGCCTTTTTAACGTCCTGTTGCCCCAGCAGACCAACTTCTGTGATTCATGCACAAGGACACCCAAGTCCCTCTGCACAAGAGCATGCTGCTTTTTTAAAAAACAATTCAAATAAGAGTCCTCTTTACTATTTTTCTGACCAAAATGGACGATTTCACATTTATTATAATTGAACTCCATCTGCCAGACCTTGACCCACTAACTTCAACTATTTATGTCCCTTTGTAAAGTTTAACAGTCGTCTGCACACTTTACTCTGCCACTCATTTTAGTATCATCTGTAATCTTTGAGACACTACACGTGGCCCCCATTCCAAAACATCTATGTAAGCTGTGAATAATTGCGGTCCCAGCACCGATCCCTGAGGCACTCCAATAGTCACTGATCAGCAAACAGAAAAATAATCATGTATTCCACTCATTGTTTCATGTTGGTTAACCAAGCCTCTATCCATGCTAATACATTGCCCGTAATGCCACACCTTATGCAGCAGCCTTTTTGGCGTCACTGTATCGAATGTCTTTTGGAAATCTCAGTACACCACACCTACTGGTTCCCTGCAGTTGTAATGTCTTCATAGAATTCCAGTAGGATAGTTACACGTGGCTTGCCTTTCATGAACCATCACTGTGTCTGCCCAACGGGACAATTTCTATCAAGATGCATTGCCATTTAATTCTTGATTACAGATTGAAATAATTTCCCCTAAAGCTGTTATGCTAACCGGTCTATAACTCCCCACTTTTTGTCTACCTCCTTTTTTAAACAGTGGTGTGAACTCCTATTTTCCAATTTGCTGGAATTGCATCAGAGTCCAGTGAATTCAGAAAAATGTCCACAAGTGCAGTTGCTATTTCTCTCATCACCTCTGTTAGTACCTTGGGATACATTCTATCAGGGCCAGGAGACTTATCTACCTTTGGCTCCATTAGCTTGCCCAACACTATCTCTGTCTTGGGAATGGTTGTTTCCAGGTACTCACTTACCTTCCACTCTGACAATTGCTGGTATGTTATTAGTGTCCTTCATTGTGTAGACGGACTAAATAACTCTTCAACTCCTCATCCATTTCCTAATATCCCTTTACTTAATATCCCTTCTCTGAAGGACCATTGCTTACCTTAGCCATTCATTTTGTTTTGTATATTTATAGAATATTTTGCTATCTGTCTTCATATTCTGAGGTAGTTTACTCTCATAACCTATCTGATGGGTCTTGATACCTTTCTTTGTTGCTTTATTTTGACATTTAAAATGTTCCAAATTTTCTACTTTCCTACTGGTCTTTGCCATTATTTATACCATTTATTTTAATTTGATAGTCTCCCTTATTTCCTGAGACATTCCTGGCAGATTACCCTTTTCCTACAGTCCTTCCATTTCACTATTATATGCTGTTGCTGAGAACGTTGAAAGATTGCTTTGAAAGCCTTCCACTGTTCATTAACGATTCCACCATAAAGTCTTCACTTCCAGCCATATTTACCCAACTCCTCTCTCATCCTATTGCCATCTGCTTTGGTTAAACACAGGCCCTTGATATAGGATATTATCTTTTCACCTTCTATCTGTATTCTAAATTCAACCATACTTTCAATCCAATAATTTCTCCCAAAACATTTCTTTTACTAATTTTATTCTTTTTTTCTGACGACAGTTAGTGTTTCTAGTCTTGCTGGGAAGATTTAATTTGTTTCATTTGTTTCCTTCTGTGAAGACAGAACTGAAGTAGTTGCTTAATAGTTCTGCCATTTCCCTGCTCTCATTTTCTATTCTCTGGATTCAGAGTGTAACGAAGCTGCACTTGTTTTCTCTTATCTTTTCCACTGACAGTTCACCTTATAACTCTTATTAATGTTGTCTTCAGAAAAACAGCAATTCATGTGCACACCATATAATCACAGGAGCATAGACTCTGCACCGTCAGAAATACAGCACAATCGACATTCGTCCCACTCTCCTACACCAGGCCAATAGCCGGGAATGTTATGACACTTTAAGAGCTCTCCTCAGTAGGTTTTTAGTAGTTATGAAGTTACCACGATAACTCCCCTCTCAGGAAGGACATTCCAGACCCCAACACGTTCTGGGTGAAAAGCAATCAGCAAATCCTCTCTGCATGTCAAACCCTTCGCTTTAAAAGTGTGCTCCCTTGTTTTTGGCCCACTGACGAAAAGTAACAGCTGCTGTCTATCCACCCGGTCCATGCTCCTCATAATCTTATCCTTCTGAATCACATTCCGCTCAGAATTATCTGCTCCAATATAAATAACCCAAGCTTACCCAGCCTCTCTCCATAGCTGATATGCTCCATCCCAGAGAACATCCTGGTGAATCTCCTCTGCACCCCCTCCAGTACAATCACATCCTTCCTGTAATTTGGCTCCCAGAACACCACACAGTATTACATCTTGGCCTAACTAAAGTCCTGTATTAGTATTGTACGCTATGTCTCGATGTGTAAAGATTATATTTACTATTCCGAACAACTTGTTAACTCCACTATTACCCTGCCCAGTCCCAATCTGGTGTGTGTGGAGAAGCACGCTCTGAGCTTCCTAGTGTGCTGCCATTCATTGAGTACTCCCCTGTCTGGTTCCTTCTTCCAATGTGCACCACCTCATATTTATCTGGGTTACATCCATCTGCCATTGATCTGCTTATCTGGCCATTCCATCTGTATATTTCGGTAACATAAGACCTACCCCCTCACTGCCAACCACCCGTGCAATCTTTGCGATACATGTAAACTCACGCACCACACTTCATGTAAACTCACGCCCTACACTGTTATATCTACATTATTTATGAGTATCACAAATAATAAGGTTCACACCATTAACCCGTATACTATACCACTGATAGTTATGTCGATTCACAGTTTCCAGAATCTCCTTCTTTGTCCTGCCATAAAAACATTGTGAATGTCACTTACCAACTTACACTTGATACCATGAGATTTTACTCTCTTTATCAGTCTCCCATGTGGGGTTTTGTCAAAGGCCTTCCTGAAAAAAAACATATGATAAACCTTCTTGAAAAAAGCTCAATAGGTTTCGTTCGGCATGACTCCCCTCTGATGACTATCCCTCTCTAAATGAAGATCCATTTTCTCCCACGCTATTTTCCCCAATAGTTTCACTGACACTGGTCTGATACTCACTGATCTATAGTTTACTTGTCTACCTGCACCAACCGTTCCTCTAAAAGGTGTTCTGCGTTCCTCTGGCCCCTGCCCTGTGACCAGAATTTACTTAAACATTCGGGTCAGGGCCTTGCTCCGACAGCAGTTTGTGATACAACACAGCCAGACCTGTGTACTTGTCTAATTTTATACCGGCCAAAACCATCAATCCTTGCTCGTATTTCATATCAATCTGCCCACGGGTTTCCCAGTCAATCTTCTTGAACTATGCCTCCTCCTTCTCCTGCGTAAAACAGATGTGAATATCTTATGTCACAATCTATCAATGTTCTCCAGCTTCACACATTGATTGTCCTCTGGGTTTCTAATAGGCTCTAATTATTTCATGGTTATTCTGTCCTACTTGAAGTCCTTGTGGAATATCTTAGGATGCTCACTAATCCTGCTCGCACTTTTCAATGCCCCTATGTTCTTCATTCCCCTCTGTGTGAATTTTGTAAAGCTTCATTTCGATCACCTCTCAGTCTCTGAAAATCTACCGAATACAGGCTGAGTTCCCTCATCGGACAATCTTGGCATCCGAGGGGTTAATCTAGAGAATATACAGCCAGTATATGTGGTCAGTATGTTTTACTTAGATCAGAATATCAAAACTGTACACAATACTCCAGGTACAGTCTCACCAACACGATGTGTCACTGGTGCAGAACTTCACTTCTACTCGGAGCGAATTACTACAGAAGCTGGGATCTGTATTGAACCAATGCTAGAAATCACAGAGAATTAGACATCATCTATGGAGAGAGAGAGAGACCACAGAGCTCTTCATTGCCTATAATCTGATTCCCTTCAAACAAAGGGAAAATTAACTTTACCTTCCTCCAATTACATATGTTCTTACCAATACAATTTGCTTTATTGTTTTAGGTCTAAATTCCCGTATGAATTTATAAAAAATCCTCCTGATATCCAACTATACCATATCCACTGGTTCTCCATTGTTTATATCGACAAAAGACATCTTCAACCAAAATTTTTGTAAATGTTGCCTTCCCTTTCAGAAATCTAGCATCATTCTCTAGATGTTTGCTATAACTTTCCAAGTGTCCAATATCACATTCTTTCCAATAAATTCAAACAGATTCCCAACTGTGAACAATAAATTAACTGGTCGGTAGTTCACCATTCTCCCTCTTCTTCCCTTTGTAAAACCTTGGAATGGATTTATAACCTTCCACCAGAATACAGAAAAATACAGTGATTCCCAATGCAATTATTATGTCCATTTCAGCTATCTCTGAAACTCTGATATGAAGTACTTTTGGTCTGTCAGACTTATCAATACAGTTATGTTTTCAAATGCTACCTGGTCACTGATATGAATGATTTTAGTCTTCAGTTACACAAGTCCCATTGTCACTTGGTATTTCTGGGAGATTTTCTGGCCCTACCTCCGTGAAGACAGACATAAAGTAACTGGTTCGTTTCCCCCACCATTGTTTATGTTCACCACAATAAATTAACCTGTCCACACATTCACTCTTCCACATTTGACCTTGCTTTTATTTTCCTTTCAAATATTCATGGCAGTTTTTCATCAGTCTTTTTGTTTCTGGTTAGTTTGTATTCCTGTTCTCTTTATACTTTACTTATCAGTTTATCAGTCCTCTTTTGTTATGTCAATGAATCCACAATATATGACCCTTTTCTAATGCACATTCTTCGACCTAATGTAATTTTTTACTTCTTTTGGTTACCATCGTTGAGTCACCTTTGACTTTTGCGATTTATGCCTTGGAGGGATATATGTATATTACAGACCTTCCAGTAAATAACATATATTGCCTGTCTTTCATTGAGTCAGTTTAATGTATTTTCCAAATTCTCTAAAGCCAACTTTATTCTCGTAACTTAATGTCTCACACAACTCAGGTATATACCCGTAACATAAAAAAAACTTCTTGTATTCAGACGTCATGTAAAATTCAATATATTAAAATGACTATTCCCCAAAGATCCTCAAGAGCAAAGTATTTGATTTGCTCTTCTGATCACACAGCACAAATTCCAAAATTGCCTGATCAACAGCTCGGTGCTCAACATACTACTAAAGCAACCCGGCTCATACACACTCATGAAATCCATTTTCCCAACATTAACATTCACTTGGGTAAACACTGGTTAGATTTAACTTGAAGCTGCCCATTATTACTGCAGTACCCCAAACCCTGTATGTCTTATGTCCTGTTTTATAACATACCCAACAATTGTATTGCAGCTTTCACTTTGATACATATCTCTCATGAATGTTTGCTTCTCCTTGCTGTTTCTAAGATCCACCTCAACAGATTCTGGGGAATCTGAGTAACGTGGGCTCTGGTGAGGTTAATGGCAGATTCAGGCGAGATGTTTGGTGAGGCATATCTCAACATGGATATCATCTCACTACACCTTACCCGTTCTTCTCAAGCGGCATTGTGAGATTTTCTCCAAATCTCCCGTTATGCTGGTGTAGTAGAGAAGGACAATGATCTTCCAGCAATGCTGTATATTCGCCAGAGAGCAGAGACCGCTCTAACCTGGGTGAGAACCTTACAACAGGCTGGTAAAGTGCTGCTGCTGCTGTACAGGATCTTCGTGAGATCACATCCGAAGTGGTGCGCACAGATTTAGTCTCCTCACTATGGAAAGGATATTGTAATGAAATCAAAAATTGTTCCCTCAACGGACTTCTGCAACAAAGGTGTTAATCATCAAATCTCTCCAGTGTGGAAGCAGGACGTTTGACCCATCGACAACACACTGACTCTCCGAAGACCAACTCATCCAATCCCCACCACCTACCTCACCCAGTCTTTAGAACCTGGCGTTTTCCACGACTGATGCGCCTAGCCTCCACATCCCGGACATTATGGGTAATTTAGCTTGCCCAATCCACTTAACCTGCATATCTTGGGACTGTGGGAGGAAACGAGAGACTGGTTTTGTATGAGGATCGCTGGTGCAGTGAGACAGCAGTGCTAACCATAGAGCTACCCAGTGTGGGCAACAAAACTTGCCTCCATAGTTCAGCCCTTGAAAAGTGACATTTGAGAATGGAGATTCCATAGGTCCCCAAAACTCCCATTGAGCGACAGAAGGAGGACATTGAGATATTGAACGGCTTGGTCAGGAACAGGAGCAGGACATGCAAGTCCATTGAGACTATAATGTATGAACACCAGGAGTACATTCAGCCCAGCGAGTGTGTAAAGCAGGAATAGATTTAGTCCAATCAGCTACTCATGCCTCTTACACAGCAATTGGAACTGATCTTTTACAGCCTTGTGCCTGTTACACAGGAATTATGGAAGGGAACATAATCCTTATAGAAAGGGAAGGACTTCAAATAACCAGCTTCACTCGGAAATGAAAAGTGGTGAGAAAATTATTGGGATTGAAGACAAATTGTTAGGATGCGTTATGAACGAATTAATTACAGGAGATTTCCAAAGTCAAGCCACAATCCAACATAGTTTTATGAAGGATAAATCATGTTTTAATTATTTGACTAAATTTTTTTTAAAAAGTGTAACAAGCAAGGTGGATAATGGGGGTCCTATAGATTTATTATATCTGGACTTCCAGACATCAGTGCGTAACATGTCTTGAAAAAGGTCTTGAAAATGCAAGAAAAGAACACGTGGAATTAGGAACAATTTACTTGCTAGGGGAGAGGATTAGCTAACCAGTAAAAACCATGATATGGAGACACTGATTTTGGACTGGATTGGACAAGGTCAAAAATCAAACGACACCAGATTAGAGTGCAATGGGTTTATTTGTAAACACAAGTTTTCCTTGCGCTGCTCCTTCATCAGTTGTAAGAGGGAGGGGAAGACTTTAAACACAGAAGTTATAAGGAAAAGACCAAAGGCTGTACAACTCATGAATTGTACACACCTAAGATAGCTCTTAAATACTTAATCAGTTAGAATGGAGGTGCAAGTTTGATTGATTAATATGCAAATTGCCGAATTTATTTCAAGTCACTGCCTGGAGATACCTTCAGGTATTATCGATGTAAATGAAGTAACACGTGCGGTCAGACAATATATTCTAAGCGTGACGCCTTGTTTGGACTCTGTGTCTTGACCTGGAGTTAGACTGGTTTTATTTACAAAGTACGATTTATAAAATAACACATTGACTGAATGTCTACAAATTGTACGTTTTGGAACAAAATAAAATGCATCTGCGAATACAAATGGGAAAATGCAAATTCAACCCACAGATTTATATGTGCATTTTTGTGTGTGGGTGTGCATATGTGTGAGGGACATGTCTGTGTGAAGAGGAGAGAGAGACAATGTGTGTATGTGAGAGTGAGGTGGTGTGTGGGTGTGAGTGTGGGAGGGAGAGAGAGTGGCTGTGTGTGCATGTGTGTGTGACAGAGTGGAGTGCGTGTGTGAAATGTGAGAGGGTAGTGCGAGTGTGTGTGAGGGGCAGAGAGGGAGAATCTGCATCAGTGTATGTAACGGGGAGAGTGAGAGGGTGTGCTTATCCAGCCTAAGACACAAACAGATATGGCAACCCTCTGTCTCTGACCTTTGAGCTAATTTTGTATCCAAATGACTTTCATAAGAACCATCCTTGTTTAACAGATATCCATGCACAATAGAACATAGAACATAGAACATAGAACAATACAGCACAGAACAGGCCCTTCGGCCCACGATGTTGTGCCGAACTTCAATGTTATTCAATGCCTTACTGATGTCCAGATCGACAATGTACACCACTCAATCTCAATTAATCTTTTTAGTCACTTCTTGAAAGAAATCTCAGTCAAGTCAGTGAGACACAATATTGCTTGCACAAAGCCATGTTTACTATCCTTAATCAATCGTTACCTTTCAAAATGCGTGAAAATCCGATGACTCATAATCCTCTTCAACAATTTACCCACCACTGACGTCAGGCTCACTACCTTCTCCTTATTACCCTTCTTAAATCCTTTAAGTAATGGCACCACGTTAGCCAACATTCAGTCTTCCGGCACTTTACTTGTGGCTATCAATAATAGCAAGGGTCCCAGCAATCACTTCCCCAACTTCTCACAGAGTTCTAGCGTACATCAATAAAAGCCAAGACGTTTTCCTTCTTTTGCATGTTTTAAGAACTCCAGCAGCTCCTCTGTAATACAGACACTTTCCAAGATGTCACTACTATTTTCCCAAGTTCTCTAACTTCCATATCCGCCTGCACAGTAAATACTGATACAAAATATTCGTTTAGTACCTCCCCCATTTCCTATGGCTCTGCACATGGGCAGCCTTGCTGATCTCTAAGGATGTCCTATTCTCTCCACAGTTACTCTTTTGTCCTTGATGTATTTGTAGAATTCCTTTGAATTCTTCTTAACTCTGTTGTCAAAGCTATCAAATGTCCCCTTTTTATGCTCCCAATTTCCCTATTATTTATATTCTTGTTGCCTTCAGACTCTTCTCGTTATTCACTTTAAATCAGGAATTGAGAGGCTAATAATGACCATTCCGATTGTCGGAAAAGTCCATCTGGTTCACTGACACCATTTAAGGAAACAAACTGCCATTCTTACCTGGTCTGGTCGACAAGTGACTCCAGACTCACAGCAATATGGTTGACTGCTAACTGCCCTCTGGGCAAGTAGGGATGGGTAATAGATGCTTGTCTCGCCTGGGACACCTTCATCCTGTGAATGAATTAAGAAAAAAACGTCAATTCCTGCTGTCTATACCTGACATATGCTTGCCGGTTATTCGTGACCAGAGCCTCAATTTCTACAATGTTCCAGTATTCCTTCCACACACCAGCGTTACCCTTCATCCTAATAGTGGCATAATGTCTCTGTATTTCTGACATCTCATTTCTGAAGCCTTCCCCCTTCCCAACTGACCCCCTTTTCTGAGAATATCTGTCCCAATCGAATTTGGAAAATAATTGGTTAAATCATCAAACTTGGTTTTCAACAATTTAGAACTTTAAGTTTTAGACATGGTTCATCTTTTTCCATCTCTATTTTAAAACTAATAGAATTATGATGACTTGCCATAAAGTGCTCCGCCAGTAATACCTCAACCACCCCCACCCCACTGCCTTATGTCCCAAGGGTAAGGTGGCGTTTAGCTCCTTCTCTGGGATGGAGAGCATTGTTCATGCTGCTGCAGCTTTGTAACTGGGATTGGGGTCAGCAGAGTCTTCGACTCATTGGGTTGATTCGAACAATAATTTGTCTCAGTGACATTTTCATCTAGTGTGACAGAGGGATGTTCTGCACGAGGCTGAGCTAGTTTCCTGGTGCTATCTTATCTAACTCAACTAATTATCTACTCATCTCACCCCATGGCATCCCTCTCATTCAATGCCAGCCCGATTCTCCCACCTATCATGGCTGTAGGTATTCAGCATCGCCTGTATATGCCTGAATATTCCGTGATCCCTGGCACTGATGCCATCTTTAAAAGGCCAATGGGCACACGATTGAGCATTCTCTGTTTTGAGCTGCCCGGCACAGGTTACCCCGAGCATGGCAGATAAGTGGCAATTACACCACGGTTTGTCGACAGGGGCACAGAGGTCCTGGTGGATGGACGAGTGCAGACAAGGACCATTGTCTTCCCAGAGGGGGCCACACCACCAGACCCATCGAGCATGGTCTGACCTCAGTGTAGTATCTGTGGTCTGAAGGAATGTCCAGTAATACAGGACAAGCATCACTGACCCTCCCCTCTCTTTCAGGACAAAGCTCACCTTATACTGCCTGCTCCCTCACACTCACTGTATATCTGCTATAGCACCAAACCCCGATCAAGGCTCATGCTCCACACTCTCACTGCTACATATAGCACCATCCTTCTCTCTTTCCCCTCTACTATATCTCCCTCACTAATAGCACTGCATGGATACAACAGTGTTGACTGACTCCCTCTGGACACACACCATCTCCCACCTGCACATCTCACCCACCCAACCTACTCCAGCGCTTTCAGCACGGTCACCCAATCCCACCCTCACTCCATCCTTCCCCGTCTCCTATTCCAGGTGAAACAGCTTGGAATAGGACAGAAAGGGCCAGGCCGTGTGGTGGAGTGTCCGATATCCATCTATCCTCCCAACACTCCGTACCTATGTGCCTGTATTTCCCTCTGTGAGTATCTATAAGTGGGTGCAGGTCTGACAGTCTCTGTGGTGTTTAAAAGGACACAATCTCTCCCTCAGCTGGCCTCCCAAACCTACTTCAGTGACAATGACAGAGGGTGCTAACCTTCGATGATTCAATCTGGGAGGGAGAGACGGCAGCAGCTCACAGCACCATCCAAACTGACAGCACCATCAACACACACACACATGAAACACACACACACACATAAAACACACACACACACACACACACACACACACACACACACACACACACACACACACAATGCTGGTAGATGGAGGGTTGTAAAATACTTCGGCCTTTCAGAATGAAAATGCTCACCTCTGAGTGAACCATTTTATCAGGAGATTAGATGAATTTATTTCTCATTCTGTGACTTGCAATGCTTAAAGATTACGTGAGAAAGTATTGGATAGTCCAGAAAAAAATCCCAGTTGTGGTGGTAATGACGCAGGAACATCGCTTAGTATCAGACGAAACTGTTCTGTGCTTCCAAAGATGTTATTTGAAAAATCAAATGGTCATGCAATTTGACAGATTGACAACAAAGAATTTATTATCTTCTCAGAGTTAAAAACTGTGGCACCGATGCAGTGGTGTGGGTAGTCCAGCAGAGGGAGGTATTGCATGAATCTAATCACAAAACTCTGAGGCGAGCACTGCGGCCTCACAGCACCAAGCACCCGGGTTCGTGTCCACCCTCAGGCGACTGTCCGTGTGGAGTTTCACATTCTCACCGTGTCTGCGAGGGTTCCCTCTGGGTGTTCTGGTTTCCACCCACAGTCCAACGTTGTGGATGTTAGGTGAATTAGACATGCTAAATTGTCCATACTGCTGAGGGATGTGTAGGTTAGGGGCATTATTCATGGATAAGCATAGCATAGCATTTGAACGGGTCTCGGTGGGTTACATGCATTCATTGTACAATAATTATGAAGCCACATATAAAAATATTTTCAAATGATAAATTACAAATCACTCCTAAATGGAGCAGGTAACAGTGATGGAGTATGCAATCAGGGGAATGTTTAAACAGACATTACATGGTTCACGTTGGTGTTCAGGTAACATTATTATATGTTTCAGCTCCAAGAGGAAGAAAATGTAACTTGTCTGAACAGCCACAGCCATTGATCCATCACTTTACTTGTTCAACTCGACAATAACATATAGAACATAGAACATGGAACAATACCGCGCATAACAGGCCCTTCGGCCCTCAATGTTGTTCCAACCTGTGACTATTCTCAGCTCGTCCCCCTACACTATCCCAAAATTATCCATGTGCTTATCTAACAATTTAAATCTCCCTAATGTGTCTGAGTTTACTACATTAACAGGTAGGGTATTCCATGCCCTTACCACTCTCTGCGTAAAGAACCTGTCTCTGACATCTGTCTTAAATCTATCACCGCTAAAATTGTAATTATGCCCCTTAGTACAAGCTGACATCATCATCCTAGGAAAAAGACTTTCACTGTCTCCCCTATCTAATCCTCGGATCATATTGTATGTCTCTATCGAACCCCCTCTCAGCCTTTCCACATAAGACCTTCCCTCCAGACCAGGAAACATCCTGATAAATCTCCTCTGCCCCTTTTCCAATGATTCCACATCCTTCCTATAATATGGAGACCAGAACTGTACACAGTATTGCACGTGTGGTTGCATCAGCGTTTTGTATAGTTGCAACATGACACTGCGGCTCCCGAACTCAATCGCTCGACAAATGAAACCGAACACACTGTATGCCTTTTTAACAGAGAGCAGAAAATCTATCAGGCATCTTTCCCACTCATGGAGGGTTCCTTTTGAGGATTGATTGGAATCTCCCCACTGCCAGCAGAGAAGGGAATTCAGCCAAGTCCAACTATTCCAGGAAGAAACCACATTGCCAGCAGCATCTGTGAGGCAGAATAACAATTAAGACCACCTCAATTTTCCTTTTGCCGTGAAATTATTATCTGGACAAAAGTCTTCCAAACTAATATTCTGCAGAGTTTGTTTTTTTTTCTGTTTACTTTCTGAAGTATGTGTGTGTGTCTCGGATTTATAGGAAAATAAATAATGATACACTTATCGTCAATGCCCAAACTATATGTCATTTATCTTTCCATCGTTTTTTGAGTAACTTTGCTTTTGTTTTAGATTAATTATTTTTGCAAATTTACGAAACATATCTGACATGTTCCTAACACTGTATCTAACACAGTCTGAGACTGATATCATTTGCCATATCACACACTTGGTTACACTGATAATTTGTCATGACCTATGGAGGAGTGGGACGAGAAAAAGAAACAATGACTCTGCAACCTCGGTAAGAACAGGGATAAAGAGAAATTATCTAAGGACCGTTTGAGTTGGAATTCTCTTCCCCACCTTCTGTGGTACCTGTGTGTTTACATTTATTCAAAATTGTGTTAGATGGGCAATTTAGCATAGTTAATCCACTGAAAGTCTTTAGACTGTGGGAGGAATCTGGCGCACCTGGAGGAAACACTTGCAGACAGGGGGAGAATGTGAAAACTCAATACAAACAGTCTTGGTTGTGGAAGCAAACCTGGCCCCTGGTTCTGTGAGACAGTCGTGCAAACCACTGCCACACCATGCCAATCCCACCCTGCTACCCCCCAATGAATCACTGTGCTAGGGAATACTGAGGAAAATGCAAATCTGTAATATGAACAGAAAACAGATGAGCCAGTGTCTGGAGAGAGAAACAGAGTTATAATATTAAGCCTGATATTACCCAATTGGGAAAAATTCATATTCAACTCAATAAGTTAAATCTGTTTCGCTCTGTTCAGAACCTGTTAAAGTTTTACAACACTTTCAACTTACTTAGTCTTTTGGACTGTGGATATTCATCTGATCTGAAAGGGAACAATGTAGCTGCCATTTCTGTTGGCTCTCGAGTATTTGGTTATGGCTTTTGAACGAAAAATTTTAAAATATGAGAATGACTACCATTACGCATAATGAAAATGCTGAATTCCATGGCATTGACATCACACAATCAATCATCTGTAAGTAACTAACTGAATTAACGATTCCAATTATTATCAATGTCTTGTCATACTGCTGATGTCACTGGCATCATACTCATCCAGCAAGGTCATACTTTTCCGAAACTTTAGATAAGAGTGTGCAAACATAAAATATCATGTGTTTATTTCTTTAACAGGACATATTCATCCAGGGTTTTGGAAGGCACTAGCAAGGGCAGAGTTTATTTGTTGTCCCCAGTAGCTCTGGAAAAGTCGCCAGAGAACTGCCTGCTTGAATCTCTTCAATACAAGTAATGCAAATCCACACAGAGCTGTTGTAGGGACATTCCAAGACTTTTAACAAATACTTGTGAAGGAAGAGCAAATTCGTTCCTCGTCAATATGACATGCATCTTGGAAGATAACTTGCAGAGACTGCTTTTTCCATTGTTCCCATATCCTTGCAGATTTTTCTCAAATTACCATTAACCACAGTTTTGCTCAGGGTCTTTGATTCCACCCTTCGTCAAGTCATGCTTCGATTGAAAGGGAAGTCACTCTGATCTCAGCTTAAATTACATGGGAAGATCAGTTGAAAGAATAAAGAGCAAAAGACAAGAACACTGTTTGTTAGAACAATGTCCTCGCAATATTCAAAAGAAAATTGATACATGGCGTTACAATTCTGTCAGAAGTGGTTGTCTTGGTGATGAGGCTGTTTCGTTAAACATTGTGTCAGACAGACAGGAAGAAGCTCCAGTCTGTACCAACAGTGAATAAAACTATCCTGTTGACGGTGCATCAGACAATGGCAAACATCCTATTGTCTGTTGCTATTGGACATTGATCATTCCAAACCCACCATTCACTGATAACCAGTAGAAGCACTTAAGTCAGCAGATTCCTGCATCTAGTGTGAGAGCAAAAAGGGAAAGGGAGGGTCAGGGGACGTGGTGTGACATACAGAGCGAGAAGTGTAAAGGGAGATGGTCAGTGGAAGGGTATGTAGCATCAGAATGGGCAATGCAAGGGAAGTAGGAGGGAGATGGGATGGAGTTGAGTAAGAAGGGAGGATGTGGTGTGCCGAAGGCGCATCAGTGGCAGGAAAAGCATATAGTTGGAAAAGTGAGATTGATGGACAATCAAACATCACTGTTCAGGAAAATTGGGATCTGGCTTCCTATGAAAATTATGAAAAGATTTCTCATACATTTTTATTAACACTTGAGTCTTGTTCACATTGTACATTCACTCTGCATTTTTGTATCTCTATTAAATGCAGACAGCATTTTCTTTTCCCCCAATGCATTATTGCAACATGATGTCACCTTATAAAACATTATTCAGAACGATGGGTCCTCGTTCTTTTAATTTGCTTCCAATCCAACGTAGAAATGAGAATGTGAATTGATCTTCTATAGTGTGTTTATAATGTAAAAATTAATTTAATCTTTATCCTCATCCCTCCAGCTCTTTGAAACAAACTGAATGAATGATCCTGCGTCCATACTGCACGTGAGAAGAAAAATCGTCAGCTCTAACTATTGCAGCGAATTTCTTACAGAATAAGCTGCAGGCCCACATCGAATTGAACTGTCGCAGTGCACAGTGCCAAAACCTATTCCAAAATTAATGATATACAAGAATTATAAATAATACATGCAGAGGGGTGGAGTGTAAAAGCAGAATTCAGCTCCATGTCCAAAATATTATTTCTGGCTTCCTCATAAAAGACCTCAACTGCATCACGCTGTAAATTCACCAAAATATGAAAAAAAGAGACTGGAATTCCCAATTCTTCGTCTGCAACAGATCTGTCAAACAGGTAGAAAATCAAGGTTTGTATCTGATATTCATGAATAGAACATAGAACATAGAACATTACAGCGCAGTACAGGCCCTTTGGTCCTCGGTTTTGCGCCACCCCGTCATACTAATCTGAAGCCCATCCCACCCACACGATTCCATGCCTGCCCAATGACGGCTTAAATGCACTTAGATTGCTACCACGGTTGCAGACAAAGCATTCCATACCCTTACGACTCTTTGAGTAAAGAAACTACCTCTGACATCTGTCTTATACCTAACTCCCATAACTTTAAAGTTGTGTCCCCTCGTGTTTGCCGTCCCCATACTGGAAAAAGGCTCTCCCTGTCCACCCTATCTAACCCTCTGATTATCTTGCATGTCTCTATTAAATGACCTCTCAACCTTCTTCTCTCTAATGAGAACAGCCTCAAGGTCCTCAGCCTTTCCTCGTAAGACTTTCCTTCCATACCAGGCAACAACCTAGTAAATCTCCTCTGCACCCTTTCAAAAGCTTCCACATACTTCTTATAATGTGGTGACTAGAACTGTACACAATACTCTAAGTGTGGCCATACCAGAGCTTTGTACAGCTGCAGCATAACCTCCCGGTTCTGGAAATCAATCCCTCTATTAATAAAGGCCAAAACACTGTATGCCTTCTTAACAACCCTGTCAATCTGGGTGGTAATTTTCAGGGATCCGTGTGCATGGACATTGAGATTTCCATGCTCATCTGCACTCCCAAGAATGCTACCATTAGCCCAGTACTTTGCATTCTGATTTCTCCGTCCAAAGTGTATCACCTCACACTTGTCCACATTAAACTCCATTTGCCACCTCTCAGCAAAACTCTGCATCCTACCTCTCTGCGACCTGCTACATCCTTCATCACTATCCACAAATTAACTGACCTTAGTGTTGTTCACAAATTTATTAACCCACCCTTCTAAGTACCCATCCAGGTCATTTATAAAAATGATGAACAGCAGTGGACCCAACACCGACCCGTGCGGTACGCCATTAGTAACTGGACACCAAGATGAACATATTCCATCAATGACAACCCTCTGTTTTCTTTCAGCAAGCCAATTACTGATCCAAACTGATATGTCTCCCATAATTCCATTCCTCTGCATTTTGTACAATAGCCTACTGTGGGGATCCTTATCGAACGCCTTGCTGAAATTCATTTCCGCCACATCAATCAGTTTACTCTCATCTACCTGTGTGGTCGCTTTGTCAAAAAAATCAATAAGTTTCGTTAGCCACGACCTACCCTTCACAAAACCGTGCTAATTGTCCCTGATCAGATTATTCTTTTCTAGATGGTTATAAGTCCTATCTCTTATAACTTTTTCCAACACTTTACCAACAACTGAAGTGAGACTCACTGGTCTGTAATTACCAGACTTGTCTCAAATACCCTTTTTGAACAAGGCAACCACATTTGCTATCCTCAAGTCCTCAGGCACAATTCCTGTGGACAATGATGATTTGAAGTTAAATGCCAAAGCTGGCAATCTCTTCCCTTGCTGCCCAGAGAATCCTAGGATAGACCCCATCCGGCCCAGGGGACTTGTCTATTTTCACACTCTTCGGTATTTCTAATACATCTTCCTTGTGAACCTCAATCTTTTCTCGTCTAGATGCAAATATTTCTGTATCTTCCTCGCCAACATTTTCATTTTCTATAGTGGACACTGTCGAAAAATATTCATTTCGTGCTTCCCCTTTCTTCTCTGACTCCACAGACAACTTCCCAATATTATCCTTGATTGGTCCAAATTTAACTCTCGTCATTCTTTTATTCCTGACATACCTATGGAAAACTTTAGGGTTAACCCTGATACTATCAGCCAACAACTTCTCATGTCTCCTCCTGGTTCTTTTGGGCTATCTTTTTAGGTATTTTCTGATTTCCTTGCAACCCTCAAGCGCCCTGAGTTTTCACATTTTGGCCCAACATAAGCCTTCTTCTTCTTCTTGACAAAGGATTTCACTTCCTTCGTAAACCACGGCTCACGCATTCTATATCTTCCTCCCTGCCTCACAGGTGCATACTTATCTAGGACACACAGGAACGTTTCCTTGAATAAGCGCCACATTTTTAATGTGCTCATCCTTCCCCATTCTTTGCTTCCTAAATCATTCCTAATTGCATCGTAATTTCCCTTCCCCCAGATGTAACACTTGCTCGGTGGAGTACACCTATCCCTTTCCATAACTAAAGTAAACCTGACAGAATTGTGATCGCTGACTCGAAAGTGCTCACCTGCTTCTAAATCTAACACCTGGCCAGGCTCGTTGCCCAGAACAAAATTTAAAGTGGCTTCATCCCTTGTAGGCCTGTCTACAAACTGTGTCAGAAAGACCTCCTGCACACACTGGGCAAAAACGGACCCATCTATAGTACTCGTAGAGTCGTGATCCCAGTCAATATTTGGATAATTGAAGTTCCCCATGACAACTTCCCTGCCTCTCTCACTCCGATCGAGAATCATCACTGCTATCCTTTCCTCTACATCTCTGGGACTATTTGGAGACCTATAGAAAACTCCCAGCATGGTGACTTCTCCTTTCCTGTTTCTAAACTCAGCCCATACTACCTCAGTTAACGAGTCCCCAAATATCCTTTCTACAACTGTAATATTGTCCCTGATCAACAATGCCACACCTCCCCCTTCTTTTACCATCTTGTCTGTTCTTACTGAAACATCTGAATCCCAGAACCTGCAACAGCCATTCCTGTGCCCGCTCCATCCATGTCTCCTTATTGGCCACAAAATCAAGGTCCCAGGTATCAACCCACGCTGCCAGTTCAACCACTCTATTTCGATGATCCTCGCGTTGAAGTACACACACTTCAAACCAGGTTCTCGCTTGCCAGTGTCAGATACTTGATTTTGGAACTCCCTACTGTCATCCTCTTTGTACCAGTCCTAAAATTTTGGTTCCCATCTCCCTGCTGTATTAGTTTAAATCCACCTTAATAGCTTTAGCGAATTTCCCAACCAGAATATTGGTACCCCTTTGGTTTAGATGAAGATCATCCTGTTTGTAGAGGTCCCACCTACCCCAGAAAGAACTCCAATCATCTAAAACCCGAAACTCTCCCTCCTGCACCATCCCTGTAGCCAAGTGTTCCAACTCTTTTCTCTGCCTATTCCTCACCTCACTAGCACGTGGCACAGCCAGCAAACCAGAGAAAACAACTCTGCTTGTCCTTGCTCTAAACTTCCATCCGAGCTCCCTGAATTTCTGCCTCAAGTCCCCATCTCTCTTTTGACCTATGTCGTTGGTGACAATGTGGACCACGATTTGGGGCTGCTGTCCCTCCCCCCGGAGGATCCTAAAAACATGATCAGAGACATCACTGACCCTGGCACCCGGGAGGCAACACACCAACCGTGAGTCTCTCTCGCCCCACAGAACCTCCTATCTGTTCCCCCTAACTATTGAGTCCCCACTGACTACTGCTCTGCTCCTCTTCCCCCTTCCCTTCAGAGCACTGCTTTCCCCTGGTAAGTCATCCCCCCAACACATTCCAAAATGGTATACTTACTGTTGAGGGGAATGGCCACAGCGGATCCCTGCACCACCTGCCGGTTCCCTTTCTGTCCCATAACTGTCACCCATCTGTCTTTTTCTTTTATCTTGGGAGTGACTACCTCTCTGTAAGTCCTGACAATAACCCCCTCTGCCTCCCGAATGATCCGAAGTTCAACCAGCTCCAGTTCCCTCACGCGGTTTTCGAGGGGATGGTGTTGGATGCACTTCCCACAGATGTAATCAGCAAGGACACTAGTGGTGACCCTTACTTCCGACATTCTGCAAGAGGAACATTCCACTACCCTAAACTCCATTCCCACTATTCTAACTCCCGAAGTGACTACTAAAAAAACAGATTAGGAAATAAACTAGTTAACGAGTAGTGTCTCTGGTAATGCAACCATGCAAATATAAACTGTTCTACTTACCCTTCCCAGAAGTCCTTTGCTCTCTTCTCCCTCGCTGGCCTGAAGGTAACAAGTTTAAATATACTTACCGGCATTCCTGACAATCACCTTGCACCAACGTCACCTCCTGCCGGCTCCCCCTCTCGTTGCTCCGAAATGGTGATGATATTAATGGGGGTGGTGGGTGGAGAATGATAAACAATGTTGTGGATAACACAACGATAGGCCGAATGGGACATGGTGAGGAGGAATGTGTTAGGTTACAATCAATGACCGATAAAACTTAACACGGAAAGATGTGAGATGCTGCACTTTGGAAGAAGTAACAAGACAAGAGAGAACTCAAACCATGAAGATAGGCTAGTTTTGCTTTTGGAGCAGAGAAGGGTGAGGGGTGAACCTGACAGAGGTGTATAAGAGCATGAGAGGTATGGGCAAAGTGAACAGACAGCAGCTGTTCCCCTTAGTCAACGGGTCTAAAACAAGGGACACATAGTTGAAGAGAAAGAGAAGATATTGAGAGAGGATTTGGGGAATCCGTTTTGAACCCAGAGGATGGTTTGTGTCTAGCATGCATTGCCTGAGAGGGTGGTTCAGTAAGGTAACCTCACAAACTTTATAAAACACGAGTATCAACACTGGATGGTGCAGACTCGATTGGCCGTGTCTTTATACATGACTCCATGTGGTGGCAGCCATGACAGCTCTGATACATTCTGAAGCACCAACCAACGGTACTTGTTGGTTTGTTCTGGCGAATGGTGCTCAGTAAGTGGCGAGATTACAAATCAACATCATCCCATGGAGTATCAGCACTTACTCAACCTAGGACAGCCCAGCCATCTGTTAAAATATCCAGGATAAATCACATGCTCAGTGCAAGCATCGTCCCTCCAAAGCAATAACATAATTCCAACTGTTTGACACCATTATTTTAAGGACACCAATAAGATAGATACAGACTTCCCTTCATTACTATATAGACTTGTATCTGTAAAGTTGCTATTTCTCAGAAAAATAATAAACTCCATCCTATATTTTGCTTTGACAATGAGTCCGTTTTCCTGTTTTCCTGCGAGCTGTTCATTACAGCATGACGGCTGGTGTAACACTCCATCCACCACCAGTAATATTTACTCCCAGCTAAACCAACACATGAGATGCACTGCTGGGACTCCATCCTACCAGCCACTTGGACAGACCAACATCAACTGGACTGGAACGACTCAAGGGCAATTAATGCTGGTCTAATTCCATTAAAATTCCAAATGAATTGAAACGACAATCAGATTTTCTGCAATTATTGAAAAATTCAGAGTCTGTTTTTGTTGATCTGATGAGTTTGCCACTGTCTTTATCGTTGTGTTATCTATGTCCATGAAACCATTTTGTGCATAAAAGAACAAAAAACGCTCAGGTCACAGATAGACTCATAGAGTCATAGAGATGTACAGCATGGAAACAGACCCTTCGGTCCAACCCGTCCATGCCGACCAGATATCCCAACCCAATCTAATCCCACATGCCAGCACCTGGCCCATATCCCTCCAACCCCTTCCTATTCATATACACATACAAATGCTTCTGAAATGTTGCAAATGTACCAGCCTCCACCACATCTTCTGGCAGCTCATTCCATACACGTACCACCCTCTGTGTGAAAACGTTGCCCCTGATGTCTCTTTTATATCTTTCCCCTCTCACCCTAAATGTATGCCCTCTAGTTCTGGACTCACCGACCCCAGGTGAAAAGACTTTGTCTATTTATCCTATCCATGCCCCTCATAATTTTATAAACCTCTATAAGGTCACCCCTCCACCTCCGACGCTCCAGGGAAAACAGCCCCAGCCTGGTCAGCCTCTCCCTGTTGCTCAGATCCTCCAACCGTGGCAACATCCTTGTAAAACGTTTCTGAACCCTTTCAAGTTTCACAATATCTTTCCAATAGGAAGGAGACCAGAATTGCACGCAATATTCCAACAGTGGCCTAACCAATGTTCTGTACAGCCGCAACATGACCTCCAAACTCCTGTACTCAATACTCTCACCAATACAGGAAAGCATACCAAACGCCTTCTTCACTATCCTATCTACCTGCGACTCCACTTTCAAGGATCTATGAACAGCACTCCAAGATATCTTCGTTCAGCAACACTCCCTAGGACCTTACCATTCAGTGTATAAAAAGAGAATGCAGCATTTAAGCAAAAACGGCCAGGGCATAGTAGGTTATAAGTCTTCAGGTAACTGGGAATAATGTATATTGGTGTTTTCTGGATGGCGTAGATGTATTGGGCTGAAGGACCTGTTTATATGCTGTATGACTATCACTTTAATTGTTAAAAACAAAGAATGTATTCTCACTATTTCCAGAGCTTGTGAGCATCACGTGCTGAGGAATGCAATCTCCAAGGTCACACAGCACACCGACCTGAAGCTATATCATTCTGCCTTCTCTATCAAATGGATCAGAACCCCATTTCTCTCTTTGTAACATACCTGTTAGTGTTCCTGGACCACATGAATCCCTGGGGTTTATCACCATATTCTGAATAGAAATTACACATAGGCAACAGAATGCTGGCCTCGCTAATGAAACTCACCTCGCAACAAGAACTGAAAGGAATGAGCAGAATTCAAGTTATCCATTCGACCCAATCTGATTTCTTAAGCAGTTTCAAGGCAGGCTTTCACTTTGCCCGATGCTCCTGATCTTTCTCCAATACCATGAAACTTCCCTGAGTGCTTTTGAGTGCTGTTTAAAAGTCACATATGGAAACCTCTGCCCAATAATCTGACAGGAAATGTCTCCATGTTCATGAGAATCATCTCATAAATTTTTCAGTATCTAAAGTCAACAGAAATGCTGAAAGTAGCATCAGGGATAAGTCACCAATACAGCTCAGTCATATGATAAGATCGTGGATGATCTGATTGTGGCCTCAATCACACATTCCTCCTTTGCCCTTACAATGTCAGTGCATCATTGTTAGTCAAGAATCTGCCTGCTTCTGCCTTAGGAATATTCAATGTTTTATCCTCCATTGCTACCTGGGAAGAGAGTTCACAACTACACGACACTTTGAGAGGATTAAAATATCCAACATCTTCTGAACTGAGATAACATTCAGTTTCATAGTCCATCCCTTCCTGGTAATCTCTCACACAAGCTGAAATATGGTTTCAGAATTCAACATGAAAAGACTACTTAGAATATCTTGGGATCACCAAGATCATAAACTCCAGCAGATCCACAGTCAGTCAGTTCAAGATTTCCATCTGAAATAAATGTTCCACAATGAAGGCAGTTGAGTGAATCTTTTCTGGACTGATTTGCGTGTCAGTATGACCATTGTTTTCTCGATGTGGTCTCGCCACTCCTCTGCAAAACTGAAGAATTTTTTCCCTAATGTTGAATGTATTCTGTTTCCGAAAATGTCTACATTTATTTAACCACCCTCAAAACTTTATGCACACATAAAGTTTTAATTTTGTAATCCAGGTGCCCGGTTCTTCTGCGCTTCAAGCCAATTTCTCCACTGAAATCATGCACTGCCTTTCGATTCAACCCGCCAACATCTTTGAGCGCACAGACAATACATCATACGATGCTCCATACAACAATATTTTTCTGTTCACTTGACCCACCTTAATCTCTTTATAGACTCAAGTCCTCTTCATATGACGCTTTTCGAACAGTTTCAAAAGTCTGCATTCTTCCAAAGCACACACAGAATATTTGGCCAAAGAAATAGATTGTGGCCACATTCCAATTGAATTGACAATGTAATATTTTTAAATTATGTCTAAACTATGAACTTATGACAATGCTAAAGTGTTTTGCAGTCCCATCACTCAGTTCCCTAAACTCTAAGTAGGGACAGATGGTGTAGAATATGTGTGGTTAGAATTGAGGATCGGCAAAGGTGAAAAACCATAGTTGGAGTTATGTACAGGTCCACGAACCGTAGTTAGGAGCAGGGGCGGATGTCACATCAGGATGTAGAAAAGATGTGCAGAAAAGGCAAAGTTACAGTGATTGGGAGGAATTCAACATACAGCTGGACTGGGAAAATCAGGTTGGCAGAGGTTTGCAAGGAAAGGAATTTGTGGAATGCCTACGAGGTGGCTTTTTTGGAGCAGCTTATGGTGCAGGCAACGAGGGAACGGGCAATACTGGATTTAGAATTGTGCAATGAGGCAGACTTGACAAGAGAGCTTAAGGTAAAGAAACCTTTATGAGGCAGTAATCATAATATCATTGAACCTACTCTTCAATTTGAGAGGGTGAAGGTAGAATCAGAGTTAACAATATTACCGCTGAATAAAAGCAACGACAAAGGCATGAGGGAGGAACTGTGGTGAATTGACTGGGAGAGTAGGCTAGCAGGAAAGACAGTGGGACAGTAATGGCGGGAGTTTCTGGGAGAAATTCAGGAGACACAGCAGAAACTCATCCCAAGCTAAAAGAAGCATGGTATAGGGAGGATGAGGCAACAACGGCTGACAGGGCATATCAGGGATAGCGTAAAAGCAAAAGAGAAATCAGATAACATGGCAAATGGCAATGGGAAACCAAAGGATTTGGAAACTTACAAATACCAATAGAGGGCAAAAAAATAAGAAATAGGTGGAAGAAGATTAACTATGAGGGTAAGGTAGCCGGTAATATAAAAGACTGTAAGAGATTCTTTAGATATGGAAAGGGCAAAAGAGAGGCAGAAATGCTCATTGGTCGTGGAATACGACGCTGTTGATATAGTAATAGGGAAAAAATAATGGCTGAGAAACTGAACAATTATTTCACGTCACATTTCACAGTTAAAGACACGAATAGTATCCCAAAAATTCAAGATAGCGAAGGGACAGAGCTTATTAGGAGAAATTGCTCGAAAAACTAAATGGGGAAATAAACTGGACAATATCTCAAGTTCCAAGGGAGATAGCTGAAGAAATAATGGAGACATTTGTGGTGATCTTTCATGAATTTCTAGAATCAGGGAGAGGCTCAAAAGACTAGAAATTTGCAAACGTGATGGCCTCTTTTAAAAGGGAATAAGACAAAAAAGGCAGAAAGTGAGAGACCAATTTAACCTAACCTCAGTCATGTGTAAGATCCTAGAATCCATTGTGAAGGATTCTGAATACTTGCAAGTGAAATGTAAAATTGGGCAAAGTCAGTATGGTGTCATCAAGAGGACGTCTTGCCTCAGAAATCTGTAAGGGTTATTTGAGGATGTAACAAGCAAGTGAGACAAAGGAAAGCCAGTGAATATTATCCACCTGAAATTCAAGAACGACTTTGGCAAGGTGCTGACATCTGGCATGTTCCCCATACTTCCTACATCTGCTCTCTGGTCCAGAGCTGTGTGAACATGTTCACAATTGACAGTTTTCTGCAGCATCTTGTGTCTCACTGCGAATCCTCTGAAATTATATCCAATAAAGGCACCTTCACATTCACCAGTATCAAAATAAAATTGTACCTGCCTGTGGATGGTCAGATATTAATACATGGGTCACCCAACAGAATGTATCTGAAGAAACCAGGAGCTAATGACAAGACAAAAATCAGTTTAATAACTAAACTTGGTGGATTTTGTCTGGTCGAGGTAACCACACATATTGTGCTGGCACTCAGCTGACTGTAACCATGCACACCATAACTGGAAGTCTTGGCCTTACGCCCCTTCCAGCTTCCTGACCTCACACACCTCACTCCCTCACACATCCACCAGCTGAGGGAAATTTGGAACATAGAACAGTACAGCACAATAAGGGCCCTTCAGCCCTCAATGCCTTGCCAATATTTTATCCTACTCTAAGATCAGACTAACCTACATAACCTTCAATTCACTAGCTTCTATGTGCCTATCCAAGAGTCTTCTTAATTATCCTTAATGTATCTGACTCTATTTCTATCATTGGCCGTGCATTCCACCCCACCACTCTCTGTGCAAAGCAGCTATCTCTGACATCTCCCCTAAACCTTCCTCCAATCACCTTAAAATAACGCCCCTGGTAGATAGCCATTTCTGCCATTGGATTAGACTCCCATGTCCAATCTTTGACTCTCAATTCTTGTACACCTCTATCAAGTCAGCTGTCATTCTTCTTCGCTCCAGGGAGAAAATCCCTAGCTCCCTCAAACTTTCTTCTAAGACATGTCCTCCAGTCCAGGCAGCATCCTGGCAAATCTCCTCTGCATACTCTCTAAGGCTTCCATATCCTTCCTATGATGAGGCAAACAGAACTGAACACAATATTCCAAATGTGTTTGAACTACAGCTTTATAGAGCTAAGCATTAACTTCACTGCTCTTAAACTCAATCCCCCTGCTAATGAAAGCCAACACACCATACACCTTCTTAACAACTTTATCAACTTGGGTGACAATTTTGTGGGACCTATGGACATGGACCCCAAGATCCCTCTGTTCCTCCCCATTGCCAAGAATTCTGCATTTATCTCTGTATTCTGTATTGAAATGCAACTTTCCAAAATAAATCACTTCACACTTTTTAAGGTTGAACTTTATCTGCCAATTATTAGCCCAGCGCTGCATCCTGTCAATGTTCTGTTGCAACCTACAACAGCCGTCCACACTATCCACAACTCTATCAACCTGCATGTCTTCGGTAAACTTACTAACCCACCATTCCACTTCCTTATCAAAGTCATTTATAAAAATCACAAACAGCACAGGTCCTAGAACCGATCCTTGTGGAACACCACTGGTCTCTGAACTCCAGGCTGAATACATTCCATCTGCAACCATCCCTCTGTCTTCTATGGGTCAGCCACACCCGTATCCAGAGAGCCAAATTTCCCTGCGTCCCATGCCTCCTTACCTTCTGAATGAGCCTACAATGGGGAACCTTATCAAATGCCTTGCTAAAATTTGTGTTCACCACATCTCCTTCGATCTACCTTCATCAACATGAATTTTTCACATCTTCAAATAATTCAATCAGGTTTGTGAACCTCCTATCTCTAATCAAATTATCATTTTCTAAATAATTGTAAATCCTGTCTCTCAGAATCGTCTCCAATACTTTGCACTACTGATGTAAGACTGACTGTTTGATCATTCTCAGGATTAACCCTATTCCCTTCCTTGAACAAGGGAATGACATTTGCCACACTCCAATCAACTGGCCCCACTCTAGTGGACAGTGAAGACACAACAATCATCACCAAAGGCACATCTTCCATCACTTGCTGGAGTAACCGCGTGTATACACAATCTGGCACAAGGGATTTATCTATCCTTATGTTTGTGCTTCAATCAGTCTGTATTTCCCCTCAACTTGTCTACGCCCTGTACAACCAACTGATTGACTGCTTTCCATTTCAGTGCTATATACCGTGCTGCCTTCCTGAGCAAGTATAGTTCCCCAACGTCCTGCGAATCACGGAATCAAAGAAAAAGGAACGCACCAATTCCTTCCTGATAAAGAGCTCATGCTCGAACCGTTGACTCTCTTGCTCCTCGGATGCTGCCTGACCTGCTGTGCTTTTCCAGCATCATACTTTTCGACTCCGATCTCCAAGAACTGCAGTCCTCACTTTCTCCATTACTGAGGGTTGTCCCCTCTGCACACTGAGCAGGGAATTAACCAACAAAAATCAATGTATGTGGAGCTGACTGCTCAGTTCTGGTAAGTTGCATTTGATGAATACATTTTAAAAAAAAGAAATTACAATTCAACAAATATTGATTCAGTCCCATTGAATCAATGGTTCATGGTTTGGGTAGCCTGATAA
This sequence comes from Chiloscyllium punctatum, assembly GCF_047496795.1. Classification (NCBI taxonomy): domain Eukaryota; kingdom Metazoa; phylum Chordata; class Chondrichthyes; order Orectolobiformes; family Hemiscylliidae; genus Chiloscyllium; species Chiloscyllium punctatum. Next base: position 77,960,215 of record NC_092752.1, on the reverse strand, counting down.
CAAATAGTGAAGGATTGAGGAACTCCGATACACAGAGTATTCCAGGTGTTATATTCCAGCTTACATTAATGCTGGGAGTATTATCAGACAAACTGTTGTGGTAATGACATGAGTTGACATGGAACTTTTTTGCCATCACAGAGACGTGTTTGAGAGGGGTCAGGGCTAACAACTCAATATTCTGTTGTACTGGAACTATAGGCACGACAGGAGAGGGTGTTAAAGAGGAGGTGGTGTTGCATTATCAATTAATGAACAGTTATTGCAGTAAGGAGGGACAATACCTTGGACGTGTGTTGAAATGAGGCATTATGGGTCGAGGTTAGGGTCCAAAAGATGACAGACACAATGCTGGGGATATTTTAAAGAGCCCCAGAAAGATGAACATGCAGAAGCAAATATACAACCAATTCACCGAGGTGTGTAAAAACCAATTCACTGAGGTGTGAAGGAAAGCAAGTCCGAAGATGTTACAGAGATAGGAAAGCAAGGCTGGAGATGTTACAGAGATAGGAAAGCAAGGCTGGAGATGTTACAGAGATAGGAATGAAAGGGTGGAGATGTTTCAGAGAGAGGAAAACAAGGTTCTATATGTTACAGAGATAGGAAAGCAAGGCTGTAGATGTTATAGAGAGAGGAAAGCAAGGCTAGAGATGCAGCAGAGGTAGGAAAGAAAGGCTGGACACGTTACACAGATAAGAAAGCAAGGTGCGAGATGTTACAGAGATAGGAAAGCAAGACTGGAGGTACTACAGAAATAATGCGGCCTGTGCATGCTCGAACAGGTTAGTGAGATATTTTGACCTCATTCACAGGATATGGGGAAAGGTGAAGCAGCTGGAGTTTAGAGAGATAGGGAGGGGTGTAGGGGCTGGCGGAGTTTACAGCGATAGGTGGGGCTACAGTATGATATAAATGTTGTAGTGATACGGAGGGTTACTGAGATACAGATGGATGTAGCGGCTGGAGGAGATGACAGGGAACGATACAGAGATACACGTAGATAGTTTAAAAATTGAATTGTGCAATGTCTTAATAGAGAAAATATTGTAGACATCTGTGGAATAGATAAGGTACTGGGAGGAACTGAAGGAGTGAGACCTTGGACTGTCCAATCACAAGAGTTATAGACTGAGTGTCATACAGCACAGAAGAGGCCCTTCGATTGATAGTGACAGAAAAGTAAAAGCCCTGCAGACACTGGAAATCCCTCCTTCCTAACGTCTGGGGGCTAGGGCTAAATGTGGGAGAGGCGTCCTACAGACTCCTCAAGCAACAATGTGACAAAACACAGCCTCATGTGTCAGATCAAACACAGAGACGGAAACCTCCTGTTGACTACCTTCCCTCAGCTGATGGATCAGTGTCCCTCTACATTGAACACTTGGAGGAAACACTGACAGAGTGAATGAACTGAAGAATATATACTGGGTGGGCTATTTCAAATCACCACCAAGAGGTGCTCAGCAGCAGCATTCCTGATCGAGATGGTCGTATCCAAAAGAACATATCTTCGGGACTGGGTCTGCATCGGGTGGGGAGGGAACGACTGACAGGGAGAAACATACTTGACCTCATTTTCACCACGGCTGCAGAGACATTGATCGATGCCCACATTGGGAACAATGACTATGGCACACAGCATTTCTGGAGACATTGTGAATTGTGTGTGTGGGGCGGTGTATGGTATGTGTGTGTGTACATACGTGAGCGCACATGTGAGAGATACTATCACCATGCTAAACGGGACAGATTTCGAAGAGATCTAGAACTCAGCACTGGCCTGTGTGAGGTGATTTGTGTCATTACCTACAGCAGCAGAATAGTACTCCAGCACAATTTTCACTGTCACTGCCTGGCATATGGTCTACTTTACACTGACCATCAGGCCAGGGGATAAACCCTGAGAATACAGGAGGGCTGGCCAAGAGCAGCGCCAGGTACACCTCACAATGAGGTGAGTTACCAAACAGGACCACTTACTCACCAAATAGCATAAACAGCTAGTGACAGACAGATCTAACCAACAAATCAGACCTAATCTCTGCAATCCTCTCACAGGCAGTCAGGTTGAATGGTGGTGTCAATCAAACAACTCACTGGAGGAGGATGATCCCAACATATCGCCTTCCTCAGTGACGGAAGAACCCAACACAACAATAGAAAAGCTCAGGCTGAAACGACCACAACAATGTTCAGACAGAAGTATCGATCGGACGATCTATTTTAGTCTCCTCCAGATGGCAGTCTTCAGCTCATTCGATTCACTGTGTGTGGTAATTCCAAACGGCTGGAGGGATGGGGAATGCAAAAGCTGTGGGCCCTGATAATATTCCATTCAAGCTGTTCCTGCTGGGATACAGCACTGACATCGACCTGTCAACGTGGGAAACTATCCAGGTGTGTCCTGTACACACACACACAGACAAACCATCAGACAATCAATGACTGCCCCATTGCTCTCATCTCTATCATTAATAAAGGGATGGAAGATGTCACCCACAGTGGGATCCAACAGCACTTCCTCAGCACCAACCTGCTCTCTGAAGCTCAGTTTGGGCTCTCATCCCTTGGGCTCATTGAAGCCTTGGTTTAACGGTGTACAAGAGACCACGCAGCTGAATTCTAGAGGTGAGGCAACAGTGACTGCACTTAACATCATCATAACTGCATTTCACCAAGTATCATATTCAGAATTAACTGCAAAACTGGAGCAAATGGTAATCATTTGCACTGGCTGAATTTATACCTGGTACAAAGGAAGGTGGCTGGGTTTGGAGGAGAGCAGCCATCTCAGCTCCAGGACATCTGCACAGCAGTTCCCCTGTGTTGGTGTTTGAGTAAGTCTGTTGATCAGAAATGGAAAATAAGGTAGCATACTCCTTCGGGATGATAGGGCTGCTCTCTCGTTAGACAGAGATAATTGGCAGTAGTTTACCTGGACAGTCATCATGCCTCAAGCAAGGGAGAAGTTGAATAGGACAGCCCTTTTCAGTCACCTCAGAATTGAACCCACACTGTTGGCATTAATCTGCGTTACAAACTAGCCGTCCAACTAATTAAGCTAACCAAGTCCTCACTCAGCTCCTTGTGGTAGATATTGTAATATTATTCCATTCAGATATGTTGTTAGATATCTCTGGAGAAGGTGTAACTAGAAGCAAGCTTCTTAGCTCAGAGACAGGGACAGCATCAGTGAGCTGTAAGAGCGCTCTCTGCCCTACACCCAATAATTTCCAACTGCTTCATAAATGACTGTAAAATCACAAATGGGGATGTTTGCCAATGATTGGACAGTGTTCAACATCAATCGTGATTTACTCAGATACTGAAGCAGTCCATGTCCAAATGTACCAGGACCTGGAAATATGCAGGTGTGTGCTTAACAGTGACAATCCCATTTCCATTACACGTGTGCCAGACAACGATTACTTCTAACAATGGAAAATTGAACCACATCCTCTAACGTTCTTTGCCACCACCATCACTGAACACACACCAAGCAATATCGTGGGGATTATCGTTAAACTGAACTGGACTGACCATATAATTTCATTACCCATTCCTGTGAAGGGCTTATGCTAATACATTGACTGTCCTGTACTTCAGATGCTGCCTGACCTGTTTTACTTTTCCAGCGCCACTTCCTGATGCATATAAATTCTTTAGCTACAAGAATATGTCAGGGGCTCGAAATTCTGCAGGAATAACTCACCCCAAAATTTCCGAAAGTCTGTCCCCTATTGCTAAGAAACATGTTGAATGTGTGTGTGATTAAATACTTCCATTTGCCTGTGTGAGTGCAGCTTCACTCCTCATTCACTGACGCTCAGTAGCAGCAATACCTGCCATCTACAGGGTGCTCTGCAGAAATTTACCAAGGCTGCTAACAACGTACCTCTGAACACCCGACCATCGAGAAGGACGAAGGAAGCAGATACACGGGACATCCACCTTGTTCGCATTCTGTTCCAAGTCATCTAACATCCTGATTGGGAAGTATATTGCCGTTCCTTCAGTGACACTGTTTTAAGTTCCCTATCTGTCAATAAATGCCGTCCCAATCACATTTCATGAATAAATTAACATAAAAAAATTGTCTTGACCTATTCAATGCTGGCCACTGTGTTTTGGGTTTTGTGAGCTCAGGCTGGTTAGTCCAGGCAGTATCTTGCATGTTGTGAACAGCTGAAGGGATATGCTGTTTGAAACAATCTGTCAGTCTCTCAGTGGCATGGCCTACATACCGAGCATCACACAGACATTGGCATTCTCATCCCACATTACTGAGCTCTGAGATAGACAGAAGCAACTGAAAACGTACTCATATCTGACTGGGACGTGTTTAAACACACAGTGACATTGCTGCCAGGAAAATGATTATGAGTGGATTTTAGCAGGGAGAAAGTGAGGACTACAGATGCTGGAGATCAGAGTCAAAAAGTGTGATTCTGAAAAAAAAATTCAGACGTTCAGGCAGCATCTGAAGAGCAGGAGAATCGACTATTAGTTAACAATATTAATACAAGGGAAAATAATTGTATACTTTCAAAGTCCTTGTACTTAATTATAATTTATTCTTGGGTGTGGCAATGAGACTCATCATTTCAATGCTGCTTACCGTGAATTTTCATCATATTGTTGTTATAACAGTGTACTGAATAAATGGGTAGATTTTGTGCTGGTTGGAAAAACTATAAGTTGGTATTACGAATGCATGTCGGACTTTCAGTAAAGAGACTTTGCTGTTAATGGTGAGAACAATACTGCAAACATTTACACAGAGATTTCCAGCTCAATTCACACACAAAGTTGTTGGGCTGGGTTGATGCCAGCCATCAATGGGACTGCACAATTCTGTTTGGACACTGACATTGTGGGGCTAACATACACTGGATATGGTTTATGAGGGATTCAATGTAAGATGCCATGTGCTGCGGGAGTCCATCACCTTTATCACACCTTCATTCATGATCAGGTCCAAGGTGCAGAATTACAGAGTTTAGGTGGCACACAAGAAGAGATATACTTGCAAGACATGGCTGTTTATAGGTCGTTGTTATAAATATTGAACTGCATCTGGACCAGTGCCATGTGCTAGTCCATTGACCAGTCTGCCCCACACACATCTCCCTGTTGTTCAGGTGTACCTCTAACCAGTCTATTGTGAGGGAGTGTGTGTGCAACTGCCCAGCTCCAGTTTGGACGCTCTTTAACAGATTTGGAGATGGCCAGTGTTTTGGAGGTCCTGGTGAGGCCCAATAACACTGTATCTGAATTCAGGCTTTTCATCAAAGTCATTTCCAACAGCTTTGCCGCCTGCAAGATGGCGTGTTCACTGATCTGAACATGAAGCGGCTGTTTACTATAGTTACTGAATTGTGTTCAGTACTGAACACAATTGTGTACAGAATACAGTTAGGTTTGCGCTCTGGTAATTCAATTATTGTTCACTTCAATTGTTTTCAACTGAAAAACAATGATGTTTGGTTTATTTAAAAATATGTAAGAAATAAAGTGATATTAACTCTTCATTACAGAAAATGTGAAAGTGACCAGGTATATATTTCCCATGGACTAATCAGGCAACAGTCAGATATTGCCTCTAAAGCAGGTTTCTGTGAACAGGACAATGTCCGAGGCAAAATCATCACACTCTCTGGTAGGTTCAGTCCCACTGACAGGACACAGGCAGGCAAAGAGGGACAGCTCATTGGTATATAGTCAATATAGGGTGGCGTGGTGGCTCAGTGTTTAGCACTGCTGCCTCACAGCATCAGGGTCCCAGGTTTGATTCCAGCCTCGGGCAAATGCCTGTGTGGAGTTTGCAAATTCTCCCTGTGTCTCCGTTGGTTTCATCCCACAGTCCAAAGATGTGCAGCTCAGGTGAATTGGCCATAGTAAAATGTCCATAGTGTTCAGTGCATTAGTCAGAGAAGTGTGCGTTGCTCTTTGGAGGGTTGGTATACACTGGTTGTGCCGAAGGGCCTATTCCCATCCTGTAAGGGATCAAATCTAATGATAGTGCTGGATCCTGTGGCTGCTAGACTGGTCTGGAGCAGGTTATGGTGGAATCAATAAAAGTGAAACATATAACTGATCACATCGTCACCGATCTGACTGCTACAGATACACCTCTCCATTTCATATATCAGTAAGAATGGTCACTGCACAATGGGGAGCAAGGGGTACCTTCACATTTTGCAGACCCTCCTCACTATGATATGTAGCCCCTTGAGTACTGACTTGGACAGACTTTATACAGATTGAATAATTAATGATGATGCGGCCATGAGGGGCAGAGGGCCATCGGCAGCAGCAGAATCATACTCCGTACAGCTCATACAGTATGCAACTTCACAGCCAGACAGACCTCCAACTGAAACAGTAAACATCACGGCCCGACATACCTCCCACTGTACAGTAACCATCACACCCCGACATACCTCCCACTGTACAGTAACCATCACACCCCGACATACCTCCCACTGGGCAGTAACCATCACAGCCCGACATACCTCCCACTGTACAGTAACCATCACACCCCGACATACCTCCCACTGTACAGTAACCATCACGGCCCGACATACCTCCCACTGTACAGTAACCATCACACCCCGACATACCTCCCACTGTACAGTAACCATCACACCCCGACATACCTCCCACTGGGCAGTAACCATCACACCCCGACATTCCTCCCACTGTACAGTAACCATCACAGCCCGACATACCTCCCACTGTACAGTAACCATCACGGTCCGACATACCTCCCACTGTACAGTAACCATCACACCCCGACGTACCTCCCACTGTACAGTAACCATCACGGCCCAAAATACCCCCCACTGTGCAGTAACCATCACACCCCGACATACCTCCCACTGTACAGTAACCATCACACCCCGACATACCTCCCACTGTACAGTAACCATCACGGTCCGACATACCTCCCACTGTACAGTAACCATCACGGTCCGACATACCTCCCACTGTACAGTAACCATCACACCCCGACGTACCTCCCACTGTACAGTAACCATCACACCCCGACATACCTCCCACTGTACAGTAACCATCACACCCCGACGTACCTCCCACTGTACAGTAACCATCACGGCCCAAAATACCCCCCACTGTGCAGTAACCATCACACCCCGACATACCTCCCACTGGGCAGTAACCATCACACCCCGACATACCTCCCACTGTACAGTAACCATCACACCCCGACGTACCTCCCACTGTACAGTAACCATCACACCCCGACATACCTCCCACTGTACAGTAACCATCACACCCCGACGTACCTCCTACTGTACAGTAACCATCACGGCCCAAAATACCCCCCACTGTGCAGTAACCATCACACCCCGACATACCCCCCACTGTACAGTAACCATCACACCCCGACGTACCTCCCACTGTACAGTAACCATCACACCCCGACATACCTCCCACTGTACAGTAACCATCACACCCCGACATACCTCCCACTGTACAGAAACCATCACACCCCGACATACCTCCCACTGTGCAGTAACCATCACGGCCCGACATACCTCCCACTGTACAGTAACCTTCACACCCCGACATACCTCCCACTGTACAGTAACCATCACACCCCGACGTACCTCCCACTGTACAGTAACCATCACGGCCCAAAATACCCCCCACTGTACAGTAACCATCACACCCCGACATACCTCCCACTGTACAGTAACCATCACACCCCGACATACCTCCCACTGTACAGTGACCATCACGGTACGACATACCTCCCACTGTACAGTAACCATCACAGACAGACATACCTCCTACTGTCAGCTGCAGACTTGGACAGAGAAAATACAGATGTAACTTTATCTGGGCAGTTGCGATGTGATGTGTTTTAGAAGGTCTAATGCAGGACAGAAGTATAAAGTGGATGGAAAAACTACTGGCTGCATTAACATCCGAAGGGATCTAGGTGTACAGTTCGACAGTTCCCTGAAAGTGGTAACACGGGTGGTTAGGGTGATCAAGAAGACTGACGGCAAACTTGCAGACAAGCATCGGAGCATGCAGTATGAAAATTAGCAGGTCATATTGCAGTTGTAGAGAAACTTAGTTCGGGAACATTTAGAATATCGTGTACAGTACTGGTTGCCACACCAGCAGAACAATGTGGAAGTGTTGGAGAGGGTATGGAAAAGTTTTACCAGCATGTTGTCTGGTTTGGATGGTATTAGCCAGAAGGAGAAATTGAACAAACATGTTTCGTGTGCACCTGGGTATCATTGGATATGGGGCTACCTGATAGATATTTACAAAATTATCCGAGGTATAGATAGAAGGACAGTGTTTTTTCCCCCCAGAGTAGAAATATCAATTACTCAGGACCGTAGGTTTTAGGTAAAAGGGAGAAAGTTCAGGCGATGTGATAGGTTTTTTTTTGCTGTTCCAGAAAGAATGTGAAAGTGCTTGGAATGCAGTGATAGAGGGGAAGAAGTCAATACAGCAAGGTTTAAGAGGGATCTTGGCACAAATATGAGTAAATAGGGAATAGAATGACATAGAAGGTATTGGAGCAAAAACTTTTGTTTTAACTTTAGAAGGGCATCCTGTGTCAGTGCGGGCCTGCTGGGCTGAAGGGCCTGTTCCTGTGTTTGACCGTTCTTTATGTCAAGATTTGAGCCCGGGGGTGGCGAGATGCTCACTGAATGATTACTGATTACCAACAGCCATATTATTGTGGATCCCTCCCCTCATCAACTTGTAGCTTCATATCCTTCCCCACCGTGGGGAAACTCAATATTGAGAATTTGACATGAATGTCTGAGCTGGTACCTGGTGACGACATCTTGACCCTCGCTCCTGCGTCATTCTATCTTGGATACCAACGTCTCGGGGGAAACTGCACTGACAGAAGCTGCATGCACTCCACACCCACCAATGCTGGCATCTGACACATGCCAGCCTCACCATGCCATCCCAGCACATCTCTGACCCACTGACACCACGCTTCTGTACTTCAATGCTGCAGCTCAGAGCGCGCTGACAACTCACATTGCAATGCTGCTACAAGGACACTGTGCCCAGGGACCCACACCCAGCTCATGGACTGTCCCTCTGGGCTGCTCACTCCGTGTTTGTACACACTCACTTTGAACTGACTTCAATGCTCACAAAATTATTGCCTTGCCTTACCCTGCCTTTAGCAGCGTTTCCCCTCAGCCAGAGCTACCAGGCTCACCTATCTGCTGTATTGTTTTGGTGTTTAGCAGAGACACAAACCAGGAAGCTTGATATCATTGTCCACAGTCAGTCACTGTGCCCAGCACAGGGAGTCAGGGGGAGTCTCAGATCCCAGCCCGGGAGCTTGGACACGGTCTGTCAGCCTCTCATGGTTGTTGGGGTCAGGATCCTTCCCCTGTGAGGGGGTGAGGAGATGAATGTTAGGCTGCCCCATATCCCTCTTCGCTCTTTGTGCCCTAGTGTGGGATAGTTCCTTCCGGAATGTGAGAATTACCAAGAAGGATTAGTGAAATGGAAGTGGTTGGTACAGCTAATAGTGCTGGGACAGTTGGGGGAAAGGTGTCGAGGTGTTCTGACTGAGTGAGTGGGCAGCACAGACACCAGGCAGAGTTGGGCAGAGATAAGAGAGAGACTGAGAGAAGGTGCTGCATTCACTGAGGGTGGGAGAAGTAGAGATGATGCCACTTACCCTGGTAGAGGGGAAAAGGTCACTGACCTCCTTCCTACACTGCTGGGCATTCACCCAGAAGGCTGGAATCACACTGACCCAGGAGTCAGCCTCGGACCAAGCTGGAAGGGTCTAGTGTCATAGCTTCCCCTGCCAACCCTGGAGGAAGATAATGTCCCTCTCATGCATCATGTCATACGCCAGGACCAGGGGCTTGTCCACAATGGGGAGCCCCAGTTTTACCCCCTTCTGCCATGTCCAGGCCAGTTTCGGATTCACAATTCAAGAGTAAAATCACTTTTTAAAGATGGCTCCTGGAAACAGGGAGGCCGGTGCATTCTGGGATATCCAGGCAGAGGGCAGCTGTTATGACGAAGGGGAAAAATCATTGTGTTAGTATCAGATGAGAGGAAGACCACGCGGGCAGGGAGAGTAGGTAATGAGGCAGATTGGGGATCGTATCATGAGAAAATGCACTTCACCTGGTGGAGAGTAACCCTCCATGAAACCAGATTAAAATGATACTTGACCAAATCATAAGATGGTTTAGGCCTCTGTCCGTCTGAATCAAAACAGGGATGAAATATTGGGAGCAACAAACTTGGAGTGGAGAATTATACAGTAAATTAAAATCCTCAAAAAAGGGGTAACACAATGTTCCAGACTGTTAAAAGGAGCCTGGGAAAATCCCCTGCCTTATATTTACCTACATTATCCAATCCTCACTGGATGCAGCAATGATGCCGGAGGACAGGAAAATGGCTAATACTGCAACTTTGTTTACTGTGGAGCAAGGGACTGAGTGAGCAGGTCGAGGCTGGAAACCAGAGAGTGAATAAACGGACACTGAGGAAGTCCCAGGGACTCCAGGACAGTCAGTCTGGATTTGGTCAAGGAAGATCGTGTGTAATTAATCTGACTATCGGTCTCAGGCACTAACCTGTAACTGCATGTGAATTACTTGGATTTGAAGAGAGATCCCATGGCAGACTGTTTAAAAACAGAAACTTTGGGGTCCAGGTGAATGAAGCAAACAACCCAGAAAAGTGTAAGGCAAGGCATTTAGGTACATCAGCAATAGAGGGGAATGTGCAATAAATGAGAACGTGGTCAGTGTGGGCAGATAAATGAAGGTAGCTGGAAACACCAAAAATCTCGTTAATGGAGCAAATGGCATCATTTCGTCTGTAAGCCAAAGGGCAGAATTTCACAGCAGGAAGCTTATGCAGGAACTGTATAAAGAATGAGTTCAGTCAGAGCTTGGGGACTGTGTGCAGTTCTGGTCACCCCATCACATGGAAGGATGGGATTGGACTGGAGAGGGTACAGAGGAGATTCTTCACCCTGTGACAGTGGAAGTGCAGTTATGAGTAAAGATTGGAACGGAGGGTGCTGATAGGAGATTAGATTGGGGTGCACATATTGTCAGGTACCTGGGTAGAAAGGGAGAGAATACCTTGCTCCTGTTGGAGACCTCAGTTATCAGTGGCAAATATTTAATGTAATTGGTTGAAATATTAGAGAATTGATGAGGCAATTTGTTATTTAACGCAGTTTATGGTCGGGATCTGGGAGTCACACATGGAAGTGGCGTAGAGGCAGAAACTCTCAAACCATTTTAAAAAGGTGCCGGGATCTGCACCTGAAGTCCCACACTGTCTGGGGAGAAAGAACTAGGGCTTTAAAAAACAACATTACATCTTGTCCAATGCAGACAGTCGACAGAGTGATCTCCTCTATACTGTGCTATTTTCTGAAGTTTGCAAAGGTTACCAATATCTGATAGGATTAATACGCAGGGATGAGGGGGTGAGGGCAGGGAGGAGCAGTGTGTGAATTGATTAGCATCACAATAATACTGATCCCATCCTTTATACACAATGCTACTTCACTGTGTTGTCCTGTTTATCCTTCCTGTAGAAATGGGGAAACATTTTGATTATCCAGGTCTGTTTTGGTCACACTGCAGCCACATCTCCATAATCCCAGCTCAATCTGACCTGGTTCACACTATTTAACGCGACCATTTCACTGGCCTTGTTCAAAATTTCCCAACTTCATTCTTGCCCCATTGAAGCCTGCTCTCAATCAACAATTATTGCATGTATCAGTCACAATTATTGCATGTCATTCTCTACATCATCCTGAACTTTACAATAAAATGATCGCTGTGCCCCAAAACCATCCCCTACCGACACTGGATCCACTTGCCCCACCTCTTTCCCAAGGACCAGATCCAATAGTACATGCTCTCTTGGGTTGGATACATACTCCTGCAGTCAGCTCTCCTCCATGTAATCCAGGAACACTTGACCCTCATGAACCTTCACCACCAGTATCTCTGTCTGTATCTGGAAACATTACGTTTCTCAGTATAACTAATCTGTAGTATTGTCATCGCTCTCAAATGACCCTGCATAATTTATTCTCTCTATCAGTGCTTTGGTTGCTGGCCGACAGACTGTACGTCACAGTATAAGTGTACACCTTTTGTTCTGTAGCTCCAGCCAAATTCATTCTGTCCTTGGACGGATCCTCTTTCTCTTGGACGCCTTAACTAACGCTAATCAAAACAAATACTTCTACCTTCATCTTTTCCCTTCACTTCTATCATTTCGGAATCCCTTATACCCAGCAATATTTAACACCCAGTCCTGCCATTCCTTGAGCCAGCTCTCGATGATCAGTACATCAGATTTCCACACACCAATCTGCATCTGGAACTCCCCACACTGAGTGTTCACGTCCATGCAGAGTACCTCAGATTAAGGCTTTCTTTCTTACTCAATCTTCCATTGATCAACTTGTTGTTGTAAATTAGTACCAACTGTATCTCCCATTATTTTGAGAATCCTGGTAGTCTCCTCTTCTATTCCATTTTGGATCCTATGCACCCGCCAAGTTATTTTCAATCCCTCCCAAACACCGCACAAGGAACTCAGTCCCAGCTCTGTCACGTTAGCCCATCCAGCTTGTACAGCTGCTGCCTTCCCCAGAACCAGTCCCAATGTCCCAGGAATCTGAAGCCCTTCCTGCTGAATCATCGTTCCAGTCACACTCTCATCTACCTAAAACCACGAGACCTGTTCTCACTTGGACACGGCACTTGGAGTATTCCAGGGATTGCTGCATTTGCAGACCGGCTTGCTAACCAGCCATCTTGCTCCCTACTTTCTGACTCCCAGACCACTTCGCCCTTCCTACCCAGGTCATTCCTACCAACATGAACATGACCTTTGACTGCTCACTGTCGCCCAGACGAATGTCCTGCAGACACAGTGACATTCTTAACACCACTTTCCTGGAATTACAGACACACTGACACCTTCTTCACTTTCCTGTCTCTCCTGTGACTATTGCCCCTCCTTCCTTCTCCCTCCCCACCTGTACAGTCAGGCTGCTTGTGGTGCCACAGACATGGCTGTGACTGCCCGCCCTTGAGCAGCCTACAATGTAATCAGCTTCCAAACTGGGAAACTGAATTGGGAGGGAGATACCAGGATTTTCTTGTATTCCCTCATTGTTTCTCTCTGGTTGCCTCATCCCCCAGACCCTTCCTTCTTCCAGGCTGTCATGTCTGCAGGGTAATCTGCTGTGTGTGTGTGCTGTCCACCTAACTCTCAGCATCACAGATGTCCCATAGAGTCTCTAGTCACTGTCTGAACTCCATGACCAAGTGCCCATCTAGGACACGAGCAGGGGCTATGACTTCCCAATGTAACAGACCACATTTTCCATCTGACAAACAAGTCTTGCCATGTCTTAAAATGCAACATGTCTAGAGTAACTTAATTAATTACTTAGAATGAAGTTAGCATTTGGGAAATAATAATATGGTTAAGTCCCTTATTCAACTGGTCTTACTGAGGTTAGTTTATTATATTGGCTCACAATTTCAGTTCTCCCTCTTATTTCTGTGTTCAACCCTAATTTCGGAAGTTGAAAAAAAATTGCTAACTTATAGCAATTAACTGACAGTCGCTAATAGCGGTGTATTTATCAGCCAATGAAATTACAGCCTTTTCTGTGATGGCTCTTGCACTTCTTTCAAACTCAGTGCAGGCAGGTCCCAGCAGCAGAAGTTATCTCTGTGACTCCCAGGGACGTGTAATCCTCCAGCTCCCACTCCACTTTCCTCCCTCACAGGGTCATCGTCTCTGTGACTCCCAGGCACGATTAGGCCTCGATCCTCAGTGTTGATTTATATCCTCCCACTTTGCTGCCTCTGTAACTCCCAGGTGTGAGTGAGCCTCATGCTTCTGCTCCAAGTTGCTCCCTCACATGGTCACTCCCTCTGTGACTCGGTGTGGATTTCGAGCCTCCTGCTCTGCTGCTTCTGCAACTCCAAGTTCCAGTCGGCCTCGATCCTCACTGCTGATTAATATTCTCCCGCTCTGTGCTGCTCTCTCTCAGGTTCCCTCCCTTTGTGACTCTCAGGTAATGATCGGCCTCAAGCCTCAGCTGAAATTTATAACATTCCATTCCGTATTGCTCTCTTATATGATCGCCGTTGTGCCTGGAAATTATTAGAAAAGGCAGGACTAGACAAAGCAGAGAGTGTTACACTGATTGAGCATGCTATATGGGATGGAACAGGTATTCTGGCGAGCTAGCCAAACCTGCATCAACTCAAGAACGTTACTGGAAGATACAGTGAGAGTTTCAGACATTGAAGAAGGCAAGGGAAAAAGAGAGATGGTGGCTTGTACATGACAGAGCTTTGTAGAGTCTAAATGACTTTTTCTGAGCTGCTTACAGAGATGTGTAGACTTCAACAAATGCAAATTGAGAGCCAGCAAGTGTTGTCTGGTCCTGGAGATTTGGATGGAGACTTGGATGTGTCAGACTTGGATGTGACAGAGTGAGAAGACTTGTAGTAACTGGAGGGAATATAAACCTTTGGGGCACTAGTAATTTTCAAGGACCCCCAGGACTTGAGGAGGTGTAGAGATTGGGAGCATTCCAAACAGTGGGATTGTAGGGGCTGGAAGTCCTGAGATGGATAGGGAGGAAGAAAAGTGCCACTTTTGCACACGCAATCATTGTAATTAGAGATTTAGGAAGGGAACTTGTGCTATCATTGATTGCAGTTATATGGAGAGTAACAGAAACTGAAGGGGTTACAAATTTAAAATGGGAGAGATTTTGGATGATCAGAAGTTTAAACAAGAATAAAGTAATTTTAGTGATCTCCAGCACAGATGGGAATGGAGGAGGTGAGATATTGTGAGGAACTGTCAGATTTATATGGCGGGGAGGATGTGGGATATAAAAGGGAGAGGTGCATTATGTATTTGCAGTTACAGACGTGAGGAGTGTTGGAGCGCCTGCTGGAGGGTACTCAGATAACAACAGTTCCAACGGCTGGTGCAGTGGCTGAGGAAGGCAGCTCACTACCACCTTCTCAGGGACAACTCCAAATCAACAATAACTGCTGGCTCAGCCAACAAAGCTCATCTTCATGAATGAAGGAATAAAAGATCTACAAGTAGCACTGAGGTCACTCAGGAAGGCCCTTTCAACAGGACTTCATAAACCCGGAACCACTATACCCTAGAAAGAGAGGAACTCCAAGTGCACGGGAACACCAACATTTCCAAGGTGCCTTCCAAGCCATGTTCCATCCTCCAAGCACTGTGTCTGTCCCGACACCCAAAGGACTGCAGTGGGTCAGGAAGGCTGCTCCCCACCACCTTCTCCAGGGAATTACAGATGGGAAGGTCATGGTGAAACTCTGCTGTTTACAGCCAGACAGAAAAATAAATCCAGCAGTGGGCGTGAAATGAAATTTCTCTTTCAGAACAACATGCAGAACATGGAGAGAGGATTTGTCTGATTGGCACAAGACAGAGAGTGTGAAGAAAGGGGTCTTTTTCACGATGGGAACTGGTGATGGGGGGAGCACCGCAGGGGTCAGTGTTGGGACTACACTCTACACGTTATTCATTAAGAGTCTGAACAAAAGGATGTGAAGGGGTACGAGAAATGGGTTTCCAAGAAAGATTTCAGGGATGAAATTCGTGTCATATGAGGAGCAGGTGAAGTCTCTGGGTCTGCACTTGATGAAGTTTCAGAGGCGGTGGCAGAATCTCATTCAAACTTACAGAATACTGAGGGGCCTGGATGGAGTGGACGTGGGCAAGATGTTTCCACGAGCAGGAGAGACCAGAGGCCAAGGGCACAGCTTCAGAGTGAAGGGATGACCCTTTAGAATAGAGATGTGGAGAAATTTATTCAGCCAGAGGGTGATGGATCTGTGGAACTCACTGCCTCATGGGGCTGTTGATGCGAAGTGATTCAGTGTAGGCATATCGTTTAACATACATCCCAGCACTTTCGTGATTATTGCTGTCAGCTCTTGGTTTCAGATCAACTGCAGAAAGGTTCACCAGGCTGGTCTTCAAAACGGAGGGATATTGATGAGAAGAGGTGGAGAAGGTTGAACTTGCAGTCGTTAAAATTTAGAAAATGAGGCAAATTTATTGATACACCAAAGATTCTTGTGTTCTTACAGATTCGATACTGAGACATTGTTTCACTGTGCAAGGATCTGTAACCGGAGATGAAGGGGAATACAGTTACCAGACAAGCTAAGAGAGAAAAGCTGGGCTGTAGAGACTGGAAGATGTAACAGAGTTCGGTGGTTTGAGATCACTGTTGGTGGTTAGAGATCAGGTGGTTGTCGGGCTGAAAGATGTCAAGTGGAGTTACAGGATTATCAGTTCTGAAGGATTTACAGAGATCAGGAGGAATATAGGGACGAGAGATTACACAGTAGTAGTTGGAGCTACAGTAATCTTTAGAGAAAGGGAGGGTTATAGGCACTGGAGAGTAGACTGATGGGGTGGTATTTGGAACTACAGGAGTTTATAGAAAAAGGAAGGACTGGAGGGACTGGAGATTATACGGATTGTGGTGGTAGTTGGAGCTGCAGGAGTTTATAGAGACTGGGAGGATTGTTGGTGCTGGGAATTACACTGACATGGACAAGAGTGGAGCGGAGGGTTGAAGGGGCTAGATCAGTTCAAACAGCCAGGGAGAAGTGTAGGGATTGGAGGAGCCAGAGATACTGAGTGTTGTAGAGCTGCAGGAGTTCAGAGAGTTACTGAGGACTCTGAAGGCAGGTTTGCAGCATTCCCATCAGTTACAGAGAGATGTGGAATGCTGTTCTGGAGTGGGTTACAAAAATCGAGAGGGTTGCAGATACTGGAAGATATTTAAAGACAGTGAGCTGTAGTATTTGAGGAGGTGACAGCGACAGGATGCGTTGAGGAGTTGGAGGCTGCTACAGATGTTAAACATGCTGCAAAGGATCAATATCCTTACAGTGATCAGGGGAATGGAAGCTCTGGAGATAAAGAATGAGAATTGCAGTAACTGAAGAATATCACAGAGATGGTGAGTAACATATGAGTTAGAGGAGTTATAACATGAGACGGGCTGTATTCAATGGAGTCAGAGAAGATACAGGGAGATCTGAAGGGACTACAGGTGATCAAAAGGACAGTGAGGCTTCTCACTGTCGGATTGGGTCAGTTTACGCAGGCATGGGGTATTTTATGGAATTGTGCTACTTACAGAGATTAAGAGAGTTGTATAGAATTGAGGAAAGAACAGAGATATGGAAGGCTGTAGTTAATGAAGACTTTTGTTGATGTCAGATGCTGTGGTTCTGGAAAGAATATGGACCGGCAAGCTGTACAATCTGTCAGAGCTTACAGAGAAACGAACAGCAAGAGATCCTGGAGACACTAACACAGATAGGGAGTATTGCAGACACTGGAGGAGGTTTCTGCTTTAGGGATGGTTGTAGGGGAGTGTAACGTTTACACAGATAGGGGTGTAAGAGCTGGAGAAGATTATGGAGATGATTAGATTGGTGGGGAGACTGGAGGAGCTTACATTGACAGGGCTGGTGATAGCGACGGGAGAATGTTACATAGATAGTAAGTCTTGTAGAAACTGATCGGAGAGTCACAAGCATTGGAGCTGGTTCCACAGATCGGTAGTTTTACAGGGTCCTGAGAGGATTACGCAGATAGGGAGGTTTGTAGGATGTCCACATTTTCAGAGTGTTTCAGGAATGGAAAAGGTTACACAGTTAAGGAGGGATGTTGGAGCTGTGGGAGTTCACAGAGACTCGGAGGTTTGAAGGGGTTGTGGCTGATTATGGATAGAGTGATATATTTAGGGGTAGTAATATGGAACGCAGAGGGAGAGTTTAGATTAGATTCCCGACAGCATGGGAACAGGTACTTCGGCACAACATGTCCACACTAACTCTCCAAAGAGTAATCCACCCAGACCCACTTCTCTCCGACAATGCACCTAACACTATGGACAATTTAGCATGACCAATTCACCTGACCTGCACATCTTTGGACTGTGGGAGGAAACTGGAACATCTGGAGGAAACCCACGCAGACACAGGGAGAAAGTGCAAACTCCACACAGACAGACAGTCACCCAACGCTGAAATTGAACCTGGGTCCCTGGCACTGTGAGGCACCACTGCTCACCACAGAGCCACCGTGCTGCCCCAAATTGCAGAATTACAGAAAGGGAGAGTGTTTGAGGTGCTGGGAGGACTGTAGGGTGTGGACGAGCAAACAGAGATGTGGAGTGCTGCTGTGGCTTGAAAAGGGTCTGGAGGTGTTCATATCGGTAAGGAGGTCGGAGGGTTGGGAGAAGGTTACTGTGGTCATGTGATGCTATAGGCCAGGAGACAGGAGTGTGATCAGACCTGCAGAAGGTTACAGTGATATCATGTTTTCTTGGGGCTTGAGGAAAGTACACAGGTGGGTATTTTGCTCCAGGCTGGAGGATTTTACAGAGACAGGGGCACTGTAAGTATTGTGCAAAACTACAGAAATGGGAATTATTGTACTGAGTGCAGGATGAGATTATTGAGATTGGGCATGTTATCGACATTGGAGCAATATACACACTGGGAGAGTCATCAGCATCGGAGTAGGTTTCAAATATACAGCAGGAATATGGGAGGGGTGGAGGTTACAGAAATAGGAAAATTTCTGGGAATTACAAGCATTCAAGACATTGGCACAAACAATTTAGACCGAAAGGCATATTTCCTTGCTGTATGCCTCTATCACATGACAAGAGATAGCGTGAGGACGGAAAATAGAACAGAAAGATCCCAGGTTTCAATACAATCTCCTTAAGGGAGGCCTGCTTTCCCCTCTGTTGTACTGATCCACACTAAGACAGCACAGGCCTGAATTGATAACTGTCAACTTACTGAATTGACATAGGAACGCTCAATACAGCAGAGAAGTAAATTAACAAGAGGTGGGGTTTGATCCTGAGACCATCATGCTCTGGGTTTACCCTTCAACACTGTATCTGTGTCATGTCTTCTGGACCAAAGTTCGATCCCTTAAATACACTCTGCTCGGTTCACTGTGAGTGATCTTGTCTCGCTGCAAGATTTACTGGAGGCTCCAGATCTCACTCTACATCACTCTGGCTGACCAACTAACTGTCTTCAGTGTGGTGATGGACGAGACAGGAATTGGGAATTCTGTTGAGTCAAGAGCACACTGAGTATCTACAGGAGACAGAGAAACAGACAGAATGGGAAATCAGACTGATGCAGTGAGGGTTACACATGGAGAATGGCACTAAGTTCCTCAGAGATCTGGAAAATCCCAGTCTCCATCCCTGGTCTGAGTTGCCTCATCTCCCTGGAGTGGAGAATTCTGTTGGCTCAGGATCTGGAGTAGCTGCAAAAGGTGCAGTCACCGGCATCAATTAGACCCTCACAGTGACAGATACCACATGGAGAGAGACTGTGTGATAGCACCAGAGTGAAGGAAGGGATCAGGATCAAATCACGGTCAGGAAGAAGGTGCACTGGGATCAGTACTCAGGGATAAGGGAGCTATCAGTATACCAGGCAATGACCTTGTGTTACTCTCACTAGACCGTTCATCCCGAATTTAACGCCGACCAGATATCCTTTCCTAATTTAATGCCAGAGTCAGGGATACCCATCTAACCACTTAATAATACCCTTTCAGTAAGCAAATCTGTTATATGCTGCCAGTCTGGCCTATATATGAATCCAGACCCAGGGCAATGGGATTGACGCTCAAATGCACACTGTAATGATCTGGCAAGCCACTCAGCTCTAAGGCTGGTCAGGTTGGGCATGCGATGCTGGCGAGCCAGAGACAGCAACATCCCATGAGTGATTTAAAATCAACACTGCTGGGAGCAGTGTCCTGGCCAATCATGTTGGTAGGTTTATGGACAGGGCTTTAAACTGACAGAGAGGATGCAGGGACATAGTTCAGATGAAAGGAGCTTTCCAAATCCAAAGAGAAAATGTGAAGCCTCGGAACAGCATGGGAATGTTTCTAAAGACAAGCAGAAAGGAACAGGAAGGGACAGTGTTTAACTAAAACTGTACATTAATGAATTGGTTTGTGACAGGACATTGTGGGGAAGAGGAAATTATAATGTTGCTATTTTTTGGAATGGACAAAGTATCTACAATAAGGTAATAGACTTGGGACACAGAGATAAATGAGACTTAGTCACCAGACAGACGTGATTACATGGTGAACAATAGGTGGAACATAAATATTCAACCGTGAACAACCTTACAGGATCTCAGGCAGAATGAAAAAGCAAGATGGGAACCCTGACACTAATGGATAACAAAGGTATTACAGAGAAAGCATTTGGCCTCAGATTATGCAGCTGAATCAGCCTGAATGCAAATTCTGGGTGCTATGTGTCAAAAACACAAGCAGGATAACAGTTTTTATGCTGCCTTGCAGTATTTCATTGTTCATCCCTGCATTAAACAGGAATTCATTCGAAATTGTAGCAAAGGTGGTGAGATAATTTTTGGAGACTTCAATCTTTGTATAATCTGGGACAGACACATTGGCAAGAGTGATATTATCCGAGATCCTCCTTGAATGATTTTGTCAGTATTTCTTTGAAGAACGCATTGTGCAAATAGCTAGGGATGTAACTATCTCAGATTGACCGTTGGGTGATGAAGCTGAGTGAATGAGTAACATCACACAGAGATCCTCCAAGAAATTATACCGGAGTTCAAAGAGATTATGACATTTTAAAGTGACCATAAATCACACCCGACCATCAGTAACAAAGCCCATTATATGATTTCGAGAGAGAACTGACCAAGGTAAACAGGGGAAACAGACTGAAATGTCAGGCTGTAAATGAACAGTGGAAAACATTTAGAGCCAGAGAGACCTAGAGACGTACAGCACATAAACGGACCCTTCGGTCCAACTCGTCCACGCGACCAGATATCATTTCCTAATCTCGTCCCATCTGCCAGCACTTGGCCCATATCCCAATAAACCCTTTTTATTCATATACCAATCCAGATGCCTTTTGAATGCTGCAATCGTACCAGAGTCCACCACTTCCTCTGGCAGTACTTTCCATACATAACCACACTCTGCGTGAAAAGGTTGCCCCTTAGGTCCTTTTTAAATCTTTCATCTCTCACCTTAAACCTACACCCTCCATTTCTGGTCTCCACTACCCCAGGGAAAAGACCTTGTCTGTTTATCCTATCCATGCCCCTCATGATTTTATAAACCTCAGGAATGTCATCCCTTAGCCTCTGACGCTCCAAGGAAAACAGTCGCAGTCGTTTCAGCCTCTCCCGCTAGCTCAAATCCTCGAATCCTGGCAACATCATTGTAAAACCTTTCTAAACACTTTCCAGTTTCACAACATCCTTCCAATAGTGCCCTAACCAGTGTGCTGTACAGCTGCAACATAACCTCCAAACTCCTATAATCAATGCTCTGACCAATAAAGGAAAGAATACCAAACACCTTCTTCACTATCCGCTTACCTTGGTAACACTTACGGGGGCATGGGCGTGGACATGGATTGGACGGTGGGTGTGGTGGACGGGGGATGGTGTTGAACGGGTTTGGGGACTGGCTGAGGGTGATGTAGGATGTGTCTGGGAGGTGGGGGCAGGCGGCGGGTGGAGGGTGGTGTCAGACAGTTTTGGGGACAGGATTCGCTGTTGGGTCGGTTTGGGGGGGTGACGTTGGGAGTCGGGTTGGGGCGGTGTTGGATGGGTTTGGAGGCGAGCGGGGTGTGTTTTTGGGGTCTGACAGGCTGTGGGGGCTCGCTCATGGCTTGCTGCTTTTTAGTCACCTGAGCAGGGAGCAGACTGGACTGAAAACTCCGAGCCCCAGAGGAAAGGTACTGAATCGATTAACCGAATAATCAATTATCTGAACGGAATAGTGCCCGCCCATCTCGTTCAGATAATCGAGGTTCCTCTGTAAACCATCTGGACTATACCCTAGTGTCGTGTGAGTTTTACCTTCACCCAATCAACCCCTGCTCGATCCTGCTGAATGGCCCCAATATTGGCCCAGTTCCAGTTTAAGACCTAAATCTGTCAACCTGTCTGATCTTTTTCCACAACTATGTTAAAACAAAGACAGTTGTGGTGACTGGACGCAATGTGCTCTCCGACTGATACTTCAGTCACTTGCCTGACCTGGTTTTCTGAGGAAAGGTCCAGTGTTGCACCCTCCTGAGTAGAATAGAGCCCTCTACGTCTTGATTGAGGAAACTTTCTTGGACACATCTTAAAAATTCCACCCAGTACGGGCCTTTTACACTCTGGGTGACCCAGCCAATCCAGGGGAAGTTAAAATCTCCATCCAATACTACTCTATTATTTTTATAGGTACCTGCAAACTCACTATATATTTGCTCCTCTCGTACCCGCTGGCTATTTGAGGGTCTACAACATGATCCCAGCAGACTGACCATCCCCTCTTTGTTTCTAACTTTTAAATTTATGGCCTCATTTGATGACTGCTTAACAGAATTGTCTCGATGCACACATGTTATGTCCTTCCTAATCAAAAGGACAACTCCCGCTCCTCACTTACTTGCCCTTCTGTCCCGCCTGTAGCTTCTGTATCGTGGAACACTGAGCTGCCAGTCCTGCCCTTCTCTCAGTCATGTTACTATTATGGCTACAATATCCCAGTCCCCAGAGCTAATACATGCTCTGAGCTCGTCTGCCTTACCAGTCAGGCCTCGTGTGTTGAAATAAATGCCCTTTAAACCAGATATATTTCCCTCCCTCGACTGTGCCCCTGGATATCCTGAATAGGTAACTTGCTCTTGATGGCTGATGTATTTCCGCTGACTTTTCGATGGTCCCTCTCTCACTCAGAGTCTCAACTCCCTGCCAAACTAGTTTAAATCCTCCTGGGTAACACGAGCTAATCTCCTCCCTGGGATACTTGTGCCCCTTTGCTTCAAGTGCAAACCATCCCCTTTGTACAGGTCCCCTCTACGCCAGAAGAGATCCCAATGACCCATGAACTGAAAACTCTGCCCACTATACCAGCTCCTCAGCCACACATCCATCCGGCCTACCTTTCTATTTCTATCCTCACTGGCACTTGGCACTGGGAGTAATCTGGAGATCATTATGGTCAATATCCTGCTTTTTTTAACTTCTCACCTGACTCCCTGTACTTATTTCACAGGACCCCATCCCTTTGTCTACCTCTGTCATGTGGACCAATGTGCACAATGAACTCTGGATGTTCCCCCTCCCCCTTCATAATGTTCAATAACGACTCAGAGACATCCTTGACCCTGATACCTGGGAGGAAGCACACCATCCTGGGGTCTCCTCTGGAGCCACACAGTCTCCTGTGTGTCCCCCTCACAACTGTGCCTCCTATCAGCATCACGATCATTACAGAGGATCTGGCAAATATAGACTGGGAGGAACTCCCTGCAGTCGGGTCCATGTTAGGAAAGTGGAGTATTTTAAAGTGATGCAGTGAGAACGCAGGGCCAGTGTGCTCCTTGAAGAGTGAATAATAAAGGCGGCAAGTCCAGGGAATACTGATCAAGTGATATCGTGAGTTTGATAAAGAAAACACAGTGCAGTAAAATCAGGTGAAGCCCTTCACCAAGTATAGAGAGTGCAAGGGGATTGTGGAAAATGAGGGACAACCAATGGTCATGAAATATATTTGTCAGATACGATTGTGTACCTGGGTCACTGGATCTCTGACTGAAAACACTACCCAGTGCTTGAACATTAACTGTACAAGTCCCACCCTGGTTTGTTTCACCAAAATGGAACACTTCACCTTTGTCTAATTAAACTCCATCTGCTATTCTTCAGCCCACTATCCCAGCAGTACTGTTCATCCTGTTGTATCACAGATAACCTTCTCCACTGTCCACTTTACCACCAATTTCAGTGTAACCCAAACACCTTACTTACCAGGAAACCAATACTCCCAACCAAACCATTTATCCAAATGACAAACACCAGTGGACCCACTCCACCGCTGGTCACATGCCTCCAGTCAGAAAAACAACATGTCTCCCATCACCCTCTGTCTCCTACCATCAAGCAAATTTTGTATCCAGTTGACTAGCTCCTCCTGAATGCCATATCCTTTTTCACTGATCTGAGCTTATTACCCAGTTTACCAGACAGAACACAGAACACAGAACAGTTCAGCCCATGACACTTCGGCCATGATGCTATGCCAACCTTTTATCTGATTGTAAAATCAAACTAGCCAACATACCCTTCATTTTACTACTATCCATGTGTCTGTTCAAGAGTCTATTAGATGTCCCGAATGTGTCTAATTTTACTAGAACCATTGACAGTCCATCCGACCACCTACCATCTCGATCCTCTTATCCATCTTCCAATCACCTTAAAATTATGCCGGCTTGCAACAGCCATTTATGCCATAGGAGAAAAAGTTTTTTCACTATTCCCTCTCTCTGTGTGATTCTCATCATCTTGTTCACCTCTACCCAGGTCGCCCCACCTCCTTCTTCACTCCCATGAGAAAAGCCTTAGCTCCCTCAAACTTTCTCCAAAAGAAATGCCCTCCATTACAGGCAGCATCTTGGTAAATCTCCTATGTACACTCTCTAAAACTTGCACATCCTTCCTGTAAAGATGGGACGAGAACTGAACACAATATTCCAAGTGTGGTCTCACCAGGTCGCTATAAAGATGCAGTAAAACCTCACGGCTCTTGAAATCAATCCCCTTGCTAAGAAAAGCCAACACAACATATGACTTTTTAGCAACCCTATCAACGTGCGTGGCGATTTTGAGGGATCTATGGACATGGACCCCATGATCTCTCTGTTCCTCCACAATTCCAAGTATTTTGCCTTTTAACGCTGTATTCTATAATCAGGTTTGACCTTCCAGAATGAATCACTTCACACTTTTCCAGATTGAACTCCATTTGCCACTTCCAGCCCAGCTCGGCGTCCTGTCAATGTCCCATTACAACCTACAACAGCCCTCCACATTCCCCACCACTCCACCAACCTTGGTGTGATTGGAAAACTTACTAACCCACTCTCCAACATCCACATCCAAGTCATTTATAAAAATCACAGAGAGCAGAGTCCCAGTGCTGATTGTTACAGAACCCCACTGGTCACTGAGCTCCAGGCTCAATACTCTCCATCTGCTGCCACCCTCTGTCTTCTCTGGGCCATCCGATCCTGTATCCAGACAGACAAATTTCCCTTTATCCCAATCATCCTTCTTTTCTGAATGAGCCATCAACGTATTTTGTCATATCCTCAAAGAATTCAATAAGGTTTGTGAGGCATGACCTGACCCCTCACAAACCCATGCTGACTGTCAGTAATTTAACTCTGGTTTTCCAAGTCGTCATAATTCCTTTCTTTCGAGTCCTCGCCAATAATCTGCACACCACAAACATTAGACCAAATCTGTAATTTACAGAATTCTACCTCCGTAATATGGTCCAGACGCTACAAATCTTCCCTCCTCTGCCATGTTCCCCAGAAGGGCACTGGAGGGTGGTGGGGATTACAGAGATAGAGAGGAATATCAGGACAGGAGGATTTTGCAGACAGTAGGAGGTTTCAGTAATTGTGAGGTTTCATGGTGATGAAGGCATTTGAGGAGGGAGGGAGGGAGGATTGTAGGGAAATGAGAGGGTTCACAATTTAGGTGTTTTGTTAGGACTGCAAGTGGTTACTGAGTTGGGGAGGGTGTAAGCACTGGTGGATATTGCATAAACATGTGGTTTTGATTGCAATGCAGGAAGAGGATTCAGGAAGCTGGAGAGTATGGGGTCTGAACGAGGTTACACAAATGGGAAGAGTTGTCAGGAGTGGAGGTGTTTACAGAGACAGCAATGGTCTGATCTGGAGCAGACGACCCAGATTGGGAGGGATGTGGGGACTGGAGGTGGTTTCACAGGGAGGGAGGACCATAGAGCCACAGGAGGTTACAGAAATGTGGAGAGCCGTAGGACTGGTAGGGGTTCATGGAGTTGGGAAAGTTGGGAGGGATAGAGAAGTTTACAGGGATATGGATGTTTGTAGGCCAGCGCTGGATTACACAGACAGGGACTGTTTTAGTGAGATGAGCAGATTACAGAGATAAAGAGGTTTGTATCATCTGGTGAAACAAACAGGGATATGGAGGGTCATCGTGACTGAAGATGTTTATAGAGATAGGAAGGCATGGGATCTGGGGGTTATTTAGACATGGAGGCTGTGGAATCTGGATTCTTTTTTGAGAGATTGGGTAGCAAGTTTGGTTGGAGACAGTTTCACAGATAAGGGAGCATAACACAAATAGAAGGAAGTTCCTGCGGTAAGGAGGGTTTGAGTCGAGAGTGATGTTTACACAGATGGGGGTAAGAGCTGGAGAAGGTTATGGAGATGAGCAAATGTTTGGAGATACAGGAGGAGCTTACATTGACAGGGTGGGTGATAGTGATGGGAGGATGTTACATTGTTAATGAGTCTTGTCGGAACAGGATCAGGAGACGCACAGGCATTGGAGTGGGATGTACAGATCGGGAGTGTTGCAGGGACCTAAGAAGATAACACAGATAGGGATGGTGGTAGGATCTCCACAGACTGATGGTGTTTTAGGGACTGGAAGAGGTTATGTAAGAGCTGCAGGAGCTTATGGAGAGTTGACGAGTTGGAGCAGTTCACAGAGGGAGGGTTCTCCCACAGGAGTAGGTCACAGATAGTGAGGGTTGTGTGGCCGGAGAAAGTTAAAGAGAGGGGAGTTTTCGGGACTGGTAGATATTACACTGACAGGGACAGTTGAAGAGACTGTAGCAAAAATGGATGGAGAAGGTTACACAGATAGGGAGGTGAGTAGCGACTGAAGGTGAATACACAGACATGGAGGGTTGTATTGTTAGACTGAGCTTAGAAGGATAGGGACCGGTGTAGGGATTTACACAGATAGGGAAGGTTGTGTTGTTGGAGAAGGTTACACTGATACAGACAGTGTTAAAGAGTGTTTAATGGACTACAGAGGAGCTCAGAGAGAATGTATTATGGGGTGTGGAAGAGATTACAGACACAGAGATGGCTGTCGGTTTGAAAAGATCTTCTACAGATCCTCAGTGCTGCAAGGCTGAAGGGAGGTTACAATAATTAGGGTTACCTACACTTAATGACTTTTTTGATATAGAAAAAGTCTCAGAACGGGACTGTCAAAAGGAAGTACAGACAGTCCAGATGAGTTGACAGAGATATAAATGTTTTTGGGGCTTTCAGGATGGAACAGTGATTGGGAGTGCTGTAACAAATGGCAATATTTATAGAGAAGGTTCTAAAAGCAGGAGGAGGTGACAGTCATATCGATCGTGGTAAGGACTGGAGAAGCTTACATCGCCAAGGAGTGTTTTAGAAACTGTTGGAGATATCACATATAAGGAGAGTATTGGGGATGAGGCAAGGTTCAAGAGACAGGGATGGTTTACAGGACTGGACAATAACCTGAATAGAATCTCCACACAGTGTGGAAACAGGCCATTCGGCCCAACAAGTCCACACTAACCCCTCTAAAGAGCATCCTAACCAGACCCATCCCTCTCCCTGTCCAATGAACCCTGCATACCTCATGGTGAACTCACCTTTTGGGCGGCACGGTGGCACAGTGGTTAGCACTGCTGCCTCACAGCGCCAGAGACCCGGGTTCAATTCCCGACTGTGTGGAGTTTGTACATTCACCCCGTGTCTGCGTGGGTTTCCTCTGGGTGCTCCAGTTTCCTCCCACAGTCCAAAGATGTGCACTTCAGGTGAATTGGCCATGGTAAATTGCCCGTAGTGTTAGGTAAAGGGGTAAATGTAGGGGAATGGTTGGATTAAGCGTCGGCGGGTCGGTGTGGACTTGTTGGGCCGAAGGGCCTGTTTCCACATTGTAAGTAATCTAATCTAATCTAATCTAAATCACATTTGCCTGAATACTACAGTCAATTTATGATGGTCCATCCACGTATCGTGCAAATGTTGCACTGTGGCAGGAAACCAGAGCACCTGGAAGCAACCCACACAGTCTGGGGGAGAACATGCAAAGTCCACACAGACAGTCGGCCAAGGCTGGTATTGAAGCCAGATTCCAGTCACAGTGAGGCTGATTATACAGAGCACTCCAGAGATTGGACAATATCACAAAGTTCACAAGGGTTTATTAGAACAGGAGGAAAATATATAAAGGAACATTAGAAGCTTACATAGATGGTGTCCATGAGAGGGACTGGAGGAGGTTAACGCAATAGGAAGGGTTGTGCATTCTCTAGACAATTAGAGGTAGGGACGGTTGGGGAGACTGGATGAAGTTAGTTATACTCAGAGTTGTACACACTCTGAGTAAGGGCAGATGGAGTTTACTTCTGATCACTGTGAGGTAATGCACTGTGGGAAGTCTCATAAGCGAAGGATATACATCATGAAGGGTAGGTCCTCCTGGAGAACTGAGTAACACTGGGACCTTGGTGGGCAAGTCCCTGGATGTCTGAAGGTGTCAGCACAGGTTGACAGGGTGGGGAAGGCACCTGAACTGGGAGAAGGGGGACCCACATCCTGATGGGGCGAATTGTTAGAGCTGCTTGAGAGGATATAATCTTATCTGGCAGGGTGTTGCACCTTAAACAGTCATAAGGCCAGAAAGAAGATTGAGGTTGGTGCACAAGTTAAAGACAGCAATTTCAGCAGACAAGGCAGGCAAGACCATAGCAGGAAATGGGGGAGGGGGAACTGATGATTAAACTGCATTTATTTCAATACAAGGGGCCTGACAGCTAAGGAAGATGAACTCACGGCATGGATTGGAACATGGGACTGGGATAGTATAGTTATTACTGAAACACAGCTGAGGGAGGGGCATGGCTGGCAGTTCATTGTTTCAAGGTGGAGATGCTACAGGAAGCATCGAAGAGGAGGCAAGAGAGGACGCGTGGTGGTGGGTTTTCATTACATGAATCATTTCATCAGTACCTAGAGAGAATATTCCTGTGGGATCACTCAGTGACGCTATGTTAGTGGAACTGAGAAATAAGAATGGGTCATCACTCTGACACGATTGTCTTACTGACCCCGAATAATCAGTGGCAGACTGAGGAACAAACATATCAGGAGATCTCAAATATCAATCATAATAATAGGGCTGTCATCTTTGGGGTTTTTAAACTTTCCAAACCCAGACTGGGACTGCCAGTGTTCAATGTTTGCAAGGGAGGAGTTTGGCAATTGTGTTCCAGAAAACTCCCAATCAATATGTAAATGGCCTGAAAAGAGAAAGGGGCAAAACCTGACCTCCCCTTGGGAAACAAGGTAGGGAAAGGGACTGAGATGTGAATGGGAAAGCATTTTGCCAAAGTGATTCAAGTCTATTAGTTCGAAAATAGCGATGGAAAAGGACAGGGCTGGTCCACAGGTTCAAGTTATAAAATGGGGCCAGACGAATCTTGATAATATTAGCCAGGAACATTCAAAAGGTGATTGGGGAGACTATTTGCAGGGAAAGGGAAGTCTGGCAAGTGAGAATATTTTAAAAGTGAGATAAACTGATCGATCACCACCAGCATGTTCCTGTTTGTGTGCAGGTCAATGCTGACAGCATTCGGAAACACTGGCTGTCTATTTAGGGTCTGGTCAAGGAAAAGGGGGCACATGTCAGGTATAGCCAGCTGGATCAAGGGAATCCCTGAGGATCACAGGGGCTGTAGGAATATACTTTGGGTAGAAATCAGGAGTGCAGAAAGTGTGCATGCATTAG
Organism: Chiloscyllium punctatum; assembly: GCF_047496795.1. Classification (NCBI taxonomy): domain Eukaryota; kingdom Metazoa; phylum Chordata; class Chondrichthyes; order Orectolobiformes; family Hemiscylliidae; genus Chiloscyllium; species Chiloscyllium punctatum. Next base: position 77,930,411 of record NC_092752.1, on the reverse strand, counting down.
CCTTGGCAGAGAATTATGAGGAGAATCCAAAAGTGATTGTATAAATATATTGAGTAAAAGAGTAACTCGAGACAAAATGCTGTCCCTTAAAGATCAATGAGGCCACTGATGTGTGGAACCGCAGGATATGGCTAAGACCTTAAACACATTTTTTAATCCAGAACTTTCTGTGGGCAAAGACTGGGGAATTCAGGGAACAAGAGTAATACATTAGACCACATTTGGAGGTCTCTGCAATTCCAGTATCACTGCTATAGGAAGGATGCTGTGAAATTTGAAATTGATCAGAAAAGATTGACAAGATGTTGCCAGGGTTGTTGCTGAATAAGCTGGGGTTATTTTCTCTGGAGCATCAGAGACTGAGGGGTGACCTGACAGTGGTTTATATAAACGTGAGGGGTATGGATTGGGTAAACATTCAAGGTCTTTTCCCGAGGTTTGGAGAGTCCAAAACTAGAGGGCATAGGTTTAAGGTTAAAGGGGAAAGGTTTAAACAACACTGAAGGGACAGCTTTTTTATGCATACGGAGCTGAGAGAGAAAGTAGCAGATACTGATACTATGACAAAATTTAAGAGATATTTGGATGGGGATATGACTAATAAGGGTTTAGATGTACATGGGCCAAATGCTGGGAAATGGGATGGATTTATTTACATCTTCTGGTCAGCATCGACGAGTCGGACCGAAGGGTCTGTTTCCATGCTGCACATCTCTATGACTTGAAAAGAGTGCATGTTATAGAAGGTTTTAAAACACAAAGCTATGGAAAAACCCAGGACCTGATTAAGTGTATAACAGAACATTGTGGAGCCCCGAGCAAAGATATTTGTACCATTGATAGCCATGTGTGATGTGCTGGAAAGGCTGGAGGGTGGCATAGTGGACAGTGAAGACGTTGTAATCGAGGATAAAGCGGATGGCCCTCAGGACAACTCCATACAACCCTGTTACGGTGGACGCTGCAAGACGTGTCACATTGTGGATATAGATACCGCTAATACGCCTGGGAAAACCTCCCACCTTGTAAATGGCAGGTACTCATGTGACTCAGCCAACATTGTCCATCTTATACTTGCAGGCAAAAATGCCCGGAAGCATGGTACATTGGGGAAAACAAGCAAAGGCTACGACAACGGATGAAAGGGCACCGCACAACAATCAACAGACAGGAGGGTTCCCTCCCAGTTAGGAAACACTTCAGTAGTCCAGGACATTCAATTTTGGACTTTCGGGTGACCATCCTCCAAGGTGGACTTCGGGACAGGTAGCAGAGGAAAGTGGCTGAGCAGAGGCTGATAGCTAAGTTCGGTAGCCATAGGGAGGGCCTCAACTGGGACCTTGGGTTCATGTCACATTACAGGTGATCACCATTGCACGACACACACACAGATATTCCTACAAACACACACACTCTCACATACACACGGACACAGGTACACACAGCTGGGCACACAGACACCCACACAAACACTCCCACACTCACACGTGCACCCCCTCACAGACTTAAGACACTCTGCACTCACTACATACACACTTTCTCACACTCACAACCCCCACCCCAGACAGAATCACACAGACAGACAAAGAGCCACAGACACACATATTTTGTGGGGTGAATTTGTACTTGCAGGATTACATTGTACTTTGCTCAAATAATGCATGCATTCATGTAGAACTTTGAGCTCAAAAACTGCATGAATTTATGTCAAACTCTTATCTCACTTTTTAGATTAGAATCAATCTAAATATCAGGGCATAGACAGAGAACACAGGGGGCTAACACCTTCACATATTGTTTAGCTATCACCATTGTTAACAGCTAACCCGAGAATTCAACTTAAAAAAAAATGTTTTGTGAATTACACATGAAAGAAGTGAAACTATCACTGTATTCTAAACGATGAAAGGCTGAACAGACAATCAATTTTTCAATGTATAATGTCAGTTACATCATACTGTAAATTTTTGTTATAAATTCTGTGTTACGATCGAGCTCTCCACTATCACCTGATGAAGGAGCGTCGTTCCGAAAGCTAGTGTGCTTCCAATTAAACCTGTGGACTATAACCTAGTGTTGTGTGATTTTTAACTCTCTTCAATAAGGTAGATTGATTGGTGACACAGAGATAAAAGAAATTTAGACACCAGAGAGATGTGGTTACAGGGCAAACAAAAGGTGGACATAAATATTCAATGGATCACAACCTTGTAAAAACTCATGCAAAATGGGTAATGCTAACCATAATGAGTCACAAAGGCAGTACAGAGAAATCATTTGACCTCAGCTCATGAAGTAGAGTCGGTCTGAATGTAAATTCTGGCTACTACTTGCCAAGGACACAAGCAGCAGAACAGTTTTACGCCATCGAACAGCATTCCATTGCTCATCACTGCATTACACAGGAACTCATTGGAATTTTTTAACAAACACTTTGTGATAATTTTGGGAAACTTCAATATTCCCATAATCTGGGACAGTCACACTAACAACAGTGATATTGGAAGAGTAGTTCAGAGAATTTTTTTTCAGTGTTTCTTTGAATAACAAATTGTGCAACTGGCTAGGGACATAACTATCTCAGAGCGATCGTTGTGTGATGTAACTTATTGAATGAGTAATGTCACCTGGAGAGATCCTTCGGGAAATTGTGATAACGTGCAGTTTAAAGAAATTTAAAGTTTTAAAGTGAATCACAGAAAGGACATGCTACGACTAGAAACAAAAACAGCCAATGACATGTGTTTGAGAGGAGAACTGACCAAGGTAAATAGGCTAAACAGACTGAAATATGCGCCTGTAAATGGACAGTGGAAAACATTTGAAAGCACAGTGTAAATCACTCAACAAAAGAACATTACACTGAAACAGACAAAACCTCAGCAAGAAATTCCCACTGGCCCCTCACTCAGGACAAAATGTATCATATTAGATTATGAGGCTTAGAAGATCACCAAAAAGTACTTAAAATCCTGAAGTGAGAGAGTGTTTTAGGAGTAAGAGTTAAAGGGATTGCAAAGGGTCTGCTAGAAGTAGTTGGGCAGTGGGAAGAGGGATCAGTGTCAGGGTTCAATGTCACAAACGGAACAGGGAGAGGTGAAGGTGCCGGACGCGGTAAGAGTGTTACTGAGAGTGGTCAGCGCCTGAATGATGTTACAAAACCAGTACGGATTGCTGCAGCTTGAGGGGTTTGCAGAGGTAGAGAGGGACATACGTATTTTTATTTATTCATTCATGGGATGTGGGAGGCACTGTTAATTACCCAGAGGACAGCTCAGAGTAAGCCATATTGCAATAGGTCTGGAGTCACATGTTTGCCAGGCCAGGTTAAATGTCAGATGTTCTACACAAAAGGAGGTCAGTGAACCAGATGTGTTCTTTCCACTGATCAACAACGCTTTTATGGTGACCTGACCAATGTCTTATACAGATACAACATGACATCCCAACTCTTACTCTTAATACTCTCCCCAATGAAGATAACCACCCCCAAATGCCTGCTTCACCAGTCTGTCTATCTGTGACACCACATTCAAAGAACTGTGTACCTGCATCCCTGGGTCACTGACTGATAACACAACCCAGGGCCCGAACATTAACTGTACAAGTCCCACCCTGATTTGTTTCGCCAAAATGGAACACCTCATCTTTATCTAATTAAACTCCATCTGCTATTCTTCAGCCCACGATCCCAGCAGTACTGTTCATCCTGTTGTATCATAGATAACCTTCTCCACTGTCCACTTTACCACCAATTCAAGTGACACCCAAAACAATTACTTACCAGGAAACCAATATTCCCATCCAAACTATTTATCCAAATGACAAACAACAGTGGACCCACTTCACCGCTGGTCACATGCCTGCAGTCAGAAAAACATGTCTCCCATCACCCTCTGTCTCCTACCATCAAGTAATTTTTGTATCCAGTTCACTAGCTCCTCCTGAATGCCATATCCTTTTTACACTGATCTGAGCTTATTACCCAGTTTACCAAACAGAACATAGAACACAGAACAGTTCAGCCCAAGACCATTCGGCCATCTTGCTATACCACCCTTTTATCCGACTGTAAAATCAAATTAGCCGACATACCCTTCATTTTACTACTATTCATGTGTCTGTTCAAGAGTCTATTCGATGTCCCGAATGTGTCTAATTTTACTAGAACCATTGACAGTCCATCCGACCACCTACCATCTCGATCCTAATATCCATCTTCCAATCACCTGAAAATTATGCCGCCTTGTAACAGCCATTTATGCCATAGGAGAAAAAGTTTCTCACTATTCCCTCTCTCTGTGTGATTCTCATCATCTTGTTCACCTCTACCCAAGTCACCCCACCCCTTTCTTACTCCAATGAGAAAAACCTTAGCTCCCTCAAACGTTCTCCATAAGAAATGCCCTCCATTCCAGGCAGCATCCTGGTAAATCTCCTGTGTACGCTCTCTAAAACTTGCACATCCTTCCTGTAAAGGTGGGACGAGAACTGAACACAATATTCCAAGTGTGGTCTCAGTAGGTCGCAATAAAGAGGCAGTAAAACCCAACAGCTCTTGAAATCAATCCCGTTCTAAGGGGAGCCAACACAACAAATGTCTTTTTAACAACCCTACCAACGTGCGTGGCAACTTTGAGGGATCTATGGACATGGACCCCATGATCTCTCTGTTCCTCCACAATGCCAAGTATTTTGCCTTTTAACGCTGTATTCTATATTCAGAATCGACCTTCCAGAATGAATCACTTCACACTTTTCCAGATTGAACTCCATCTGCCACTTCCAGCCCAGCTCTGCGTCCTGTCAATGACCCATTGCAACCTACAACAGCCCTCCACATTACCCACCACTCCACCAACCTTCATGTTATTGGCAAACTTACTAACCCACTCTCCAACATCCACATCCAAGTCATTTATAAAAATCACAGAGAGCAGAGTCCCAGAGCTGATTGTTACAGATCACCACTGGTCACTGAGCTCCAGGCTTAATACTGCCAATCTGCTGCCACACTCTGTCTTCTCTGGGCCATCCGATCCTGCATCCATACAGACAGATTTCCCTGGATCCCAATCATCCTTCTTTTCTGAATGAGCCATCAACGTATTCTGTCATATCCTCAAAGAACTCAATAAGGTTTGTGAGGCATGACCTGCCCCTCACAAACCCATGCTGTCTCTAATTTAACTATGGCTTTCCAAGTAGTCATAAATCCTTTCTTTAGAGTCCTCGCCAATAATCTGCACACCACAAACATTAGACTAAATCTGTAATTCCCAGTATTCTACCTCTGTAATATGGCTCAGACGCTTCAAATCTTCTCTCCTCTGCCATGTTCCCCAGAAGGGCACTGGAGGGCAGACATCACCGTCTGTCTTCTGTGGGCCAGTAATCCTGTATCCAGACAAACAGGTTTCCCTGTACCCCATGCCTCTGTACTTTCTGAATGAGCCATAAAGATGTTTTGTCACATTCTCTAAAGATTCAATAAGACTTGTAAGGCATGACCTGCCCCTTACAAAACCATGCTGACTATCTCTGATCAAACTATGGTTTTCCAAGGAATAATAAATCCTGTCTCCCAGAGACTTATCCAATAATCTGCACACCACAGACATAAGACTGACAGGTGTGCAATTCCCAGGATTATCCCTATTCCCTTTCCTGAACAAGGGAATAATATTTTCCTGCCTCCAATCATCTAGTCCGACTCCAGTGGACAGTGAGGCTGCAAAGGTCATCACCAGGTGCTCAGTAATCCACTCCATCGGTTCCTCTAGTAACTTTCGACGCATCCAGTCTGGTTCAGCGACTTAACTATCCTTATCTTTGACAAAATTCTCAGCACATCCTCCTTCTTAACATCCATCTGTTCACATACATCAGCCTGTTTCACGCTGTCCTCACAAACGTCAAGACCGTTCTCAGCAGTGAATACTGAGGCATAGTATTCAAGAAGGACCTCCCTTACCTCCTGTGACTACAGGCACAAGTTCCTTCCACTATCCCAGATTGGCCTTATCCTCACTCTGGCCTTGTTCTTGTTCCTCGCATAAGTGGAGAATGCCTCACGGTTTTCCTTAATCCTTTCCAACAATGCTTTTTCATGCCCCCTTCTAGTTGCCCTAAGTCCGTCTCTCGGTTCCTTCCTGGTACCTTCAGAGAATCCCTACTGTGTGGAAACGGGCCATTTGGCCCAACACCTCCATATCAACCCTCCAAACAGTATCCAACCCAGCCCCATTCCCCCACCCTATTAATCTCCATGCCCTGACGAATGCCCCAAACCTACCCATCCCTAAACACTATGGGTAATTTAGCATGGCTAAGCCACCAAACTGGCACATCTTTGGCCTGTGGGGGGGAAACCGGAGCACCTGGAGGAAACCCACAGGGAGAATGGGCAAACACCCCACAGACAGTCGCCTGAGGCTGTAATCGAAATGGAGTCCGTGGTGCTATGAGGTCGCAGTGCTAACCACTGAGACACCGTGCCATCCAATGTAACTCTCTGGAGCCCTGTCTGATCCTTGCTTCCTCGACCTTAAGTAAGCTTCCTTCTTCCTCTTGACTAGATGCTAAAGTCCATGTGGACAACGTTGACGACTCTGCCTTCATCTATCATTGGCCACCTCTTCGAAGAGTCAATCCGGTTTGTGAAACGTGGTTTTCCATGCACCAAGCCATGCTGACCACCTCAAATCAGCCCTTGCCTTTGTAAATGTAAGGAGCTGCTTTCTCTCAGAATCTCCTCCAACAACTTCACCATCACTGGGCTCATGGGGCTGTAATTTCCTGGCTTTTCCCTGCAGTCCTTCAGTGATGGAACAGCATTAGCCAACCTCCAGTCTTCCAACATCTTACTGTGCCTGTTGATATTATACATATCTCTGTAAGGGATACTGCAATCTCTTCCCTAGCTTCCCACAATATTCTAGGATTGACCTAATGACCTACTGAGGATTGATCTACCTTTATTTGTTTTAAGATTCCAACACTTTCTCTTCTCTGGTGAGGATTCTTTCCAAGATATCGCTATTTATTTCCCCAATTTCCCGAGCTTCCATGTCTTTCTCCACAGTAAATGCTGACAAGACTATTTTGTCGAATATCTCACCCATTTCCTCTGGTTCTACACATAGGCGACCTTATTGATCTTAAGGGGCCCTATTCTCTACCAAGTTACTCTTTAGCCCTTTTTGAAACTTGCATAAAGGCTTCTGATAATTCAAATATACCATATCCTCTATACCAGTACACCCCTCCTACGCACGTACAATTCTGCCATTTATATTCACACCAACAAATATAATCCAACAGGCTCGTTGCTGCATCAGTCGGCATGGAAACCACTGTCTCACACAGTTACTGTACTGCCCTTGCCATAAGTACATTCAGTGTCCCGACTGTAACCATATTGACATTCCCATCACTGTTTGGTGCCTACAAAAGAATTCCTGATAACGGTTGCTGCTACTTGCTTATTCTCAGCCCTAATTTTCATATTCAGATCTACATGACTGTCTCATTAATGCATTAACCTCATGCTTCCTTCATAACTTGTTGGCTTTTTGCCTAGTCTGCATATTGGGACTGGATTGGGTTGGGATATCTGCACAGCGTGGATGGGTTGGACTGAAGGGTTGGTTTCCATGATGTACATCTCTCTGACTCTATGACTCTATCCAAACAACCCTTCAGTATTCCCTTCCCAGCGATGATCATTCTGCAGCTACATCTCCGGATTGACAGTTCCATCATATCTGTTCACTGTCATTCCTTCTGCCTTATGGTGAATACAGGGAGTCATTCCTCAGTACTGAGTGTTTGAACGGATGGGGAGATGTTACAGAGATAGGGAGGCTTACAGGGTCTCGAGGATTTCGAGTTAAACAGAGTTACATCTGGGCAAGAATATCTGTGGGACAAAGGTGTTTGGGCATTGGAAGAATTTACAGAGATCGAGGGAGCTGGATTAGATTCTGGAGATAGGGATATGGATGGAGATAGGAAGAGGCAGGCAGACTGAGAGGCACAGACAGGGGGCTATTTCATCTAGGAGAGTATTGTGTATACTAACAGAGATATGGAAGGTCGTCGTGACTGAAGACGTTTACAGATATAAGAAGGCTTCTAGGCTCTGGAGGCTACATAGATAGGAAGGCAATTGAGAATGCCAGGTTAATGGGTTGGAGACAGTTACACAGGTGGAGAGGATTGCACAAACTGAAAGAGGTTCCTGTGGTCGCGAGGGGTATGGTGTTGGGAATGAGGGTGAAATTTATAAGGTCAAGATCAAAGAATTGGAGAAGGATAAGGAGATTACAAATTTTTCACAGCTGAGGAAGGGTTGTAGGAGCCGGAGAAGATTACATAGGTAGGGACGGATGGAGAGGTAAAGACAAATACATTGACAAGGAAGGTGGTATTGGTGGGAGGAGCTTACAGGGATAGACAGGGCTGTCAGGGTTTACAGGGATGAAGGAATTTAGTATCTACTGGAGAAGGTTAGGGATTAGGGTGTTAGGGACTGGAGAACCTGACAGAGACAGAGACAGAGACACAGAGAATGATGTGGACTAGAGGAGATTCCAAACAGAGGAAGGATTATCGGGACTGGAGAATATTACAGAGATCACTAAAATAGCATGGGCCAGGATTGATGCAAGCGATTCTCTGTGCTGTCACATTGAAGACCAGTACAGAAGAGGCGAAAGCAGGACCTTCACAAGATGGTGGAAATGAAGCCTAGAATGTTGTTGTTCCTTATCCAGCTCTGTATCTATGTCCAGTCTTCCAGGTCCGAATATAGAAGTCTACTACCTCCACCCTGTGCTGTTCACTGTGAGTGATCTTACTGGCTGCAGGAAATACTGAAGGCTCCAGTTCTCCCTCTCCATCTGTCGCTGGCTATCCAACCAGTTTCAATGACGTGATGGATGAGACAGGAGTTAGGAAGATCCTGATTACCTGCATGAGACAGAAATAGACAGAATGGGAAATTAGACTGATGCAATGAGGATAATTCATGCAGAGTGGCGCTGAGTCCAGCAGAGATCTCGATAATCCCAGTCTGCATCCCTTGCCTGTGCTGCTGCATCTCTCTGGAATGGACAATTCTGTTGACTCAGGATCTCAGACCATCTGTAAGAGGCAGAAATGCTGACAGAGGCAGTAGATAGACTGAAACAGCGAGGGATACCACACAGAGAGACACTGAGTGATAGCACATTATTAGACACTGTATTAAAAGGGAATTGTTTGAATCTGTAACAAAGGCACTGGGATAATTGTGAGGGGATTCAACCTTCCTATCTCATCATCTCTTTGGCAGTGGCTCACAGACGAGGCTGACTCTCTCCCACTCTCAGTGGGGGTGGGGGAGTCTGGAGTTGTCTGTACAGACTGATGTGGCCTTCCACAGACTCTGTTACACTTGAGGCAGAAGGTGGACATGGAAAGGGGGTGGGTGGGGCGTTGATATGACAGCGCGCTCCTTGTGCTGTTTTCTCCTGGATTCCCATTTTCCCCACAGAAAGTCTCGAGGTGCTCGACACCTTCCCAATGCTCCTTCCCACTTCAGACGGTCTTGGCCGATTTGATTAAGAGATGAAAAAGAACCCATCAATTCTGAAGTAACCAACATTTAGAAATGTGGAGGAGTGCAGTAGGAAGAGGAAATATTGTCAGTGTTTAATCAGAGTAGCGGAACAGGGAGAATAGAAGGTGCTGGAGGTGGTGAGAGTGTTACAGTGAGAGGCAAAGGCCTGAACAACGTTACAAAGTCAGTACGGATTGCTGCAGCAAGAGCTGTTTGCAAAGGGAGGGATGGACATATGTATTTGTTATTGATTCATTCACGGCCTAAGGATGTCACCGGTTGGACCAGCATACATTGCCCTCCTGCCAATTTCCCAGAGGCAGCTCAGAGTCAGCCATATTGCTGTGGGACTGGAGTCACATGCGAGTCAGACCAGGTAAGAATGTCAGATATCCCTCCCTAAAGGACGTACGTGAACAAGTTGATTTTTACCAGATAATCAACAATCCTGTACAGATACACCATGACATCCCAACTCCTACTCTCAATGCTCTGCCCAATGAAGGGTAACCCTCCAAAACGCCTGCTTCACCAGCCTGTCTACCCGTGACGCTACTTTCAAAAAACTGTGTACCTGCATCCCTGGGTCACTGATTGACAACAGTACCCAAGGCCCGAACATTAATTGTACAAGTCCAGCCTGGTCTGCTTTACCACAATACAACACTATGCATTTCTCCACCTGTTATTCCTAACCTCACTGGTCCAGCAGTAGTGTTGATCCCATTGTCCTCTTCGATAACCCTCTTCACTGTCCACATTATCACCAATTTCAGTCTCACTCACAAACTTGCTAACCATGGCTCCTGTATTATCATCCAAACTGTTTAAATAAATGATGCACAACAGTGACCAAGCACCGAACCCCACGGCACACCATTGGTCACAGGCCTGCAGTTTGAGCAGAAACCCTCGATGAACATGCTCTGTCTCCTACCATCAATCTGTTTTGTATCTAGTTAGTGAGCGCTCCCTGGTTATGTGTGATCTAAACATACTATCCAGTCTACCATGCAGAACCTTGTCAAAGGCCTTGATAAAGTTCATCTGGACATCGTGTGCTGCTCTGCTTTGATCTCTCACTTGTCTATCTCCACACTCACATTTGAGGCATGATTTCCCATGCACAAAGCCATGCTGACGATCGTTAATCTGTCCTTACCTTTCCAAAGGCATGACGACCGTTTCTCTCAGAATCTCCTCCAACAAAATACCACCCCTGCATCAGTCTCACTGGTCTATAGTGGCTGTTGATGATGCAAATATCTCTGGGAGGGGCCCTGCAATTTTCTCCCTCGCTTCTCACAAGGCGCTGGGATATATCTGATCATGTCCCAAGGTTTTATCTAACTTTTTGCATTTTAAGACATTCAGCACCTCCTGTTCTCCAATGTGAACTCTTTTCAAGACATCCCTATGTATTTTCCTAAGTTCCCGAGCTTCCATGTCTTTCTCCGTAGTAAATCCGAACACAAAATATTGGTTCAGTATCTCCCCCATCAGCAGTGATTCCACACAGACAGCCTCATTGACCTTTCAGGGGCCCTATTCTCTCACAAGCTAAGTTTTAGCCCCTGTTGAAACTTGTCAAAATGCTTCTGAAATTTCAAATATCGCTCTACCGCAACTAGCCTCCCTCACCCTTATCTATTCTGCATTTACGGTCACACCAAAATATAGAATCCAGATTTAAATTTTACAGATTTAAAAATAAAATCATACATCTCCCATTGTTTCTAAGTATCTAGTTATCATTTATTGTCATATTCTTTATAACACATTCCAGCACGTTCCCGACTTACTGTCAGGCTCACACCGTTTGGTTTCAGACTGACTGCACAAAGGGTTTTGGGAATCCTTGTGAATCAATCTGAAACAGGTAGCTTACAGGATCAGCAGGTCATAGAGAAGGCAAATCAAATGTTGCCATTTATTACAAAGGGAATGGAGTCTAAAAATAGGGAGGCCTTGCTAAAACGATGCAAGGTACAAGTCAGACCACACCTAGATTACAATGAACAGTATGCATCCCCTAAGGAAAGACATTCTTGTATTGGAGGCAGACCAGGGAAGGTTCACTCGTCTGATCCTGGAGATGGCAGGATTTTCCAATGAGAAGAGGTGGAGTAGATTGACCTTGAATCTATTGGGGTTTTGAAGAATGGGAGAGAAATTGAATGAAACATCTAGGATTTGGAGGGGCTTTAACAGGTTAGATGACGTTAAGTTAGAGAGTCGAACAGTACAGCAGAGTAATAGGCCGTGCTGACCATGATGCTATACTAAACTAATCCCATCTGCCTGCACATGGGCGATATCCCTCTATTCTCTGCCTGTTCATGTTTCTGTCTAAATGCCCTTCAAATGTTTGCTCTCGTTGCCACCTCTCCCACCTCCTGAGCAGCTTCGACCCTCTCGGTAAAGACAACTGGCCTCATTCATCTCACTTAAAACTTCTCACTCTCACCTTAAACCGAGGCGCCCAAGTATTTGATATTTCGACATTGGAAGAAGGATTCCAACGATCCACACTATTCACACCTTTCCTAATGCTGTACCCAGTCACCCCTCAGTCTCCGATACTCACGCAAAACAATCCAACTGCGTCCAACCTCCTCACAGTAAACACATTCTCATACAGGTAACATTCTGCCAACCCTCTGTTGCAACCTCCCCAAAACCTTCACATCCTTCCTGTGGTGTGTCAATGAGAACGACACGGAACCTTCCAAACATGGCTGAATGAAGCTTCATTCAGTCACAACATGGCATGCAAACGTTTGTACTCAATACGGTGCCCAATAAAGGTAAGCATACCATACTCCCCCTCGACCACCACATCCTGTTGTGTTGTTAATTTTAGGGAGCTATGGATTTGCTTCCAACGTCTCTCTGTTTATCAATGTTTCCAACTAGTCAATTAGTGCACTTCTCTCTTCCATTTGACTTCATAAATGCATCACTTCACACCTGTCCCGATGAAATTCAATTTGCCACATCTCTGCAAAGCGTTCCAGCTGATCTACATACTGCTGCAACCTTGAACACTCTTCCTCACTATCCACAATTCCCCTAACTATCCCTAATCATTACATGCCTTTTCAAATGTCATCTGCAAGATTACCACTCAAACAGCTGACCTTTTCATCTGAATCACAGATATAAATTACACACAGACATCACAGCACTGATCCTTGTGAAACAGCATTGGCCACAGACGTCCAATCAGAAATTGGCCACTGCACATGCCTCTGTCTACTATCACCAAGAAAATATTGTATCCAACTTACCAACGAGCATGGATTGTGATTTGATTTTCCAGATCTCTCTTGCTATTTGGAAGCTGTCCATTCAAAATGACTCTATAGTTTGATTCCCAGATTAAATTGGTTGTCTCACTAATGCACTGACTGCGTCCTTTCTTCACAACAAAACGGGACCTTGTTTGGTTTTTTGCTGATCCTGCCTAAATCCCTACAACCCCTCAATAATCACATCCCAGCGATGGTCATGCTGCAGCCACACCTCCACAATAACAGTTCGATCATATCTGTTCCCTTCAGTTAATGCTGTCATTCCATCTGCCTTGTTGCAAATGCATGGCGTGTCACCGAGTGAGGGCCTTTGAGGGATGGATAGAGGTCACAGAGTGGGAGAGATGTTTGGTAGCGCAACAATGTTGCAGTGTTAAACATAGTTACAGTTGCTACAGAATGTTCGTTGGAGAAAACATTTTATTGTTTGGAGGAAGTTAGAGAGATAAAGCGTCTTTGATTAGATTCCAGAGATAGGGATGTGTGTAGGTCGGTGGATCGTTACATGGACTATGTTGATCAGGGTGTAGAAACATTCACATGATTCCAGGATGTCGTACATTTAACAACAATTGTGGGATCTGGAGAAAATCACGGTGAGAGGGAGGATGGTATGGACTGGAGAATATTATAGGGAAAGGGTGGGTAGTATGGACTGGAGAATGTGCAAGCACATGGAAGATGATATAAGCTGGAGAATGGTAACGCAATAGAGAGGAGTGTGTGGACTGGAGGATGTTGCACGGACAGGGATGAAGTTGTAGACTGGATACAGTTAGAAGGAGAGATGAATTTATGCACTGGAAGGTATGTCAGAGAAGGTGAGTGGTGTGCATGCTGCAAGATACGACAGGGATAGGGAAGCTTGGAGAGACTGGAGGAGAGAGTGATAGAGAGTCTTGTGAGAGACCAGATTCACTTATGAGCATAGGATGTGGTATAGTGAGCAGAGCCTTTTGCAGATATAAATGAGGATACAATGGCCACAAAGCAGGCACACCTATACATAGGTATATAGGAACTGAAGGAATTGAAGACATTACACATGCTAGGAGTGTTGTATGCAGTGGAGGAGATTAACCTGATAGGGAAGCTTTTAGAGACTCAACAATGTTAGGAAATAATGGGAGTTTCAATGGTGAGAGCAGGTTTCAACAATTTGGAGGATATAGACCTGAAGGAGCTTTGACAGATAGCGATGGCACAGTAAAGGGAATTGTAGTGGCTTCCCTTTCATAAGCAATCCATAAGCACTTAAAACAGCCTGTTTGATGTGCATTATCTCTCGACCATTCATCAGACAGCGCTGCAAATACTTCACTGGCTCTGCCTACCAGTTTATGAATGGGTTGTGGAACCTGGAGGATGTTATGATTTGAACCACAGGTAATGTTTGATTGGATCTTTCAGCCAATCTTACAGATGGTACAATTGCAACATTTAAGAAGCATTTGGATGGATATATGATTAGAAAGGATTTGGAGGGAGATAGGCCAGGTACTGGCAGGTGGGACTAGATTGGGTTGGAATACCCTGTCGGCATGGCTGGTTTGGAATGAAGGGTCTGTTTCCATGCTGTACATCTCTATGACTGTAAGATTGACTGAATAGTCCAATCAAAAATTACCTGTGGTTCAAATAATAATATCCTCCAGGTTCCACAAGCCATCCCCTGTCCCATCCTGCAGGTTGAATGAATCCAGGAACCTCTAACTTTCTGCAAGTCCCACGTCCTTTCCGACATTTGTACCATCATCCAGGTTCTGCAGCCCTTCATACCTCGGAACATGGCCCAGACTCTCCAACTCCTCCTTCCTCTGCAATGTTCCCCAGAAGAGCACTGGAGGATGGTGGGGGTTACAGAGGTATGGAGGGACATCAGGACGGGAGGATTTTGCAGACATTAGGAATATATGGACTTGAGGAGGTTTCACAGTTTATGAGTGTTGTAGGGACTGGAGGAACTTACAAAGATAGGGATAGTTTTAGATTGGAGTATTCTGCAGAAAACCTTTACGTAGTTAAAGACAGGATTCTTAGCAGCGTGCAGGAACAAAGGGATCCTGTGTCTCTCAGGTTACCACCCAAGTTGACAGGCTGTTAAGAAGGCGAATGGTGTGTTGGCTTTCATTAGCAGGGGGATTGAATTTAACAGATGTGAGACTTTGCTGCAGCTCTACAGAACCCCAGTTAGACCACACTTCAAATATTGTGAACAGTTCTGTTCACTTCATTGTAGGGAGGATGTGGAAGCTTTAAAGACAGTGCAGAGGAGATTTAGCAGGATGCTGCCTGGACTGGAGGGCATGCCCATAGAAGGTAGATTGTGGAAGCTAGGGCTTTTCTGATCAGAGTGACGGAGGAAGAATGGTGACTTGTTAGAGGTTTACAAGGGAATGAGAGGCATAAATAGAGTGGATAACGAGAGACTACTTCCCACGGCAAAATGGCTATCACAAGGGGACATAAGTTTAAGGGAATTGGCGGAAGGTTTAGCTTAGATATCAGAGGGATATGGGCCAGGTGTTGGCATGTAGGACTAGATTGGGTTGGGATGTCCTGTCGGCATGGAAGGGACTGGTACGTTAGTTACACAGAGTGTGGTGGGTGCGTGGAATGGACTGCCAGCCGTGGTAGTAGATTCAGACACATTCCAGACATCTAAAAAACTCTTGAATAGGCACATCAATGATAGTAATATGTAAGGTATGTAGGTTTGTTTCATCTTTAGAGTAGGATAAAAGGTCAGCACAATATTGAGGGCGGAAGGGCTTAACTGGAATGTGCTATTCCATGTTCTAAATAGCAAGGGTTATGATGGCAGCAAGAGGTTTCCGGAAGCGGGAGAGGATGTGATCTGAATAAAGTGACACAAATAGGAGGCGTTGCTAAAGTTGTATGAGGTAACAGAGGCAGCAATGGTCTGATCTGGAGCAGATGACCCAGACTGGGAGAATTGTGGGGACTGGAGGGGCTTTCACAGGGAGGGAGGAGCATAGAGCCACAGGAGGTTACAGAAATGTGGAGAGCTGTCGGGCCGACAGGAGTTCATGGAGATGGGGAGGTTGGGAGGAATGGAACAGTTTACAGGGATAAGAATGTTGGTCGGATGGGGTGTTTTACACAGACAGGAATGTTTCAGGTGAATGGAGCTGATAACAGAGATAAAGTGGGTTGTACAGATTGGAAAAACAAATAGACGTATGGAGGGTAGTCGTGACTGAAGAGGTTTATAGACACAGGAAGGCTTAGGTTCTGCAGGTTATTTAGATAAAGAGGGTGCGGAATCAGACAGATTCTCCAAGTGATAAAGACAGCAATTTTGGTTGGAGACAGTTTCACAGATTAGGAAGCATTAGTAACCTCCTCCAGTTTGGTCAGAGTGGGAAGGGTTGGAGGGGAGGGTGATGTGTACACATGGAAGAGCTGGAGAAGATTGTGGAAATGAGTAGATGGATGGAGACACTGGAGGAGCTTACATTGACAGGGTGGGTGCTGGCAATGAAAAGATATCACATAGATAGTGGGTCTTGTAGGAACTGTATTGAAAGAGTCACAGACATTGGAATGACTTCTGCAGATTGGGAGTGTTACAGGGACTGAGAGGATTGTAGGGTCTCCACAGATTGATCGTGTCTTTAAGAATATGTAGATACGGAAATCGTAAACCCAATGTATGCGGCCTTCATTTCAAGACCAGAGCCTTATTATCTCTCATCAGCCAAGGATCCCTAATCCTGCCAGCTTTTCCCTTTAACCCAATGGGTCATACTGGTCCTGGATTCTGGAGATCACACTTTGAAAAGCCTCCCATTTGCCAGTTGTTCCTTTTCCTTCAAACAGACTCACCCAATCGATTAGAATCATAATGTGGAGGTGCCGGTGTCGGACTGGGGGTGTACTAAGTTAAAAATCACCCGACACTCGGTTCCAGTCCAACCAGTTTATTTGAAAGCACTAGATTTCAGAACACTGCTTCTTCATCAGGTGGTTGTGGAGCACAATCCTAAGGTACAGAATTTATAGCAACAAAAGGACATTCCACTGAAACAGATAAAAACTCAGCAAGAAATCCCCACCAGTCCCTCACTCAGGACAAAATGGATCATATTCGATTATGAGGCTGTGAAGATCACCACAAAGTACTTAAAATCCTGAAGTGAGAGAGAGTTGTAGAGTAAGTTTTAATGGAATTGCAATGGGTCTGCTAGCAGGAGGGGGGCAATGGGAAGGGGAATCGTTGCCAAGGTTTATTGACACGATACGAACATGGAGAGGTGAAGGTGCTGGAGGTGGTGAGAGAGTTACAGAGAGTGGTCAGGGCCTGAACGGTGTTACAAAGCTATTACAGATTGCTGCAGCTGGAGGTGTTTGCAGAGATAGGGA
Source organism: Chiloscyllium punctatum (assembly GCF_047496795.1). Taxonomy (NCBI): domain Eukaryota; kingdom Metazoa; phylum Chordata; class Chondrichthyes; order Orectolobiformes; family Hemiscylliidae; genus Chiloscyllium; species Chiloscyllium punctatum. Next base: position 77,913,107 of record NC_092752.1, on the reverse strand, counting down.
GTGATATATGTATTATTATTTATTCATTCATGGAATGAGAATGTCACTGATTTGACCAACATTCTTTGCCCCACTGCTAATTACCCAGAGTATAGCACAGAGTCAGCCATATTGCTGTGGGTCTGGTGTCACGTGCAGGCCAGACCAGGTTAGAATGTCAGATGTTCTTCTCTAAAGGACGTAAGTGAGCCAGATGAGTACTTCCTACTGGTCAACAATGCTTTTATGGTGGCCTCATCAATGTCCTGTACAGCCACAACATGACATCCCAACTTCTACTCTCAATGCTCTGCCCATAGAAGGTAACCATCCCAAACGCCTGCTTCACCAACCTGTCTACCTGTGACACCACTTACAAAGAACTGTCTACCTGCATCCCTGTGTCTCTGACTGACAACACTACCCAGGGCCCGAACATTAACTGTACAGGCCCCACCCTGGTTTGTTTCACCAAAATGGAACACCTCACATTTATCTAATTAAACTTTAATATGCGATTCTTCAGCCCATTATCCCAGTGTACTATTCGTCCTATTGTATCATAGATAACTTTCTTCACTGTCCACTTTACCAACAATTTCAGTGTCACTCAAAAAACTTACCACAAAACCAATATTCCCATCCAAACCATTTATCCAAATGACAAACAACAGGGGGCCCACTCCACCACTGGTCACATGTCTCCAATCAGAAAGGCAACATGTCTCCCATCACCCTCTGTCTCCTACCATCAAGCCCAATTTGGTATCCAGTTGACTAGCTCCTCCTGAATGCCATATCCTTTTACATTGATCGGAGTTTATTACCCAGTTTACCATACAGAATGTAGAACACAGAACAGTACAGCACAAGACCCTTCGGCCATGATGCCATGCCCATCTTTTACCCGACTGTAAGATCAAACTAACTTACTACCCTTCATTTTGCCCATCCAAGAGTCTGTTAAAATGTCCCGTTACACCCACCCACCACTCTCTGTGTGAAGAACCTACATCTGAAATCTCCCCTTACCCATCCTCCAATCACCTTACAATTATGCCCCCTTGTACCATGTATGCCATGGGATAAAGAGGTCTCTCACTGTTCACTCTATCTTTGCCTCACACCATCTTGTTCACCTCTACCAAATCACACCACACTCTTCTTCACTCCAATGAGAAAATCCTTAGCTCCCTCAACCTTTCTTCATAAGACATGCCCTCCAGTCCAGGTAGCATCCTGGTAAATCACCTCTTTACCCTCTCTAAAGCTTCCACATCCTTCCTGTAATGAAGGGACCAAAACTGAACACAATATTCTAATTGGGATCTAAACAGGGCTGTACAGAGCTGCAGCATAACCTCATGGCTTTAAAACTCAATCCCCCAGCTAATGAAAGCCAATACAACATATTCTTTCTTAACAATACTATCAGCTTGGTGGCACATTTGATGGATCTCTGGCCATGAAATCCAAGATCCATCTGTTCCTCCACACTATTCAGCATTCTGCCTTTACCCCTGTATTCTGCATTCAAGTCTCACCTTCTAAAATGGAGCACTTCACACTTTTCCAGACTTGACTTCATCTGCCACTTCTCAGCCCAGATCTACATCCTGTCAATGTCCCATTGCAACCTCCAGCAGACATCCACACTATTCACCATTCCACCAACCTTCGTGTCATTGGCAAACTTACTTACCCACTCTTCCACTCACACATCCAAGTCATTCATAAAATCACAAAGAGCAGAGATTTTTTGACCTCTCCCTGCAGCAAACCACTGGTCACTGAGCTCCAGGCTGAATGATTTCCATCTGTCATCATCCTCTGTCTTCTATGGGCCAGGAATTCTGTATCCAGACAGGCAGGTTTCCCTGTATCCCATGCTCTGTACTTTCTCAATGAGCCGTAAATGTGTTTTGCCACATTCTCAAAGGATTCAATAAGATTTGTGAGGCAGGACCTGTCCCTTACAAAGTCATGATGACTTCCTCTAATCAAACTATGGTTTTCCAAGGAATCATAAATCCTGTCTCCCAGAGACCTCTCCAACAATCTGCACATCACAGACAGGAGACTGACAGGTCTGTGATTCCCAGGATTATCTCTATTCCCTTTCTTGAACAACGCATGGCTGATTCACCTAACCTGCACATCTTTGGGTTGTGGGTGGAAACCGGAGCACCTGTCGGAAACCCACACAGACATGGAGAGAATGTGCAAACTCCACACAGACAGTCGCCTGGGGCTGGAATTGAAATCGCGTCCCTAGTGCTGTGAGGCAGCAGTGCTAACCACTGAGCCACCGTGCTGCCCCATGTAACTCTCTAGAGCCCTGCTTCTGATCCTTGGTTCCTCAAAGAGTAAGAAAGCTTCCTTCTTACTCTTGACTAGATGTTCTACATCCCTTGGAAAATTATCAAATGCTTTGCTGAAGTTCATGGAGACAATGCTGAGTGCTCTGCCTTCATCTATTTCTTAGCCAACTCCTCGAAGAGTCAATCCGATTTGTGAAACATGGTTTTCCACACACAAAGCCATGCTGACTATCTCTAATCAGCCCTTGCCTTTCCAAATTTATGTAGCTCCTTTCTCTCAGAATCTCCTCCAACAACTTACCCAGCACTGGGCTCACTGGGCTGTGATTTCCTGGCTGCTCCCTGCAGCCTTTAAATGATGGAACAGCATCAGCCACCCTCCAGTCTTCAGGTAACTCATTGTGTCTGTTGATAATATAAATATCTCTGTAAGGGATACTGCAATCTCTTCCCCAGAATCCCACAATATTCTAGGATCGACCTAATAAGCGACTGAGGATTGATCTACCTTTATTTGTTTTAAGATTCCAGCACTTTCTCTTCTCTGTTGAGGATTCTTTCCAAGACATCACTATTTATTTCCCCACGTTCCCGAGCTTCCATGTCTTTCTCCACAGTAAATATTGACAACACTATTTTGTCTAATATCTCACCCACCTCCTGACAGTTAAGGTGCCCTATTCTCTACCAATGATACTCTTTAGCCCTTATTGAAACTTGTATAAAGGTTTCTGAAAATTCAAATGAACCGTATCCTCGGTACAACCACCCCTACACCCGTATCTATTCTACCATTTATATTCTCACCAATAAAAATAAAATCCAACAGATTCAAAAACACATTCTCTTTTTCTTAAAAGCATTTATAAGGGTCCAGTTATTGTTCATTGACATATCCTTTCAAACATATTTCAGCTCCCGACCTACTGTCAGGTTAACATTGTTTGCTTTCAGACTGGCAGCAGAAAGGGTTATGGGAGTTCGTGTTTATCAATCTGAAAAAGGTAGCTTACAGGTTCAACAGGTAATAGATGTTTTGGAAATAAGGAGGGTCGTGGGGATTGAAGGACATTATGGAGATAGGGAGTGATGTGGGGACTGTATGAGATTATGGATACAGAGAGTGCAGTGGTGACTGAAGAACTTTATGGAGATAGGGAGTGCTGTGGGGGCTGAAAGGGTCCAAAGAGATCTGCAGGGCTGTTGGGCCTGAAGGAGGTTGCACAGATCAGGAGGATCATGGGGATTGAAGGAGGTTACTCTGAATGGGAGGGTTGTTGGGTCAGGATGAGATTATGGAGATAGGGAGGGTCGTGGGGCCTTTTGGAGGTTATGGAGTTGGGGAGGTTTGTGGGGAATGATTCAGATTACATGGATAGGAAGAGTCGTGGGGACTAAAGGAGTTTATGGAGAGAGGGAGGGCTGTGGGGACTGAAGGAGGTTATATAGATAGTAAGTTTATAGAGAAGCACAGGAAAGAAAAGCAGGTATCAGCCATTTGACCACAGAGTCAGTCCCACCATTCAATATGATCACGACTGATCATTACCCCAGTACAGTATTCCTGCTTTCACACCTTACTCTGATATTATAGTGACTACTGGCATTTAGTGATACAGCGGGCTGTAGTAACTGGGACAGGGGTGTGGGGTGTGGTGGTGTCTTACAGAGATAGGGAGGGTTGTGGAAGCTGGGACAGGTGACAGATACAGGGCAAGTTTGAGGAATGGGAGGAATTTACAGGGATTTGGAGAATGCAGGGATGGGCCGTGGTAACAATCACAGGGAGGATTTTGGGAGCTCGATCTGAGACGGGTCCAGCTGAGAACAGAAGGGAGTCAAACAGTCAGGACAGACAGGGACAAGGTAAGACTAATACATTAAACTGCATTTATTTCAATGCAAGGGGCCGAACAGGGAAGGCAGATTAACTCAGGGCATGGTTAGGAACATGGGATTGGGATCTCATAGCAATTTCAGAAACATCGCTCAGGGATGGGCAGGGCTGGCAGCGTTATGTTATAGGATACAAATGCTACAGGAAGGATAGAAAGGGAGGCAAAAGAGGAGAGGGAATTACATTTTTGATAAGGGATAGCATTACAGCTGTGCTGAGGGAGGATATTCCCAGAAATACATCCAGGGAAGTTATTTGGGTGGAACTGAGAAATAAGAAAGGGATGATCACCTTATTAGGATTGTATTACATACCCCCCCAATAGTCAAAGGGAAATTGCCAAACAAACTTGTAAGGAGATCTCAGCTATCTGTAAGAATAGGAGGGTAGGTATAGTAGGGGATTTTAACTTTCCAAACATTGACTGGGACTGACATAGTGTTAAAGCTTTAGATGGCGAGGAATTTCTTAAGTGTGTACAAGACAATTTTCTGATTCAGTATGTGGATGTACCTACTAGAGAAGGTGCAAAACCTGACCTACTGTTAGGAAATAAGGCAGGGCAGGTGAGTGAGGTGTCAGTGGGGGAGCACTTTGGGGCCAGCGACCATAATTCTATTTGTTTTAAAATAGTGATGGAAAAGGATAGACCAGATCTAAAAGTTGATGTTCCAAATTGGTGAAAGGCTAATTTTGACAGTATTAGGCAAGATCTTTTGAAAGCTGATTGGAGGCAGATGTTCGCAGCTAAAGGGATGGCTGGAAAATGGGAAGCCTTCAGAAATGTGATAACAAGAGTCCAGAGAAAGTATATTCCTGTCAGGGTGAAAGGGAAGGTTGACAAGTATTGGGAATTCTGGATAACTAAAGAAATTGAGTGTCTGGTTCAGAAAAAGAAGGAAGCATATGTCAGGTATAGACAGGATAGATCGAGTGAATCCTTAGAAGGGTATAAAGGAAGTAGGAGTATACTTAAGAGGGAAATCAGAAGGGCAAAACGCAGACATGAGATAGGTCTGACAAATAGAATTAAGGAGAATGCAAAGGGTTTTACAAATATATTAAGGAAAAAAGAGTAACTAGGGAGAGAATAGGGCCCCACAAAGATCAGCAAGGCGGCCTTTGTGTGGAGTCACAGATGATGGGGGAGATATTAAATGAATATTTTGCATCAGTATTTACTGTGAAAAAGGATATGGAAGATATTGACTGTAGGGAAATAGATGGTGACATCTTGCAAAACGTCCAGATTACAGAGGAGAAAGTACTGGATGTCTTGAAACGGTTAAAGGTGGATAAATCCCCAGGACCTGATCAGGCGTACCCGAGAACTCTGTGGGAAGCTAGAGAAGTGATTGCTGGGCCTCTTGCTGAGGTATTTGTATCATTGATAGTCACAGGTGAGGTGCCAGAAGACTGGAGGTTGGCAAAAGTGGTGCCACTGTTTAAGAAGGGTGGTAAAGACAAGCCAGGGAACGAGAGACTGGTGAGCCTGAACTCAGTGGTGGGCAAGTTGTTGGAGGGAATCCTGAGGGACAAGATGCACATGTATTTGGAAAGGCAAGGACTGATTAGGAATAGTCGACAGGGCTTTGTGCGTGGGAAATCATGTCTCATAAACTTGATTGAGTTTTTTGAAGAAGTAACAAAGAATATTGAGGAGGGCAGAGTGATAGATGTGATCTATGTTGACTTCAGTGAGGCATTCGACAAGGTTCCCCATGGGAGGTTGATGAGCAAGGTTAGAACTCATGGAATACAGGGAGAACTAGCCATTTGGATACAGAACTGGCTCAAAGGTAAAAGACAGAGAGTGGTGGTGGAGGGTTGTTTTTCAGACTGGAGGCCTGTGACCAGTGGAGTGCCACAAGGATCAGTGCTGGGCTCTCTACTTTTTGTCATTTACAGAAATGATTTGGATGACAGCATAAGAGGTATAGTTAGTAAGTTTACAGATGACACCAAAATTGGAGGTGTAGTGGACAGCGAGGAGGGTTACAACAGATGGGCCAATGGGCTAACTGGCAGATGGAGTTTAATTCAGATAAATGCGAGGTGCTGCATTTTGGGAAAGCAAGTCTTAGCAGGACTTATACATGTAATGGTAAGGTCCGAGGGAGTGTTGCTGACCAAAGAGACCTTGGAGTGCAAGTTCATAGCTCCTTGAAAGTGGAGTCGCAGGTAGATAGGATAGTGAAGGTGGCATTTGGTATGCTTTCCTTTATTGGTCAGAGTATTGAGTACAGGAGATGGGAGGTCATGTTGCGGCTGTACAGGACATTGGTTTGGCCACTGTTGGAATATTTTGTGCAATTCTGGTCTCCTTCCTATCGGAAGAATTGTTATGAAAGTTGAAATGGTTCAGAAAAGATTTACAAGGATGTTGCCAGGATTGGAGGATTTGAGCTACAGAGAGAGGCTGAACAGGCTGGGGCGGTTTTCCCTGGAGCTTCGGGGGCTGAGGGGTGACCTTACAGAGGTTTACAAAATTATGAGGGGCATGGATAGGATAGGATAAATAGACAAAGTCTTTTCCCTGGGATCAGGGAGTGCAGAACTCGAGGGCATAGGTTTAGGGTGAGAGGGGAAAGATATAAAAGAGACCTGAGGGGCAACATTTTCACGCAGAGGGCGGTATGTGTATGGAATGAGCTGCCAGAGGATGTGGTGGAGGATGGTACAATTGCAACATTTAAGAGGCATTTGGATGGGTATATGAATGGGAAGGGATATGGGCCGGGTGCTGGCAGGTGGGACTAGATTGGGTTGGGATATCTGGTTGGCATGGACGGGTTGGACCGAAGGGTCTGTTTCCGTGCTTGTACATCTCTATGACTCTATCACTCATAGAGGTTATAGAAATAAACTGTGTGGTCGCGTCTGGAGGAGATTAAAGGTATAATGGTTTGTAGTTACCAAATGAAATTACATCATTCGGGACCAGCAGAGTTTACAGAGACTGAGTACATTTTAGAAACAGGAAGAGTTCATAGTCATCATTAGAAATGCAGAAACTAATTTATGAGAGAAGCAGGATCACTCTGCTTTGTGCCCAGAGACAAGGAGGAGTCTACCAGCTGGAGGAGGTTAAGAAGGTACAGAGCTTTTTTGTGGTCATGACGGGGAAGGTTACAGAGATCATGAAGGTCGTAGGAGTTCAAAAAAGTCACAATGACAGGGAGGTTTTTCAGGTCTGGAAAAGACTACACTGACCAGGATTGTTTAAGGAACTGAGGAGTTGTTTTTCTTCAGTTAAGGAGAGATGTGACAGAACCCGGGATTCAAGGCAAAAGCAGAAACTTGGAGAGTCGTAGTGGTAGGAGGAGCTTACAGGGATAGGCAGGATTGTTAGGGCTGATCGAGATAGGGGAAGTGGTATCGATGAAACAGACAATGGAGAAACTGACAAACACAGGGAGGGTTGTGTGAACAATGAATTTACAGACAAGATGGTGATAATGAAGCCTGAGAATTTTCTCATGTTCCTTGCCCAGCATTGTTCCTACATCATGCCCTCAGGGTCTGAATTAAAGTCCACTAACTCCTCCCTGTGCTGTTTACTGTGAGTGATCTTACCGGCTGCAGGATTTACTGAAGGCTCCAGATCTCCCTCTCCGTCTATCTGGCTGACCAACTGTCTTCAATGTGGTGATGGACGAGACAGGAATTGGAAATTCTGCTGAGTCAGGGACATCAGGAATACCTACAGAAGACAGAGAAGTGGACAGAATGGGAAATTAGACGAATGCAATGAAGGTTACACATGGAGAATGGCACTGAGTCCCACAGAGATCTGGACATTCCCAGTCTCCATCCATGGCCTGTGCAGTTGCTTCCCTCTGGAGTGGAGAATGCTGTTGGCTCAGGATCTGGAGTAGCTGCAAGAGCGAGAGACACTGACAGAGGCAGCAATTAGACCCACACAGTGAGGGATATCACATGGAGAGAGACAGTGATATCACCAGAGTGCAGGAATGTATCAGGATCACACAATGGTATCATCAGAAGTGGTTCTGACCAGTGAGCACTGCTACCAGTACTCAGGGAGGACTGAGCTATTTTATTGGGATAGGCTCCTCTGGTACCAGGATTATGCAGTGTGATATAAATGGACACAGATGAGGGGGGGGGACAGGTCTGAGGTGAATTGAAATTCCCAAGTCCAAAGAGAAAGGTTGAAATATTGGAACACCATGGAGATGTGAATGAAGACCAAAAGAAAGAAACAGTAAGGGACTGAGTTTAATTAAAATACGACATTGTCAAATAGATTTGTGACAGGAAATTATTGGTTAAAATATAATAAATGCCATTTCTGCCCCTCACAATTCCTCATACACCACAAGTGACATCACTTCCGCCCCTCACATCATCGCTGATGTCACACACTCAGTGACTTCCATACCCCCACCCCCCCCCCCTGCCGTGTTTGCCACCACTTCCGCCCCCACCAACGCCACTCATCTGCATTCTGCTGGCACCACCCCAGGTCCCACCATCACCATCCCTGCCCCCAGAACCCTTAGGGGAACACCACCCCTGCTCATGACTCCATCCCCATTCCCCCTAACACCACACCTACTCCAGTTACAGGCTCCGTCGCCTCCCCCAGCTCCACACCTACGCCTGGTCCCAGCTCCCAGTCCTGCTGAGTTTTCACCATTCCCCCTGACCTCCCCGTCACTGAGGACGAATGATCAGTCCTCAGCAAAGGCCTCACCTTTATCCCCCTCCGTCCACACATCAATGAATTTAATACACGCCGTGACATCGAACACTTCTTCCACCACCTCGGCATCAGAGCTTACTTTTACAATGAAGACTCCCACCTATTTTCTGAGGATCCCTTTGCCGGCCTCCAATACACTCCATCCACCTGGACACCCCGCGCTGGCCTATTACCTGTCTTCGATTTCTTCATTTCCAACTTCCACCGAGACATTAACCGCCTCAACCTATCTCCCCCCTCCCCCACTCCAACCTCTCACCCTAACAACGTGCAGCCCTCCACTTCCTCTGCTCCAGTCGCGACCTCACCATCAAACCAGCAGATAAAGGGGGTGCAGTGGGAGTCTGGTGCACTGACTGAAGCCATGATGCCAACTCAAAGACACCTCCTCCTACCACCCCCTCTACCATGACCCACCACCCATCACCAAACCGTCAACTCCCAGACCATACAGAACCTCATCACCTCAGGAGGAGATCTCCCACCCACAGCTTCCAACCTCATTGTCCGGGATCCACACTGCCCGGTTCTATCTCCTTCCCAAGATCCACAAGCCTGACCACCCTGGCCGACCCATTGTCTCAGCATGCTCCTACCCCACCGAACTCATGTCTGCCTACCTTGACATTGTTCTATCCCCCAGTCCAGGAACTACCCACATTCATTCGAGACACCACCCACACCCTCTACTCCTCAAAGACTTCCGTTTCCCCAGCCCCCAACGCCTCATCTTCACAATGGATATCCAATCCCTCTACACCTCCATCCACCATGACCAGGACCTCCAAGCCCTCAGTTTCTTCATCTCCCGACGTCCACAACAGTACCCTTCCACTGACACTCTCATTTGTTTGGCTGAACTTGTCCTCACCCTTAACAATTTTTCCTTCAAATCCTGCCACTTCCTCCAGACCAAAGGGGTAGCCATGGGCACCCGTTTGGGCCCCAGCTATGCCTGTCTCTTTGTTGGCTACGTAGAACAGTCCATCTTCCGTAGTTACAATGGCACCACTCCCCACGTCTTCCTCCGCTACATTGATGACTGCATTGGCACCACCTCGTGCTCCCTCGAGGAGTTTGAGCAATTCATCAACTTCACCAACACATTCCACCCTGACATTAAATTTACCTGGATCATCTCTGATACCTCCCTCCTCTTCCTGGACCTCTCAATCCCCATTAATGACTACCGACTTGACACCGACATTTTTTACAAACCTACCGACTCCCACAGCTACCTAGATTACATATCTTCCCACCATTCCGCCTGCAAAATTCCCAACCCTATTCCCAATTCCTCCGCCTCTGCCGTACCTGCACCCAGGAGGGCCAGTTCCACCACAGAACACACCAGATAGCCTCCTTCTTTAGAGATCAGAATTTCCCTTCCCACGTGGTAAAAGATGCCCTCCAACGCATCTCGTCCACATCCCGCACCTCCACCTTCAAACCCCACCCCTCCAACTGTAACAAGGACAGAACGCCCCTGGTGCTCACCTTCCACCCAACAAACCTTCCGCAAAGACCATTCCCTCCGTGACTACCTGATCAGTTCCACGCTCTCCAAAAAACAACCTTCCTTCCTGGCACCTTCTCCTGCCACTGCAGGAATTGCAAAACCTGCGCCCACACCTCTCCCCTCACCACCATCCAAGGCCCTAAAGGAGCTTTCCACATCCAAAGTTTTACCTGCACATCCACCAGTATCATTTATTGTATCCGTTGCTCCCGATGTGGTCTCCTCTACATTGGGGAGACAGGACACCTCCTAGCAGAGCACATTAGGGAACATCTCTGGTACACCTGCACCAATCAACCCCACCGCCCTGTGACCCAACATTTCAACTCCCCCTCCCACTCTGCCGAGGACATGCAGGTCCTGGGCTTCCTCCACCGCCACTTCCTCACCACCCGACGCCTGGAGGAAGAACGCCTCACCTTCAGCCTCGGAACACTTCAACCCCAGGGCATCAATGTGGACTTCACCAGTTTCCTCATTTCCCCTTCCCCATCTCACCCCACCTCCAGCCCTTCCAGCTCAGCACCGCCCTCATGACCTGTCCTAATTGCCTATCTCCTTTCCCACCTATCCATTCCACCCTCCTCTCTGACCTATCACCCCATCCTCACCCCTATTCACCTATTGTACTCTTTGCTACCTTCCTCCACCCTCCTCTCTGACCTATCACCTTCTTCCCCACCCCATTCACCTATTGTACTCTATGCTACTTTCTCCCCATCCCCACCCCCCTCTCTTATTCATCTCCCCACTCTGCAGGCTCCCGGCCTCTGTTCCTGATGAAGGGCTTTTGCCTGAAACGTCGATTTTCCTGCTCCTCGGATGCTGCCTGACCTGCCGTGCTTTTCCAGCACCACTCTAATCTAGACTCTGGTTTCCAGCATCCGCAGTCCATGTTTTTACCTTATTGGAGGAGGAGACTACCGAGATAAGGCATGTTGTAGGCACTGAACCAAGTTACTGGGATAAGGATGGTAGTCTGGAATGCAGCACAATTCAAATATGTGGAGGGACTATCGGGAAGGGAGGAGGTTACAGCGATAGGATCTGTTATAGGAATTAAAAATTATTGAAGACACCGGACCACAAGACATGCCATAGATACACTGTTGTAGAGTAGTGAGTTTTAATATAACAGAACTTACAGTGGGATGGTGATTGAGCCTGGGGTGTGTGTGCACTGTGCTCCAGCACTGTATCTGTCATGTTGTGTTAACAGATGTTTGGAGCCCTCTCATTGTTCCTTGCTCTGTGCACTGTGGGTGACCTTACCTCACTACAGGATTTATTGAAGGCTCCAGATCTCCTTTCCCTTTGTCTCTCTCTGGCAGACCAACTGCATTCAATGAGGTGATGGACGATCCACCCAGCAGCTGGGAAAGCTATTGAGTCAGGAGTTTCCTCAGTACCTACAGGAGACAGAGAAATAGACAGAATGGGAAATTAAACAGATGCAGTGAAGGTTACAAATGGAGAATGGCACAGAGTCCCACAGAGATCTGGAAAATGGAGCGATATTAAGTAATCGTCCCAGATTGCTGGAAAATGTCAGGATCACACAATTGTGTCGGAAGAATGGGTTTAGCTTCATGATGCCCTGGTATCAGTGCTCAGGGATGAGCACCCAGTGAGCAGGTGAAGTGATGGCCTAGTGGGAGTATTGCGAGAGAATGGATCCAAAACCTCAGCTAATGTTCAGGGGAGGCAGGATTGAATCCCGCCATCTGAAAAGGGGACATTTGAAAGCAATAATTTTAAAAATAATAATTAACAATCCACAAATAAGTATGAAACCATTATTGATGTACAACAAATCCAAACACTTGTCCTTTCGAGAAGGACATCTGCCCATCCTCACGTGGTCTGCACGACATCCCCAAAGCAAAGGGTTTGCCTCTCAATGACCCTCTGAAATGGCCGAGCAAGTCACTCAGTTCAAGGGCTTCTCGGACTGGGCAAGAAAGGCTGGTCAGCCAGAGATTCACACATCCCATACCTGATTTTTAAAAATAAGCTATTAGGATGGTCCCCCTGGAACTGTACTGGGAGCAGCGTCCTGGCCGATCATGTTGGTAGGTTTATGGACAGGGAATTAAACTGACAGAGAGGATGCAGGGACAGGATTCAAGTGAAAGGATCTTTCCAAAACCACAGAAGAAAGGTGAAGTATGGGAGCAGCATGGGAATGTGACTGAAGACAAGCAGAAAGGAACAGGAGGGGACAGAGTTTAACTAAAATTTTTACGTTGAGGGCGGCACGAGGGCACAGTGGCTAGCACTGCTGCGTCACAGCACCAGACACCCGGGTTCAATTCCCGCCTCAGGCAACTGTCTGTGTGGAGTTTGCACATTCTCCCCATGTCTGCGTGGGTTTCCTCCAGGTGCTCCGGTTTCCTCCCACAGTCCAAAAAGTTGCAGGTTAGGTGAATTGGCCACGCTAAATTGTCCGTAGTGTTAGGTAAGGGGTAAATGTAGGGGTATTGGTGGGTTGCGCTTCGGCGGGTCGGTGTGGACTTGTTGGGCCGAAGGGCCTGTTTCCACACTGTAAGTAATCTAATCTAAAATTGTACATCAGCAAATAGATTTGTGACGGAAAATTGTGGAAGAAAATATATTATGTTTTTTTTAAACGGAAAACGTTGCTGCAATATGGTCGATGGATTTGTGACACAGAGATAAAAGAGATTTAGACACCAGGGCCACCATGATTTCATGCCAACCTTTTATCCAACTGTAAGATCAAAATAAACTACATACCCTTCATTTTACTATTATCCATGTATCTGTCCAAGAGTCTATTAAATGTCCCAGATGTGCCTAATTTTACTACCACCTTTGGCAGTCCATCCAACCATCTACCATTCTCTATCCTCTTATCCATCCTCCATTCACCTTAAAATTACACCCCCTTGTAATAGCCATTTATGCCAAAGGAGGAAAAGTCTTTGACAATTCACTCTCTCTGTGCCTCTTATCATCTTGTTCACCTCCACAAAGTCGCCCCGCCCCCTACTTCACTCCAATGAAAAAAGCCTTAGCTCCCTCACCTTTTTTTGTAAGAACTGCCCTCCATTCCAGGCAGCATCTTGGTAAATCTCCTGTGTACGCTCCCTAAATCGTGCACATCCTTCCTGTAAACAGGGGACCAGAACTGAACACAATATTCCAAGTGTGGTCTCACCAGGACGCTATAAAGATGCAGTAAAACCTCACGGCTCTTACAGTCAATCCCCTTCTAAGGGGAGCCAACACAACATGTGCCTTTTTAACAACCCTACCAATGTGTGTGGCGATTTTGAGGGATCTATGGACACGGACCCCATGATCTCTCTGTTCCTCCGCACTGCCAAGTATTCTGCCTTTCACCCTGTATTCTGTATTCAGGTTCGACCTTCCAGGATGAATCACTTCACACTTTTCCAGATTGGACTTCAACTGCCACTTCCAGCCCAGCTCTGCGTCCTGTCAATGTCCCATTGCAACCTACAACAGCCCTCCACATTCCCCACCACTCCACCAACCTTCATGTTATTGGCAAACTTACTAACCCACTCTCCAACATCCACATCCAAGTCATTTATAAAAATCACAAAGAGCAGAGTCCCAGAGCTGATTGTTACAGAACCCCACTGGTCACTGAGCTCCAGGCTCAATACTGTCCATCTGCTGCCACTCTCTGTCTTCTCTCGGCCATCCAATCCTGTATCCGGACAGACAGATTTCCCTGTATCCCAATTTTCCTTCTTTTCTGAATGAGCCATCAACATATTCTGCCATATCCTCAAAGAATTCAATAAGGTTTGGGAGGCATGACCGGACCCCTCACAAACCCTTACTGACTGTGGCTAATGTAACTATGGTTTTCCAAGTAGTCGTAAATCCTGTCTTTAGAGTCCTCGCCAATAATCTGCACACCACTGACATAAAACTAAATCTGTAATTCCCAGAATTCTAACTCCGTAATATGGTCCAAACTCTACAAACCTTCTCTCCTCTCCCATGCTCCCCAGAAGGACACTGGAGGGTGGTGGGGGTTACAGAGATAGAGAGGAATATCAGGACAGGAGGATTTTGCAGACATTAGGAGGGTTGCAGTGCCAAAAGGAGGGTTCAGTAATTGTGAGGTTTCATGGTGATGAAGGCATTTGAGGAGGGAGGGAGGGAGGGAGGATTGTAAGGAAATGAGAGTGTTCACAGTTTAGGTGCTTTGTTAGGACTGCAAGAGGTTTCTGAGTCGGGGAGGTGTAAGCACTTGAGATTGTTACACAAACATGGTTTTGGTTGCAATGCAGGAAGAGGATTCAGGAAGCTGGAGAGTATGGGGTCTGAACAAGGTTACACAAATGGGAAGAGTTGTCAGGAGTGCAGGTGTTTACAGAGACAGCAATGGTCTGATCTGGAGCAGAGGACCCAGATTGGGAGGGATGTGGGGACTGGAGGTGGTTTCACAGGAAAGGAGGACCATAGGGCCACAGGAGGTTACAGAAATGTGGAGAGCTGTAGGGCTGACAGGGGTTCATGGAGATGGGGAGGTTGGGAGGGATGGAGAAGTTTACAGGGATAAGGATGTTGGTAGGCCAGGGCTGGATCACAGACAGGGACTGTTTTAGGGAGCTGAGCAGATTACAGAGATAAAGATGTTTGTATCGACTGGAAGAACAAACAGAGATATGCAGGGGAGTCGTGACTGGAGATGTTTATAGACGTAGGAAGGCTTAGGTTCTGGGGGTAATGGAGGGTGTGGAATCTGGATTTATTTTCAGAGACTGGGATAACAATTTTGGTCAGAGACAGTTTCACAGATAAGGGAGTATAGCACAAACAGGAGGAAGTTTAGAAGAAGGTGACGTTTAAACAGATAGTGGTGTAAGAGCTGGACAAGGTTATGGAGATGGGTAGATGGTGGAGACACAGGAGGAGCTTACATTGACATGGGGGTGATAGTGACAGGAGGGTGTTAAATAGATATTGGGTTTTGTAGGGACTGGATTGGGAGAGTTCGACAGATCAGGATTACTGCAGAGACCTGAGAGGATTACACTGATAGGGATGGTGGTCGGGTCTCCACAGACTGATGGTGTTTAGGGACTGGAAGAGATTTGGTAGATAGGGAGGGATGTAAGAGATGCAGGACCTTCTGGATAGTTGAAGAGTTGGAGCAATTTGCGGAGGTAGGTTTCTCAGACAGGAGTAGGTTATAGATAGTGAGGGGTGTGTGGTCTGAGTAAGTCAAAAAGAGGAGAGTTTTCAGGTCTGGAAGAGGTTACACTGACAGGGACAGTTGAAGAGACTGAAGCATAAATGGATGGAGAAGGTTACACAGATAGGGAGGTGAGTAGGGACTGAAGGAGAATACACAGACATGGAGGGTTGTATTGTTAGACGGAGCTGAGAGGGATAGGGACTGGTGTAGGGATTTACACAGATAGGGAAGGTTGTGTTTCTGGAGAAGGTTACACTGATACAGACAGTGTTAGGGACTACAGAGGAGCTCAGAGAGAATGTATTATGGGGAGTGGAGGAGATTACAGACACAGAGATGGCTCTCGGGTTGAAAAGACCTTCTCCAGATCCTCAGTGCTGTAAGGGTGGAGGGAGATTATAACAGTGAGTGTTACCCAGACTTAATTACTTCACTGATATAGAGCAGGTCTCAGCACGTAACTGTCAAAGGGAAGTTGAGACAGTCCAGATGAGTTTTCAGAGATACAAATGTTTATGGGAGTTTCAAGAGGGAACAATAATTAGGAGTGCTGTACCAAATGGTAATAGTTATAGGGAGGATTCTAAAAGCAGGAAGAGGTGACAGACATATTGATCTTTGTATGGACTGGAGAAGGTTACATCGCCAAGGAGTGTTTTAGAGTCTGGGGGAGATTACAGTGTTAAGGAGTATATTGGGGATAAGGCAAGGTGTAAGAGATGGGGATGGTTGACAGGGCTGGACAATAACCTGAATAGAATCGCCATCGTGTGCAACCAGGCCATTCGGCCCAACTAGTCCCTTCCAAAACTCTGAAGAGCATCCTACCCAGACCCACC